>NC_133326.1:236445876-236770876 GCF_042186555.1 Aquarana catesbeiana | reverse complement strand
ACGAAACAAATTCCGAAAACGAATGTAATGAATGCAACGAATTTAACTAAACGAATTTAGTTAAATAACGAATCGAAACGAAACTAAACTAAACGAATTTTTTCATCCTGCACATGTCTGCCGTCAAGTCACCGTGCGTCACTGGTGGGCGGGGTCACTGGGTGGCCCCGCGCCCCGTTATTTAAGAACCGTCAGACGAGGAGACGCCGTCACACAGCGGGAGCCTCCCTCCATGCCAGCATGGATGCGGAGCGGCCCGGAGAAGAAAATGAAGAAGAGAAGAAGATGAAGAAGAGAAGAAGATGAAGAGAAGAGCGGGAGCCTCCCCCCATGCCATGGGTGCGGAGCGGCCCGAGGAGAAGAAGATAGAAGACGCCGCGGAGGAGATGCTGGACGAGAACGCCGGAGGAAGAACCAGAAGAGCCAGAAGAACCAGATGAAGAAGAAGAAGATGAAGATGAAGGAAGATAGAAGAAAGAAGAAGCATTTAAATAAAGGAATTGTCAAAAACTGTCTCTTGTCATTTTTAACATTTTTGACAGTTTTTTAGTGAAATGGTAGGGGTACTTTTGTACCCCCCTACAATTTCACACGGGGGGGGGCCGGGATCTGGGGGTCCCCTTGTTAAAGGGGGCTTCCAGATTCCGATAAGCCCCCCGCCCGCAGACCCCCAGAACCACCGGCCAGGGTTGTGGGGATGAGGCCCTTGTCCTCATCAACATGGGGACAAGGTGTTTTGGGGGGCTACCCCAAAGCACCCTCCCAATGTTGAGGGCATGTGGCCTGGTACGGTTCAGGAGGGGGGGTGCTCTCTCGTCCCCCCCTCTTTTGCTGCGGCCTGCCAGGTTGCGTGCTCGGATAAGGGTCCGGTATGGATTTTTGGGGGGACCCCACGCCGTTTTTTTTTGTTTTTTTGGCGCGGGGTTCCCCTTAAAATCCATACCAGACCTGAAGGGTCTGGTATGGAATTTAGGGGGACCCCCATGTCATTTTTTAAAAAAATTTTGGCCGGGGTTCCCCTTAATATCTATACCAGACCTGAAGGGCCTGGTATTGAATTTAGGGGGACCCCATGTCATTTTTTTTTTTTTAATTTTGGTTCGGGGTTCCCCTGTGGGGAATTCCCATGCCGTTTTTATCAATGAACTTCTATGTGTATTGTCGGACAGGCAATGCAATAGCCGCGAGTAGTTTTAAATGACTTTTTTCCTTTGAAATGTCATTTTGCTGTCAGACTGTTCTAAACACAGGAAACATGCGCCCCTTTACAGGCATACTATAGACACCCCCAGCTACGAAATTTAAAGGGATATTACACTTTTATTGTTTGACTTTAAGCATTATTAAAATCACTGCTCCTGAAAAAACGGCTGTTTTTAAAAGTTTTTTTTGCATTGATCCATGTCCCCTGGGGCAGGACCCAGGTCCCCAAACACTTTTTATGACAATAACTTGCATATAAGCCTTTAAAATTAGCACTTTTGATTATTCATGTTCGTGTCCCATAGACTTTAACGGTGTTCGCGTGTTCGAACAAACTTTTTTCCTGCATGTTCCGCATGTTCTAGTGCGAACCGAACAGGGGGGTGTTCGGCTCATCCCTACTCTTCAGTAAATCTTCTATGGATCTTCTAAGACAGTGCAGAAATAGGAAAAGGGGGCTACTTACCAGATTTGATGGATCCCCACCACAGAGATCATACGAGGCTGAACAAACTCCTCTCGGGGTCAGGAACAGCTGGTCTTTGAGTAGAGACAGGCTCCCCTCCACGCCTGGTAGTTGAAATTTCAGAGGCGGCAATCAGGAACGCTCTCCTCTATTAGCTGCTCCAGCAAGACCACTCATAGCAGGAAATAGTATATTTTAAAAGAAAAAGAGGTGCTTCATTGTGCAGTAGTTTAAAATGCTTTAATCCATGAATGGACAACTGACATCAAAGCATTGGCAGGGTAAAACACCGTAGCAATTAAAAAACACAGCTGACGCCGAAGCTGATCAGCTGAGAGTGTGGTGACGTCAGGTCCTCAGAGGTAGGACATTGAGACAGAAGGGCGCCAACACCAGTCTCAGAAGCATCAACCTCAAGGATAAAAGGTAACCTAGGATCAGGATGTGCCAACACAGGAGCAGAAACAAAGGCAGCCTTGAGACTTTAAAAGGCCTTAATGGACTCTGGAGACCAGCTCTGTGGGTTACCGTTCTTTCTGGTCATAGGGGCTTGACCAGAGACGAGAAGTTAGAAATAAACTTCCAATAATAGTTGGCAAAACCCAGGAAATGCTGTAGAGGACGTAACTCCACGGGTCGAGGCCACTGTAGGACTGCCGAAAGTTTCTCTGGGTCCATCGAAAAACCAGCAGTGGAAATGATATAGCCCAGGAATTTAACCTGTTCCCGATTGAACTTACACTTCTCCAGTTTACAATAGAGATTGTGCTCTCTTAATTTCTGAAGCACACGACAGAAATCTGTGTGGTGGCTCTCCAGGGACTTGGAAAATAATGAGGATATCATCAAGATAAACCACCACACATAACTGCAACAAATCTTGGAGGACATCGTTAATAAATTCCTTGAAAACTGCCGAGGCGTTACAAAGGCCAAAAGGCATTACAAAATACTCATAATGGCCTATTCTGGTGTTAAATGCAGTTTTCCACTTGTCGCCCTCCTTAATCCTCACGAGATTGTAAGCCCCTCTCAGACCAAGCTTAGTGAAAACCATTGCTCCCTTAAGACAGTCAAATAACTCTGTAATCAACGGGATCGGGTAGGCATTCTTAATCGTGAAACTATTGAGACCCCTATAATCAATACAAGGTCTCAGTTCACTGCTCCTCTTCTTAACAAGAAGAAACCAGCACCAGCAGGAGATGAGGATTTGCGGATGAAACCCCAAAAAAGTGCGTCTGCAACATATTTGTCCATGGCTTTATCCTCCAAGACCGATAAAGGGTAAACCCGGCCACGAGGGGGAGTGGCACCAGGTTGAAGGTCAATTGCGCAATCATACGGCCGGTGTGGAGGCAAACTACCGGCTTGACCTTTGTCAAAGACATTGCTAAAATCACGGTACTCCTCTGGCAGGGAAGAGAGTGAAGAGGTACACAGGACCTTGGCTACCTTCCGGAAACATGTTTCACTGCATTGTGGTGACCAGGAGAGAACCTCAGCATGGAGCCAATCAAAAGAGAGGTTGTGCCTCTGTAACCAAGGATAATCAATAACCAGTGGAAACTTAGGAGAGGAAATCACTTGGAATTGGATTATGTCATGGTGAAGAGCCCCTACTGCCATTGACAACGGAACCGTCTCATGAGTCACATGGGCAGGCTGTAGAGGTCTCCCGTCAAGAGCCTGAATTGCAAGTGGAGTGTCACGCAGCTGCAGTGGAATCGAGTGCTTTGATACAAAGGCAGCATCAATGAACAGGCCTGCAGCCCCAGAGTCGATTAGAGCTTGTATCTCGATAGATGACCTAGCCCAAGAAAGGGTGACCGAAACCAGGGGCTTATCCTTCTGGATAACTGGGGACTACACAACACCACCTAAGGTCTGTCCATGACAGGACCTCAAGGTTCGGGTGTTCCCAGGATGGGTAGGACAAGACTTCAAAAAGTTACCTGCCTGGCCACAATAAAGGCACAATCTCTCCCTTATCATCAGGCTCTCTCATCCGCAGAGAGACGCGTGAAGCCCAAGTGCATGGGTTTATCTTCACTGACCGACTCGGTACCAGGAGGCATGGGAGGTGAGGGAGGAACGGGTGGGACTGCAAAGCTCGGAGGCAAACGTATGGGAGGCTTCCGCAAGTGCTCCTTAAAAGAAAGTCTTTCTCTGAGTCTGGAGTCAATGAGGATGGGTATATCTTGGGCTGCTATCTCATCCTTGATGGAATCCGAGAGACCATGAGAAAAAGCAGCCACGAGGGCCTCATTGTTCCAAGCAACCTTTGCTGCCAGAGTATGGAACTCAATGGCGTAGTCGGCAACAGTTCTCGTACTCTGTTTGGACATGAGGCACTTGGCAGCAGAAGTGGAGCATGCAGGAATGTCAAATAACCTTTTAAAGGAGGCCACAAACTCTGGGTAACTCAAGACAACAGGTTTTTGCGTCTCCCTTAGAGGGTTAGCCCAGGCCAAGGCTCTCTCAGAAAGCAAAGATATCAGGAACCCTACTTTGCTTCTGTCCGTGGGAAACACCTGGGGCAGCATCTCAAAGTATATCTCAACTTGTTTGAGAAACTCTCTGCATTGAACTGGTTAACTGTGGAGAGAGATGAGAGCTGGCAATTGGCTGACAGCTGAGCGGCCAGCTCAGAGATGGAAGGGCCGAGCCAGCCCAGACACTGCAACACCAGATATCTGCTGTGTATCATCACTTGCAAATTATGTCAAGTTCAGTACGACCCGCAGATTGCACACCATCTACACCACCATCTGTATGACATAGAAAAAAATCATAACACCAATGTCGCAAGGCATTGGAATGATAAACATCAGAAGGACGTGTCTGACTTAAGTTATTCAAGCTGTAGAAAGGGTAATGTTGCCAGCTAGAGGAGACGACAAATTCAGGATTCTGTGTAAAAGAGGTATATTGGATATTTTTCTTTAATACGAGGAAGCCAGCAGGCTTAAATTTTGAATGGGATGTTTACCATTTTTATGAGTAAATACCCATATGTAATCCTGCATAATCCCATAGGGAATATTTCATGCTTAACATGTTTTCACTAATGTATTGGCTGTGTAGGTAGTTTTACTATTATCATTATCATTATTTTTCCTAGGGGAATAGCCGAGACGTGCTGTTATATATGTCTGTATTGGGATACTTCAGTATTTACGTGGGGTTTCCCTTTATAATATATTTTCTTTAGGTGATTTGCTGGTAACCGTGCTAGTTGATTTTTGATTTTTGTTTTTGTTCTGGTATTTGACGCTGTTTCTGTAATTTTTGAATTTTTCATTTTTCACTTTTACATTTATTATTCATCTTTGTATATCCAGACAAGGTATGTTTTTTTCAGCAATATCACAAGAGTTCTGCTTTACCAGTAATGCCCTATACACACGACCGGTTTTGCCGTCGGAATAAACTCCGAAGGTTTCTCAGACGGAACTCCGATGGAATTCCGCTCAAGCGGTCTTGCCTACACACAGTCACACCAAAGTCTGACCGTCCAGAATGCGGTGACGTACAACACATACGACAGGACTAGAAAAAGGAAGTGCAATAGCCAGTAGCCAATAGCTTCCGTCTCGTACATGCTTCAGAGCATGCGTCGTTTTTGGTACGTCGGAACAGCATACAGACGAGCAGTTTTCCCGATATGAATTGGTTCTGTCGGAAATATTTAGGACATGTTCCATTTCTAGGTCCATCAGAATTTTCAAAAAAAAAGTCAGACGAGGCATACACACGATCGGAATTTTTTTTTCGGACATTCCACTCGTGTACGCGGCATTATAGTTTTTCGTATATGGAGAAACTATAGTTAGCTTTTTGGTTATATGGGATATTAATTTTAATTTTTTCATTGCATCTGTATGTTTTCTTTATATATGCTTTCATAAAAATTAAATTCCCGATACAGTATAATCCAAATCGGTAACACTTATGACTGTTTATGAATATATTTTGTTCATTACATGTTTTTACTGTCCATTTTTGTGTTTAGGATTTTATATGTGAGGTGTTTTCTCACTAAAAGATATTTATTCATGAAAAGTTAAAGCCCATCGTGCAGGTTTTGGTCTCATTTGGTTTTATTACCAACAAAGGGTTACGATTTTGTTCTCAGCTGTTCCCATTACCATTCAGTGGACCCGAATCATTACATGATTGTGTTGCCGTCAACATGTTCAATAAATTAAGCATTTTTTATCTGTATATATATCACTGTTGTTCTTTTGTTATTTGGCTATGATTAAGCACCAGTAGGAGTGGTGTGAAACACGTCAGCTGCTGTATATTTTATTCTGATTGTATGGACTATGTCTTCAATAAAGGTATTTTCTTGGAATGTGGCCATCCGGATCATTTTTGCTCACAGGCTGCTCAGATGTGATGGGGAAGAAATGCTCAGCATATAAACTCACTGAAAACTGAGCATGTGCAAAGTTGCCATCACAGCTGCAAAATCCCTAGTTGAATTGGGGACATGGACAGAAGTTGGCGATAGAGATCATCAGGATCAACCAGGATTTTTGCAGAATACAGAAAACAAATTTAATAGTGATTGAGTGAGTATGAACAGTATGTATTACAGCTTTTATCAATAGTTTTTATTTATGATGTGGGTTTAGTGGCGCTTTAACCACTTGCCGACCAACCGCCGTCATTATACTGCGGCAGGTTGGCATGGCTGTGCGAATCGCCGTAGGTGTACGTCGTCCGCTTTAAGATAGAGGGCGTGTGCGCACTGGAGGGGGGCGCACGTGTGCGCCCGTGGTGCAACACCAGAGCCGATGCGCGTGGCCAGTGGCCGGGATGTCCGCCGGCCACCCGCAATTGCTCCTCAGAGAGCCAGAACTGGGATCTGTCAATTTAAACAGACAGATCCCCGTTCTGATGGGAGTAGAGAGATATCTGCTGTTCCCAGTGATCAGGAACAGTGATCTCTCTCCTCCTCCTAGTCACTACACTGCCCCCACAGTTATAAACACCTCCTTAGGTAACACTTAACCCCTTAATCCCCCCCTAGTGTTAACCCCTTCTCTGCGAGTGACATTTATAAAGTAATCAGTGGCTATTTTTAGCTCTGATTGCTGTATAAATGTCCCTGGTCCAAAAAAATGTCAAAACTGTCCGATCTGTCTGCCGCAATAAATCTATCCCCTATTTTGTAGACGCTATAACTTTTGGGCAAACCAATCAATATACACTTATTGTGATTTTTTTTTTATTTTTTTTTACCAAAAATATGTAGAAGAATATATATTGGCCTAAATTGATTAAGAAATTTGTTTTTAAAAAAAATCGGGGATATTTATTATAGCAAAAAGTAAAAAATATTGTTTTTTTTTTTTTTTCAAAATTGTCGCTCTTTTTTTGTTTATAGTGCAAAAAATAAAAACCACAGAGGTGATCAAATACCACCAAAAGAAAGCTCTATTTGTGGGAAAAAAAAAAGACGTAAATTTTGTTTGGGTATAATGTCGAAAGACCACGCAATTGTCAGTTAAATCGACGCAGTGCCATATTGAAAAAAATTACCTGGTCATTAAGGGGGCAAATCCTTCCGGTCCTTAAGTGGTTAAAGTGGTTGTAAACCTGTTTAAAGCTTGGGATTTTTTTTATAACATAACCCTGCTTTAAACTTCTCCACAACTTTATCCCTGACCTGTCTAGTGTGTTCCTTGACCTTCATAATGCTGTTTGTCCACTAAGGTTCTCTAACAAACCTCTGAGGGCTTCACAGAACAGCTGTATTTATACTGAGATTAAATTACACACAGGGTGACTTTATTTACTAATTAGGTGACAATTGGTTCCACTAGATTTTAGTTAGGGGTATCAGAGTAAAGGGGGCTGAATACAAATGCACGCCACATTTTTCAGATATTTATGTGTAATAAATTTGGAAAACCATTTATCATTTTCCTTCCACTTCACAATGATGTGCCACTTTGTGTTGGTCTATCACATACAATCCCAATACAATACATTTCCATTTTGGTTATAACATGAAAAAATGTGGAAAATTTCAAGGGGTATGAATACTTTTTCAAGGCACTGTAAGTGCGTGCTACATTTCTGTTGATTAAACAAAATAAACCTGAACATATATTGTTGGCCTTTGAACAAGTAACCCACCCACACGCTGCACAGTCATTTAAATCACTGTGTGGACAAATGCTTGCACGAGTGGGACATACCAAAGAGGAAGATCCTAATGCCCTGTACACATGATCGGACATTGATCGGACATTCCGACAACAAAATCCATGGATTTTTTCCGACGGATGTTGGCTCAAACTTGTTTTGCATACACACGGTCGTCCAAAGTTGTCGGAATTTACGATCGCCAAGAACGCGGTCACGTACACCACGTACAACGAGACTATAAAAGGGCAGTTCAGAACCAAGCACGGCACCCTTTGGGCTCCTTTTGCTAATCTCGTGTTAGTAAAAGTTTGGTGATAGATGATTCGCGCTTTTTCAGACTCATGGTTTTCAGATCGTTAACTGCTGTTCAGTTTGTGCTTGTGGGTTTGTATCTGTTCTTCAGTGCGTGCAGCGAGTTACCCTTGACTTTCGTCATTGTGTTCTTGTTCATTCGTTACTGATTTTCAGGTCGCTCTTCACAGGCCTTGCTGTTCTTCAGTGCGTTCTGTTACTTCGTTCTGAGCAGCTGACCGTTTTCTAGCCATGTTGCGTATACGTACTCCTCGTAGAGTTCGTGCTGTGCGGGGGCTTGGTGTTGGGGTCCTTACTTTGACACAAGCCCAGTCCATGAACAGGGTGGGGAGGAGTTCATGGACCAAGAATTGGTTGCTCCAGCGTGACCAGTTCTGTCACATGCCTTTGCTCCGTGAGATCCGTGAGAATAATCCTGATGATTTCAGGAACTTTCTCCGGATGAAGGACCCCGTATTTCACCGTTTGTTGGCTTTGACCCCTTATATTAGCAGGCAGGATACCTGCATGAGGGAAGCCATCACTCCGGAGCAGAGGCTAGTCGCCACCCTGCAATACTTGGCGATGGGGAGAAGACTACAGGACCTTAAGTTCTGGACAGGCGTCTCCCCCCAGGCTCTGGGGATCATTATCCCAGAGACCTGTTCTGCCATCATTCAGGTCCTGCAGAAGGAGTATATTAAGGTAAGATTTTTATCCTTTTAATATCAAATTTTATTGTATTTAATGTTTGATAATATATTATATTTCTTTCTTCATTCCCTAATTACCATGATTGTAATATGCTGTGAATGTCCCCTTTGTCCTCATACATGCTGGATTTTTAGGTAATTTTTTTTTTTTTTTTTTGTCCCTCATACATATTTGCCTTCACTTACCTCCCCAGCATGCTCTCCTGGCCCTATATTCACCTCATGTAGTCACTTGACAATATATTTTGTCAGCTCCATAGTAGTGCTTTACCCTAAATACCCCCTAAAATGTGGTAAATTGTGATTTGTGCTTTAAATTCAGGCAGAGTGCCAGAGGCTTTTTTTCCAAAATCATTTGGAACCCTCCCCCCCCCCCCAACTGTTAACTCAGCTGATACCAATCATCTATCTGCTGACTTTGCCAAACCCATACACACTGTACCCGCCTCTTTTGTGGTCATATTTATGGATGAATTCCCCAAAGCATGTAGTGCAAGGGCCTGCCTGAATACTTTCAAATGGTACTGTTTAAAGTTTCCTAGGTATCCTATTATTATCTTGATAGGTAATAGCAGAATGTCAAAATGTGCCCAAATGTGTACAGTGTGTATTTATCTCTTTGTATTATGACACGTCTTACCTGTCCAGTGGGCTGCCAATAGTGTAAGTAAGGAGGGGCTGGCCAAACTAATACCCATTAATTAGGCATTCATCTCTCAGTGAAGTGGAGAGGGTTACCTGACCAAAACATATCCCCCCACCCATAAAATTTTAGAAATGGCCCATGAGAGGGGGGGGGAATCTGATAGGTGGACCTTATACCTTTGTCTTTAAATACTCCCTAAAATAAATGTTATACTGATGTTGGCCAAGAATGTTTGTGTCTAATCTGCTTTCCATGTTTATGTGTAAAATGATTAATTTATTTTTCTTGTTTGACTCCACAGTTTCCTTCCAACCCACAGGAATGGCAGACTGCGGCCTCCCACTTTGCCCAGTGGTGGGACTTTCCTAACTGCGGAGGGGCAATTGATGGGAAACACGTCCACATCTTCCCACCACCCACCTCGGGGTCATACTATTACAACTATAAGGGGTTCAATAGTATTGTGATGTTGGCGGTGGTGTCGGCTACTTATGAGTTCCTGTATGTGGACGTAGGGAAGAATGGCCGGATGTCAGATGGTGGAGTCATCGCCCAGACAGAGTTCTACAGGCATCTCCAGAATGGCAGCTTGGACTTGCTACCTCCAGAAGACAATGCGGAAGGACTCCCATTCGTCTTCGTTGCAGATGAAGCGTTTGCGCTGGGGGACCATCTTATGTGGCCATTCCCTATGAGGACCCTCACCCCGGACCAGAGCGTTTTTAATTACCGGCTGGCCAGAGCCAGAAGAGTGGTGGAGAACACATTTGGAATCATGGCCAGCCGGTTCCGCCTATTTCTTACACCCATACACATGGCAGAGTATAAACTGAATCACATCATCCTGGCTTGCTGTGTTCTCCACAACTTTTTAAGGAGAAATTCTTGGAACTATGCTGCCTCAGTTGGGCCTACTGCCCGCGAGGTCTGTCTAAGATACCTTGAATACTTTGCCGGTAGGGTGGCCATTGATATGCCAGACAATGTCTGAGACATTTTTAAATAAAAAAAAAAATTTAACTACTAAAATATTTGCTGACATTTACTGCTTGTGTTTCTTTTAGCTGACCCTGACTGAAATGTGGGTAGTCCTGAAAATGGCGTGATTGTGTAACATTCGAAAGCACTGTTGCGTGTTATTTACTAAAGGCAAAGACACTTTGCACTACAAGTGCACTTGAGACTGCACTGAAACTGCACTTGTAGTGCAAAGAGGATTTGCCCTTAGGAAATAACCCCATTGTCACAGAAAACCACAATTTAACCACAAAAAAGTTTTCGAGCATTGAAACAATAATCCACACATTCTTGATTATCAATCTTTTTAATACCAGCACAATCGCATGTGCATTTATAAAAGGTTTTTAAAACAAATCAACATGTTTGTTGTATAACAATTTTTTGGTCACATTAATAAAAGTAGAAATATCCATTTAAGGTAAAACAGGCATGTTTAAAACCAACAAGAAATACACAAATCTGGAACTTACAAAGTTCAACTTTGTTATAAATTGAAGCCAATATCAGACATGAGTATTTATAAACTGTGTTTGACATTGCGTTCAGATAGGGTGAAGTCACCCCTGGAAAAGCCAAATTTTGAAGATGCACACAAATTGCCGAATGTCAACATGTGCTAGCTGCTATCACAGGGGATCAAGGGACATGTTTTGTGGGTGCAACCCCTTCCTCTCAGCTACTTTACTATTGAGGAAGGGGTTGCACCCCCAAAACGCATACATTGATCTCCCGTGATGGCAGATAGCACATGTTGACACACTGTGTGCATCTTCAAAATTTGGCTTTTCGAGAATATGTAAAAAAATTTGAGAAATTTTTAGATTCCAAAAAGCACAAAAAAGGAAAGGGATTTGGAGTTTTTTTTTTTTTTTTTGAATGTAATATTTTAATTCCGCACCTTCCAGATGAAGAAGCCATAGTGATGACAGGAGGCAAGTAATCTACGGCCTCTACAAGCTCGTGTCCCAGTCTGGAAACTGTCCTAGCAGAGGCGGCTGAGCCCATGTGGTCTCCGATGTCAGTGACCGCGCTGAAAGCCGCTTGTCCATCCTGACCCCATTCTGCGACTCTTCAGCTCCTAAAATCTTCATACTGGACGGTCTTTTAGGGGAACGCTTGGTGGTCAGTTGCTGGATTTCCATCTCCAGCTCTTTCACCTTGGCCTCCCTCTCCACCACCATCAGTTTCAGCTGATTGACCAGCCAGTTCTGCTTCTGGCTCTCGTTGTTCAGGTGCAGGCTCAGAGATTGCTGCGAGTCTTGGTGTTTCTGCTCCTGCTTGCTCAGGTTGGTGAGGATCTCCTGCATATTCTTCTGCTGGACCAGCAAGGCGTCTATGAGTTCATCGTCATGCTTCCCTTTATCCAGCAGTGTCGTCATTTGCAACTTGAGGGTCTTCAGATCATTGGAGTTGTTTTAAACTCTCCCTAAAACATCAATGATGTTCTTCATTTTGTTTTGAACATCATTGATCTTTTTCAGGATGTTTTCCAAGTCCCTATTACACCCCACGATCTCCCCGATCAGGATCTGTGCACTTTCACTGGTGAAATGACCTGGATCCACAACATCACGATCACCTAAAAATATAGAAACAAAAACACACCATGTATTAGAAATATGCTGGCATCCATCTCTTACCTGAGCCTGCGGTCGCAGACACTCACCTGTTGTGGTGACTATTTCGATTACGTCTCCCTCCTCCTCCTCCTCCTGTTGGCTTTGGGGGATTTCACCTTCTTCCTGAGGTGGGGGGTCTGTGGTCTCCCTGGATGAGTGGTGTCCTCCAAGTCCTTTCTCCCCTATGTAAATAAAAAAATGGTATACTTAGCACACAGATATTTCATGGCAGAAATAGGAATATGAAACATTGCTTGGAAGTGGGGTACAATTGTTTATTTTGGCAGAGTTCCAAGATGAAGAAATATTTTTGTCCTTTGTCAAGCTTGAATACTTACCTGTTTTGTACAAGCTTCACAGATGGAGACACCCCTATAGTATACACTGGAGCACCTGTGTGGGCCCCCTAATAAAAAGGGTGTTCTTGTGTCCCACACTGGTACTCCAGTATCCAGATGTGTAAACAGCTGCTGAGTGTCCTCTCCTTACACAGAATGAACGTCAGGGGCGGGCGGAGTTTCACGCATGCGCAGTGTATATAAAGCGTAACACGCGTGCGTAGTACATACGATTTGTGAGCGGAGGAAGGAGTATCAGAGGCGCCGATCGTGATAACGAAGGTAAGATTTAAACTTGGGCCTGTACTGCTTCTAGATTGAGGCCTATATTGTGACAAGATTAGGAGAGTTTCGCCTGACATTAGGGTTTGTCTTGTGTCTAGCAGATAAAATGGATGGCTTCAATGACCACAATTTCCTCCCCCTGTTCATAGACAAATACAGGGAGCTGCCCTGTCTGTGGCAGGTGAAACACCCCCAATACAATAATAAACAAAAGAGGCAGGCAGAGCTGGAGAAACTGCTGGAGTTGGTGAAGCCGGTGGTCCCCACGGCAACCATCCCCTATTTAAAAGCCAAAATTGGTGGCCTGAGGAGCACTTATCTTAGGGAGCGCAAAAAGGTCACAGATTCCCAGAGATCCGGAGCTGCAGCAGATGACATTTATGTCCCCAGGCTGTGGTACTATGAGAGACTGCGATTTCTGTCAGACCAGACTGAAGTCAGGAAATCCCTCTGCACTCTTCCTTCCACTCTTCCTTCCACCCTATCTTCCACCCCAGCTGAGGCTTCCGATGTCCAACCTGGGACATCCTGCCAGGAAGAAGTGGAGGAGCCCAGCTGGAGCCAGGTATAGCATTGTTCTACAGATTTCTGGGCAATAAATAAATGATGTTTACTAGATGTTATTATTGATCACTAATTGCTGATTTCATAAAGTGTTTTACATATCAATAGACAGTAGTGGGCAGGAAAATTGGGACAAGAATGAAAAATGCTGGGCTCAGAATGATAGTCTGTTATATTTGTTAACATTCAATTTGCAACAAGCATGAGGTGAAAATTGTGTGTGACTGATGAAGAAAAAACTAAAACGATGTCCCTTTTTGATACACAAGAAGACCTCAGCCAGGAGGAGGCTGTGGAATGTGGCACACAGGAGGAGGCTGTGGAATGTGGCAGCCAGGAAGAGGTGGGGGGTTAGTGGCAGCCAGGAGGAGGCAGGGGTAAATGGAAGCCAGGAGAAGGCCGGGCCCAGTAGGAGCCTGACAGAATCACAGGTTCCTCCCCTCCGCCTTCCAACCAAAAGACCCAGGAAGGGGAGTAACGTGCAGGATTCAGCACTCAGGCTGATTCAGGAGGCTTCTGCGTCCCTCAGAGCCTTCCCCACTCCTGAATAGGCCTTTGCCTCCATGGCTGCCACAAAACTGCAGGGCATGCAGGAGGGTCAAGGCCTCATGTGTGAGGACCTTCTTTACAAAACACTAACTAAGGGGGTGAGGGGCAAAATCACACACAAAACCCACCTGTGTGAGTTGGACCATCCTCCTCCTCCTTCTCCTGCCACAACTCCACCACCACAAACACAGCGTGGAAGGAAGCGTGGAAGGAAGACCAGAGAGTGATGGCCTGGGTTCAGTCTGGTCTGACAAAAGATGCAGGCTCTTGTATGACCACAGCCTGGGAACATACATGTCATCTGCAGCTGTTCAGGATCTCTTGGAATTCTGGACCAGACTGCATTCCCTTATATATGGACTCCTCAGGCCACCAATTTTGCCTGGAAATAATTGATGTCTGCCCTGGGGGCCAAAGGCTTCGCCAATTTCTGCTGTTTCTCCAGCGTTGCCTTCCTCTTTGGTTATGAGCCCTTAATAAAGGTTTTTTTGTTTCAATTATACTCGCATATGTGGGTTTTCCTTCAAAAAGGACAGTTTGTTTGTGAGGAGGCAGATACATTTCAAAAACACAATGTGAAATTAACAAGAGACACCAACACCAAACATTCTCCTTGAGATTAAATAATACAAGATAATAATGGTGTTGTGGTAACTTGACACACAAAACACACCCAAAAATATTCTGGAGTTTAAAAAAAAAAAAAAAAATCAGGCTTGAAAAAAATACTAACCAAAAAAATTTTAAAAATTAAAAATTTAGAATCAGATGTGACAAATACAAATAATATATTGATGAAATCACGATAAATGATAAAAAAAGAAGTTTGTGAGAAGTCTGTGTGAATATCAGCAGCAAAACTACTTCATTCTTCTAGCATTATAAAGAAGAAGAGGGTGCGCTGCATTAAACAATTTAAAACATTGCAGCCTGACGAAAGTGCTATATCCATTCCGAACGCTAATTTTACCAGACCAAGCTGTTCCGTCTCGGAATAAATTCTGAGCATGCGTGGCACTTTGTGCGTTGGAATTGGCCACACACAGTCAGAATTGACGCAATCTGATTTTGTTGTCGGAAAATTTCATAGCCTGCTCTCAAACTTTCTGTGTCGGAAAATCCGATGGAAAAAGTCAGATGGAGCCCACACACGGTCGGAATTTCCGACAACATGCTCCGTTCACACATTTTCCGTCGGAAAGTCTGACCGTGTGTACGGGGCATTAGAGTTATAACAGACAATAGGAGTAATATGGTGGCAGCATTTAAACAAACCACAGCAGCAGCAGAAGAACCACCTATCTCTAGTGAAGAAGACTCCCCCATGACAGAAAGTGACTGAGACTGAGTCCAAAATGAATTATCTGCGGTGAGCCATGTTCATTATTCTTTTACATGATGACACTACGGTCAATTATCAAATCAATATGAGATGATTGATCTCGGGGCTGTCTGCTCTACTGGTGTATCTTTGTTATTTTTTCACTTTATTTGTATCTTGTGTAAAACTATTCCCATAAGATGTTGGTCCAGACATCATGTGTGGTCTCATCTGGGGCATTCCTTGTGGTCCACATGATGCAGCAGAAGGAGGCAAGTGTTAAGAGAATCTTTGATAAAGCAAGATCAATAGTGAACGTCTTCAAGTCTTCCATTGCAACACTGAAGATATTGGAGCAGTGTGGCCTTACTCTTTTAAATGTTTGCCCCACACGCTGGTCAAGTAATACTACTGGTACATTCAAAATGATTGCAAGACTCCCCAAACTGAAAGAGTTGGTCTGCCAAATCGCAAACAACATCGGATGGGACAGCTTGCTTCTAGTTGGAGCATGGAAAAAGCTCATTTCATTGCATGACCTACTGCTGCCTTTTGCGGAGCGGAAAATACTAAAACCGTCCAGAGGGAGACACCATGTCCATGTCCCTGCCCACTTTGAGCTACTCAGCTACCTTGAGGACTTTAAACAGAACACTAGCTAACAAGAACTTGCCACAATTGCAAAGAAAATGAAAGAGAATTTGAACCAGCGTTTTGCATTTTGCTTCATTCATTCTTAGATCCAAGTAACTGATGACATGTTCTCGCCACTTACAGCAGCTGCTTGTATTGTCAACCCTACTTTTTGTGAAAACCCTTGTTGATGGCTGATGATAATATTCATATAATAATGATAATACGCAATAGTTTTTTTTTTTTACATGCAGCTTGTCTACAGTGTGGAGGTTCCAGCCACCAATAGGAATGCAGAAAAGAGTCTCTTTGTAACACCTATGAGGTGGTATCAAAAAGTTTTGAGACGAGTTTTGTAACACGCCAACAAATGACAGCACAAGGCTGCATGCACAGTCACAGGGAGCACTGACCTTCATAAATCGGTGTGCCAAAAGACATTGTCCTGTGTACATCGGGAGCTGTGCAACTGGTGCTATTCTGATCATGTCTGCTATTTCATCATGGACAGCAAGTTAGAACAAAGAACACAGAGACGTTTGACATGATTTGGCAAGTTTATGGCCATGTTGCAATGAGTCGTTCAAGGTGTTTGGCGTGGCACGCGTGCTTCCAGAGAGGAAGAAACATCATCCTTCTGCTCCTGGGTCAGCAGCCTGGGGACACCTCAAACTCAAAACACCTGAAATGACTTATTGCAGCATCGCTGTAAATTTGCCGAATCATGTCAAACGTCTCTGTGACAGATTTGCCCAGTTTCACGCAGAATTTTACCTTTGCTCTTTGTTCTAACTTGCTGTCTATGATGAAATAGCAGACATGGCAACAAACGTGGTCAGAATAGCACCAGTTGCACAGCTCTCAGCGCCTTGAGGTGATTCAGTTCGCATTTGCAGCGCTTTACAAATCATTCATTCATTCATTCATTCAGCTCTCGATGTACACAGGAAGATGTATTTTGGCACACTGACTTATGAAGGTCGGTGCTCCCTGTGACTGTGCATGCAGCCTTGTGCTGCCATCTGTTGGTGGGTTACAAAATTAGTCTCAAAACTTTTTGATACTACCTTGTACTCAGAGAGGGGATGAGAGCAGTAGATCCCTCAGGTTTTGCTGTTATATTGGGGAATGGTGGAACATCCTTCTTGAAGCCTCTCAAAATCCTCCTTAGCAGCAAAAAATGGAAAATATGCAGGAGCAGTTTGGTCAAATAGGTCAAAATGTTTGGGAATCTGAGGATATTGAATCCAAACCCCACTGAAGTCCATAAGGAAAAGAAATCTGGTGGGGTTTTTTGGTCTCTGGAGGACAACTACAGCAGCCAAATTCAACAAAATTATGTTTGAAGCCTACCATATGTCTAAAGGAACATGCTGCTTTAAAAAACAAATAAGGGGAAAATGCAGTGGGGAGGGCCCATTCTATGCAGCTAGGAGTTAGGGGGGCTCCAGCCACCATTAGGTGAGTGACCCATGCTGGGGTCACTGACTTTTTTCACAAACATATCCTGTTTTAATATATTTCATACTAATTGTAATATCTTTAATATTGTATTACTTATTTTAATATTGCAACATTTTTCTTTGAAGAGGAGAAATAGCAGAAATGTTCTAGTATATTGTCACCTTGTCAGTGGAGGAAAATGTTGTTTTTTTTTTTTTTTTTTTTTTTTTCAATGTAGCCCAGTCTCAACACTGAGGCAAAGGGCCTTTGTATGGTGCTTACTAAAAACCTATATGTTTAGTTAGAGGTGACACATGCTGGTTCATCCACTTTACTAAAGCTTCTGTTGAGCTGCTGATCAAATTTCAGCCATCTCTGCTGAAAGAAAGTGCAAGGAAATCTCTCCAATGAGACAGGTGGCAAAATAACTTTGCACTCCTTTCTCTGACTTCATAAAACAATTTGATGGGGAGAGTGGAAAGAAAGGAGGAAGATGGCTGCAACTGCCAGATAGCGGAAAAGAACAGTTTCCTCTACAGGAGGGATGTTACTAGAAACCATGTAAATTGTGCCTCTCTTCACCATCTTCCATTTTAACCAGGAAGACTATATACTGCAGAATATGAGCCTGCTGGGAAAATGGGTGCAGATGTAGCAACATGCTGGAAAATCTGAATGAGCTGATAGGTCAAATAAGTCTACTGCCCCGTACACACGGTCGGATTTTCCGATGGACATTGTCCGATCGGAGCGTGTTGTCGGAAATTCCGACCGTGTGTGGGCTCCATCGGACATTTTCCATCGGATTTTCCAACATACAAAGTTGGACAGCAGGAGATAAAATTTTCCGACAACAAAATCCGATCGCGTCAATTCCGACCGTGTGTGGCCTGTTCCGACGCACAAAGTGCCACGCATGCTCAGAAGAAATTCCGACACGGGACAGCTCGTTCTGGTAAACTTAGCGTTCGCAATGGATACAGCACTTTCGTCACGCTGCAATGTTCAAAATGGTTTAATACAGCGCACTCTCTTCTTCTTTATAATGTGACAAGAATAAAGTAGTTTTGCTGCTCATATTCACACACACTTCTCACAAACTTCTTTCGTTACTATTTATCGGGATTCCCTCAATATATTTTGATTTCTCACATCTGACAACATATTTTTTTTTTGACTTTAATGTAGAATCTTTTTTTGTGTTTCTCTTTTTTAATTTTTTTTTTTTGGTGATTTTGATTTGTACTCCCGAAAATGTGTGTTTTTTGTGACAAGTTCCCACAACACCATTGATATGTTGTTCTATTTAATCTGTAGGAGATTGTTTGGTGTTGTTGTCCCTTGTTAATTTCACATTTTATGTTAGAAATGTACCTGAATCGTCACCAACAAACTGTCCTTTTTGGATGAAAACACACACAGGAGAGTAGAATTTACCTAAAAATATTTTATTAAGGGGTCACAACTATAAACAAAGAGGGAGGCAACGCTGTAGAAACTGCAGAAGTGGGCGAAGCCTTGGACCCCCAGGGCAGACATCAATTATTTAAAAGCAAAATTGGTGGCCTGAGGAGTCCATATCTAAGGGAGGGCAGTCTGGTCCAGAAGTCCCAGAGATCCGGAAAGCAGCAGATGACATCTGTGTCCCCAGGCTGTGGTCATACGAGAGACTGCATCTTCTGTCAGACCAGACTGAACACAGGGTCATCACTCTTTGGTCTTCTTTCCACGCCTCCTTCCAGGCTTTGGCTGTGGTGGTGGAGTTGTGGCAGCAGGAGGAGGAGGATCGTCGATCTCAATGACATCCGTCTTGTGTGTCAGTTCCCCACTCTCCCCCTTACATAGGACTTTATAAATCAGGTCCTCAGAGATCTTGCGTTGGCCCTCCTGCATGCCCAGCAATTTGGTGGCAACCATTCAGGCAAAGGCCTCTTCAGGACTGGGGAAGGGTCTGAGGGACGCAGAAGCCTCCTGGATCAGCCTGTATGCTGAATCCTGCACAGGACTGGAGTCATCTTCCTGGCTTGTTTATGTGGCAGGCGGAGGGGAGGAACCTGAGACTCAGTCAGGCTGCGACTTGTCCCAGGCTTCTCTTGGCTGACACTTAGCCCCACCTCCTCCTGGCTGACACTAATCCCCGCCTCCTCCTGGCTGACACTAATCCCCACCTCCTCCTGGCTGCCACATTCCATAGCCTCCTCCTGGCTGAGGTCTTCCTGTGTATGAAAAAGGGTAGGGTTGTCCCGATACCACTTTTTTAGAACCGAGTACAAGTACCGATACTTTTTTTCAAGTACTCGCCGATACCGAATACCGATACTTTTTTTTTAATGTCACGTGACAGTTTTTTTTTTTGCTATTTTTTTTTGGGGGGGGGTGAACGTTGTATGTGTGTGTGTGTTTTTTTTTGTTTTTTTTTTTACAATTTTTATTTTTTACAATAATATTTTTTTATTCTTTATTGTTTTTTTTTTTTTTTTTTTTTAATCAGCTCTTTTGGGGGGCTTTGGTGAGATATCAGGGGTCTTAACAGACCTCTGATATCTCCCCCTTGAGACAGAGAAAGAGACAGAGGATAGAGATTCCCCAGTCCCTTTCTCTGCAGCCTCAGCTGCACTGAGAATGAATGGAGAGAAGACAGCGGCTCCTCTCCATTCATAAACTGACACATCGTAA
Source organism: Aquarana catesbeiana (assembly GCF_042186555.1). NCBI lineage: Eukaryota > Metazoa > Chordata > Amphibia > Anura > Ranidae > Aquarana > Aquarana catesbeiana. Next base: position 236,750,944 of record NC_133326.1, on the reverse strand, counting down.
TCACAAGAGATTACAATGTTTCAATTATGTGAATGGACAGAGTCAGCTGACTCTGTCTATTCACAAAGGAAGGAGGAGGGGGATGGAGGAACTGAGAGGGAGAACGGAGGGGACAGATAAGGAGAGAGGAACGGAGGGGGAGAACGGAGGGGGACAGATAAGGAGAGAGGAACGGAGGGGGACAGCGGAGAGACACAGGGAAGGAGAGGGGAACGGAGGGGGACAGAGGAACGGAGGGGCACGGAGGAGGATGCAGTGACAGTCAGCTGTGACCGATCACCGCTGTATGTCACTAAAGCTGGTGAAAGCCGCGGGGGGAGAATCTTGTAACTCCCCCACGCGCCGATCACAGCTGTCCTCTAGGTATCGGGGGAAGCATCGGGAGCATTTGCCCGAGTACAAGTACTTGGGCAAATGCTCGGTATCGGTGCCGATACCGATACTAGTATCGGTATCGGGACAACCCTAAAAAAGGGACATAGTTTTAGTTTTTTTTACATCAATCACACACAATTTTCACCTCCTGACTGCTGCAAATTCAATCTTAACAAATATAACAGACTATCCTTCTGAGCCCAGCATTTTGCATTCTTGTCCCAATTTTGGGTGACCACTACTGTCTATTGATATGTAAAACACTTTTTTTAATCAGCAATTAATGATCAATAATAACATCTAGTAAACATCATTTATTTATTGCCCAGAAATCTGTCGAAGAATGCTATACCTGACTCCAGCTGGGCTCCTCCACTTCTTCCTGGCTGGAAGGCCCAGGTTGGACATGGGAAGCCTCAGCTGGGGTGGAAGGAAGCGTGGAAGGAAGAGTAGAGAGGGATTCCCTGACTTCAGTGTGGTCTGACAGAAATCGCAGTCTCTCGTAGTACCACAGCCTGGGGACATAAATGTCATCTGCTGCAGCTCCGGACCTCTGGGAATCCGTGACCTTCTTGCGCTCCCTCAGATATGTGCTCCTCAGGCCACCAATTTTTGCTTTTAAATAAGAGATGGTTGCTGTGGGGACCACCGGCTTCACCAACTCCAGCAGTTTCTCCAGCGCTGCCTGCCTCTTCTGTTTGTGGTTATAGTGGGGGTGTCTCACTTGCCACAGACAGGGCAGCTCCCTGTACTTGTCAATAAACAGGGGCAGGAAATTGTGGTCGTTGAACCCATCCATTTTCTCTGCAAGACACAACACAAGACAAACCCTAATGTCAGGCCAAACTCCCCTAATCTTGTTACAATATAGGCTTCCATTTCGAAGCAGTATAGGCCCAAGTTTAGATCCTACCTTCGTTAGCACGATCGGCGTCTCCGATGCTCCTTCCTCCGCTCACAGATCGTACGTAAGATGTGCGCGTTACGATTTATACACACTGCGCATGCGTATAACTCCGCCCGCCCCTGACGTTCTTTCTATTCTATTCCCCGCCCCTTTTCGTTCGGCGCAGTGGAGGAAGAGCACATGGCGGATAGACAGCAGGATCGTGCTAATTACAGCAACGAGGAGGAGGAGGAGGAGGAAAGGCCGGAGCCTGAAACGTCCCGATCCAGAAAGAGATTAAAGGACTCAAATATGTCCTTTGGGGAGATGTTGGAGATGGTGGATATCCTGAAGAAGGCCGACTATGATGGAAAGTATGGGCCTTACCCCAACCACAATGTCCGAAAGGCCAAGATCATGGCGAAAGTGGTCAGAAGTCTGCACCGGAAATTCAGGGTACGACAATCGAAAGATCAGCTCAGGAAGCGGTGGTCGGACCTGAAATTACGAGAACATGAGCAGTACAGAAAGATCCGGAGAGTGCTGCAAAAAAGTAAGTAGTTGTGCTGTGTTCCTATTCTTTTTGTGTTTATTACGTTCGTGCTGCTCCATGTGCTTTTAGGAACTGTTGTACAGTTTAAAATGGCAACTTTCATGTTCATGGGCACATTATTCGTTCGGATCACACATTTTTATTTCGGACGATAAAATACCATTGTTTAGGCCATATGCATTTGGCCACCATTTTGAGGCCCTATACTTGTCTTCAAAGAATTGGGTTGTGTAGATGGGTTTGTTGCTAGAATGAAATGCAAACTAGATTGTGTGTAAGGAGAGGACACTCAGCAGCAGTTTTCACATCTGGACACTGGAGCACTAGTGTGGGACACCAGAACACCATTTTTATTAGGGGGCCACATAGGTGCTCCAGTGTATACTATAGGGGGGTCTCCATCTGTGAAGCTTGTACTAAACAGGTAAAGTATTGCAGGTTGACAAAGGACACTAAAAAAGCTACATCTTGGAACTCGGCTAAAATAGATCATTGTACCTCACTTCCAAGCAATGTTTCATCTTTATAGTTCTGCCATCAAATATCTGTGTGCTAATTATACCATTTTTGTTTTACATAGGGGAGAAAAGACTCGGAGGACACCCCTCATCTGAGGAGACCAGAGCCCCCCCCCCCTCTGGAAGAAGGGGAAATCCCCCCAACACAAGATGAGCAGGAGGAAGAAGACTTGGTGGAACTAGTCACCACAACAGGTGAGTGTCTGCAACCACAGGCTCAGATAAGAGATGGATGGCGGCATATTTTTTAGACCTAATTTATTTTGGGGTTCCTCTCTTTTTAGGTGATCGTGAGGTTGTGGATGAAGATCCTTTCACATCCGAAAGTGCCCAGATCCTGATCGGGGAGATCATGGGGTGTAATTTACAATTGGAAAACATCAAGCAAAACATCAATGATGTTATTCCAAAATATAAAAACATCATTGATGTTTTGGGGCGAGTTTAAACCCCCTCCAAATCACTTTCTTCTTTTGTCTGCTACAATGTGCGAAATGTTTTTGTGATTTTTCCCAAAGCCAAATTTGGAGGATGCACACAGTGTGTCAACATGTGCTATCTGCCATCACGGGAGATCAATGGACATGTTTTGGGGGTGCAACCCCTTCCTCAATAATAAAGTAGCGGTGAGGAAGGGCTTTCTCCCCCAAAACACGTCCCTTGATCCCCCCTGATGGCAGAGAGCACATGTTGACATTGTGAAATTTGTGTGCATCTTCCAAATTTGGCTTTTCCTGGGGTGATTTCACCCATCTGAACGCAATATCAAACCCAGTTCCTAAATACTCATGTCTGATATTGCCTTCAAGTTCTACCAAATGTGAACTTTGTAAGATCAAGATTTGTGTCTTTCTTGTGGGTTTTACACAGGCCTGTTTTCTATAAAATGCACATTTTGATTTTGGATAATGACACCACAAAAATTGTTATACAACAAACATGTTGGTTTGTCAGAAAAACCTTTGGTAAATGCACATGTGATTGTGCAGGTATTAAAAAGATTGCTCATCAAGAATGTGTGGATTATTGTCTCAACGCTACAACACTTTTGGGGTGATGTAATTGTTGTTTTATGAGAAAATGGGGGTAATTTCCTAAGGGCAAATCCTCTTTGCACTACAAGTGCTGTTTCAGTGCAGTTGCAAGAGCACTTGTAGTGAAAAGTGTCTTTGCATTTAGTAAATAACAGCCAACAGTGCTTTGTATAAGGTTACACAATCACGACATTTTCTGCACTCCACACATTTCTGTCAGGGTCAGCTCAAACAAACACAAGCAGTAAATGTCCACAAAGAAGAGCCTGGGGGGAGATGCCTGTCGAGAACTTGAGGTCCTGCAGACTTCTCCCTGTGGCCAAATACTGCAGGGTAGCGACCAACCTCTGCTCCGCAGTGATGGCTTGCCTCATGCAGGTATCCTGCCTGCTGATATAGGGGGTCAGCGAAGCCAACAAACGGTGAAATACGGGGTCCGTCATCCTGAGAAAGATCCTGAAATCATCAGGATTATTCTCACGGATCTCACGGAGCAAAGGCATATGAGAGAACTGGTCACGCTGAAGCAACCAATTCTTGGTCCATGAACTCCTCCCTGGACTGGACTTGTGTCAAGGTCAGGACCCCAACACCAAGCCCCCGCACAGCACGAACTCTACGAGGAGTACGCATACGAAACATGGCTAGAAAACGGTCGGCTGCTCAGAACGAAGTAACAGAACGCACTGAAGAACAGCAAGGCCTGTGAAGAGCGACCTGAAAACCAGTAACGAACGAACAAGAATACAATGACTACTTAAAGTCACGCGGAACTTGCTGCACGCACTGAAGAGCAGATACAAACACCACAAGCACAAACTGAACGGCAGAAAACGATCTGAAAGCCAGGAGTCTGAAATAGCGCGAATCGTCTCTCACCAAACTTTTACTAACACGAGATTAGCAAAAGGAGCCCAAAGGGTGCCGCGCTTGGTTCTGAACCGGCCTTTTCTAGTCTCGTCGTATGTGGTGTACGTGACCGCGTGGTTGTCGATCGGAAATTCCGACAACTTTGTGCGACCGTGTGTAGGCAAAACAAGTTTGAGACAACATCCGTCGGAAAAAATCCTAGGATTTTGTTGTCGGAATGTCCGAACAAAGTCCGACCGTGTGTACGGGGCATACTTGTCATGAGAGACATATGGAGAGGTGTCATTGGTGACTTCCTTCTAAAAATTCTAGATGTCTGGCTTTGTCTGGTTCCATCACTTCAAAGACACTCAGCACAAGCCTTAAGCAAATGAAAGTCTAAGAAAAGCTGGAATTCCTAATCTCAATACTCATTCTGGGTCATTGATAAAATATCGGCATGGCAGCCATGGAACTACCATTTCTAGAAGGACAGGTTTCCATGTACTGAATATTTTTAGCAGAAACAAGGCTGTATTCACAAGTCCTGTATCATTTTCATGTCCTGACATTTTTTTTTGGAAAGCACAGTAATGAGAAACGCCATAAACATAAGACCAGTGGCGACTGGTGTTCAATATTTTTTGGGGGGGCACAAACAAACTGAAAAATATTGAACCCCCCCACTTGTGCTCATCATATGCAGCCACTTATCCCTGTCAAATGCAGCCACTTGTGCCCAGTATATGCAGCCACTTTCACCCAGTATATGCAGCCACTTGTGCCCATCATATGCAGCCACCTATGCCCATCATATGCAGCCACTTGTGCCCATCAAATGCAGCTACTTGTGCCTGTCAAATGCAGCCATTTGTGCCCAGTATATGCAGCCACTGTGCCCATCATATGCAGCCACTTGTGCCCATCAAATGCAGCCAATTGTGCCCATCATATGCAGCCATTATGCCAATCAAACGCAGCCATTGTGACCACCAAATGCAGCCACTTGTGCCCATCATATGCATCCACTTTTGCCTGTCAAATGCAGCCACTTGTGCCCAGTATATGCAGGCACTTGTGCCCATCATATGCAGCTACTTCTGCCCATCATATGCAGCCACCTGTGCCCATCATATGCAGCCACTTGTGCCCATCATATACAGACACTTGTGCCCATCATATGCAGCCACTTGTGCCCATCAAATGCAGCTACTTGTGCCCGTCAAATGCAGCCACTTGTGCCCAGTATATGCAGCCACTGTGCCCATCATATGCAGCCATTGTGCCCAAACGCAGCCACTGTGCCTATCAAATGCATCCACTTGTGCCCATCATATGCAGTCATTTGTGCCCATCAAATACAGCCACTTGAGCTCATCATATGCAGCCACTTCTGCCCATCATATACTGTCATTGTGCCCATCAAACGCAGCCACTGTGCCCATCAAATGCAGCCACTTTTGCCCATCATATGCAGCCACTTTTGCCCATCATATGCAGCCACTTGTGCCCATCAAATACAGCCACTTTTGCCTATCAAATTCAGCCACTTTTGCCCAGTATATGCAGCCACTTGTGCCCATCATATGCAGCCACTTGTGCCCATCATATGCAGCCACCTGTGCCCATCATATGCAGCCACTTGTGCCCAGTATATGCAACCACTTGTGCCCATCATATGCAGCCACTGTGCCCACCGACTACCCCACTTGCAGGGCTCGCGGCTCTGGCAGCACCCCCAACCCCCCTGTGCACCCGGCTCTAACAGAGCTGAGGGGACTTACTGCAGCACTGCAGCAACTCCTCTCCAATGCATCAGAGTGACGGTGACCTCCGGTCCAGCGTGTGTCTCCTCCGCTTCTCTTCCTAAGCACCAGGCATCCAATAGGGTGGCCTGGCACTTTAGCCAATCAGGAAACAGGTCTGATGCCCTGCCTCCTTGGTGTGGAGGAAGGTTAGTGTGAAAATAGCGAAAATTAATTTGCTATCGTCACACAATTGGGTGGGATCAGGGCACACTCTCTGTGCCCTGAGCCCACCCTATTTTGAAGCCTATTAGAGTCTCTGGCTTTAATCAGGTGCTTCAAAAACTACCACCCTCTCCCACACCCGCCATAGCAAGCCATGCGTCCGGCGTCCTGAAAGGGACGGGCGCATGGATGGGGGGCAGTGCCTGTGTGCCCACAGTGCACGGGCCACCACTGCATAAGACTGCAGCACTGCCCTGTGTATTCACAGATCTCTGCACTTTTCTGTGTTGCTCTTGTACATTATTTTTCATTGAGGCATAGTTAGTACATACAACCACCCTGGATCCTTCAGGATCATAGGCAAAAGCTCTCATTCCATCACCTGGAACCTTATTTATTCTCAAACTTTTTTAACACAGTTATTTCCTGCCAACGGTACCTGCATAGCCCTGGCAGTGTTTTTATCACGAAGAATAGGGTAACACCATGGTACATGGTCTCCTAGGTAACTAACCCACTGACATCAATAATAAGACTGACACCAAAGAAGGGACACATTTTTTTTCTCCCATTGAGCACCAACACTAAGGCATTTGTTACTTTCACCCATGCCAGGGCTTTTTTATTCCCACAGTCCTATGGGACTGTAGACAGCAATAGTACCCCAGAAATGAATACAATCAAACAAATAGTGGGGTAAAAACATTCGCCACCTTTATTATTGGTATTCAAATTTTTTAAACATGTAACGATTCGCAGTTCAATGAATTAATTCTCAAATAACTTATTTACTCAAAACAACATTACAGTAAGCAACCCAGCCACTATGACACAGGTTGACTTAAAAGTAGAACCATTTTTTATTAACTGTCCCCTTTTTTATGTTGAAAAAAGGGACCAAACCACATAATATTCTAGGTCGTGACAAGGGGGGAAGGGAGCTCACAGGCAGAGGTCTTGAGGACTGGCAGAGCGGGCTTGATGAAGCTGCCTTAAATAGGGTTTTTCCCCTTCTAGAAAATTCCAGGAGCTCATGTGACATAACTTTCTGGAATGTTCCCAAAGGTCAGCTGACCTACTGGAATGTTCCTAACGATCAGCTGACATATCCCTAGTCACTTGACCTTCTATTGGTCACCTGACCTTACCTCATAACCCACCACTGGTTACCCCTTAACTGAAGCCTAGCTCAGCCCACCTACCTAACTGACCAGTTAAACTAAAGGGGGGCCTAAAATTACCTTGCTGTCACATTCCCATGAGCTCGGAGGGCCTCAAAACAGTCCCTCTCACTTTCATGGGACTGTAGACACCAATAGTACCCCAGAAATAAATACAATCAAACAAATAGTGGAGTAAAAATGGCCGCAGCCTTTTATTATTGGTATTCAAATTTTTTATACATGTAACAATTCACAGTTAAATTAATTCTCAAATAACTTATTTACTCAAAACAACATTACAGTAAGCAATCCAGCCACTACGACTAAGGTTAACATAAAAGTAGAACCATTTTTTATTAACAGTCCCCACAAGCCAGGATTTATTTATTTTTATTTTTTTAAACATAGCTGGCCCAACCACACTGCATCGCGGCCAACTCCACTATAGTTTGTAAATTATTGAGAACAATATCTGACAAATGAACTCCGTCTTCTCTAAAAAGTCCATCTATACCCACTTCCAAATCGAAATGCCTGAAAGAAAAAACACCCATAGTAGGTAGGAACTTTGCAATTGCCCTATTAATGTGTTTTCTAACTTTGTCAAAAGGAGAGTTTAACCACACTAACCTTGGAATAATTTCGGAAAAAAGCAAATCCGTATTTGGAAATGACAACCGAAAATGATGGGGGTCATTCCTAATTTGAAAAATTAAATCAAGTGTTTTTATTTGCCCTATGTCATTTCCTCTGAGGTGCAAAATGAAGACATCAAGAACAGGTAATGATTGAAACATTAAACTTAATTCAACAAAGAGATCTTGCCAACGCATACCCCTTCTACGATGCCAGCAAATATTTACCAAAGAGGGGTCAAAATTCAAGCTTTTGGAATATATTCTTCCAAAGCTCTCCTTTCAGCCCAGAATATGAAAGGGTGTCCCAGAATCCATATGGACAATGACTGACCTATAATTTAGAATAGATTGTTAGGACGAATGTTCAACTTATACGTATCTGACTGCCATCTCCCAATCCGTTTTATACTGCCAACATCTAAACCTAATCTGGCGGCTTCAGTAGCTGCACCGATACGAAATAAATGTGATTATAGAGCCAGTTTGTCCAGATTTAGAATAGACAAACATTTATAAAAAAGACATTGAACTGAAATTTAGTCAGGGGCAAGCCATTAAGATGGATAAACATTAAATTACTATCAGGAGATCTAACCTGCAAAAATCTCTTTAACAAGACAACAGGGCAAATAGGTGAACCTGGAAAAGAATTTAAATGTAACCAGATACCGCTACCAAATTGGTCCATTTTCGATTTGGGAATAAATATCTTAATGTTAGTGTCATCCAATAAAACATGCGACAAAAGAAAACCGGAAGTGGAATTTTTATTCGGTGGGGTATTAATTCTGAAATTCTCAATGCTCCGAAAAAGAGTAGTGAAAAAACAGACCGAAAGAGAATTGCCTCATAGGAGGAAAAACAAGCTATATCTACTGCCGTACATAATTGGGTAAGAATAGCTGGTGTTATAGCCACTCTGGTATCTGGATGAATTGAGGCCTTTTTGTACCCTTTTAGTGCCTGTCTAACCGAAAAGAAAGTAGTGCATGAAGGAAAATGTTTTAATTTTAGGAAAAAAGAAATACCCACTAAATTTTTATTAGTATGAGATCAAGATAGGGATTGGGACATTAAACTATTTAAAAAGGATAAAACTAAAGTTTCAGAAAAAGCAGACTGAAGTGAGCTTAGGTGGGATAACCACTGCAACCATGCTGATGAGTACACTGCAAATGTAGAGGGAGCAATGGATTTCTTAATGCTTGCGCAAATCCACTCTAAAGCAGGTCCCATAGGTGCGAAGGACATTGGATTCCTTTCTCGTCTGCAGCTGGAAAAAGAAACTTGAATCTGTGCATCTGCAAACAGGAAAGAGAATCTGCAATTTAATTTTTCTTACCTGGTAAATAACGTGCCTTGACCCAAACATTAAGACTTAAGCATTTAAAGACAAGGTATCTGATTAAAGTAATGACAGGAGGTGATTTAGATGAAAAACAATTTATAGCAAAAAGAACCCCTTTATTGTCAGTACTAAAAAGGATCATTTTATTTACAAAAAACTCGCCCCAAATTTCAAAAACTACCAAAATAGGAAATAATTCTAAAAGTACTATGTGTTTTAAATAGCCTTTATTACGCCAAGAAGGATCCCACAACGAAGCACACCAATGGGTTCTCAATAAAGCTGAAAAACCCACAGAGCCCTCTGAGTCTGTAAATAAACAGAAATTTTTGTCAGTTACAAATTAAGCTTGAAATATGGCTCTCCCGTTAAACTCTTCCAAAAATTGCGCCCAAACTAGAAGATCCTCTCTAATCTCTGAAGTGATTCTAATATGGGAAGTCGGTAATAAAACCAGCTATTGCCAAATAGAGTCGTCTAGAGAATATCCGACCAACAGGTAAAACTCGAGGCAAAGGCCAAAAGACCAAGTCTTTCAAACTTTCAAAATGGCTTTTTTTACGTCTGATTACAATATTGATGACAGATTTCAAATTTTCAATCTTATCCATGGGTAAATTGAAATTCATAGCAATTGTATCAATGGTGATACCCAAGAAAACTAGCTGCGTGGTTGGGAATATAGTCTTCTCATGAGCTAACGGTATATTAAATTCAACACATATTTTTAAAAAGGAATTTTAAATATTTGCGCAGCCAGAAACAGAAATCCCCAGAAAAAGAAAATCTTCCAAATATTGTAATATAAAGGAGGAACCTGAATGAACCTTGACTACCCACTCAATGAATGTTGTGAATTCTTCAAAATATGTACAAGAGGGCGAGCATCCCATCAGGAGGCAACAATCAAAAAAGAAACAGTCATCAAAAGAAAAACCTAGAGAATTGAATGATAATGGGTTAATAGGGAAACAGACGAAATGCAGATTGAACATCCGCTTTAGCAAGCAGGGCCCCACGACCTAAGCTGCGGATTTTAACTAATGCATCTTCAAATGTGGAGTAATGAACTGTGGCTAATTCATCATGGTTCTGAACATTCAGAGAACCACCTTTAGGAAATGATAAATGGTGAATGAGCCTGTAAGTGTGTTTGTTCCTTTTTTGGAACAACATCCAAACGGGAGATTCTAAAAGTCTGGAAAGGGGGGTGCAAAAAAGGGCCTGCTACCCTACCTTCCTGAATTTTTTAAAAATCTTTTTCCCTTACCACCTCAGGTAAATCCAGAGCTGCTTTTGAATTTTTTCCTATAACACAGCCATGACCTTGAAAAGTAGGGAGTAAAAATCCCTTGTTGAATCCTTCAAACAGCAGCAGGGCCATCTGTCTGTCTGTGTACCATTGAAGCCAAGGCAAATTTTTTTGTAACTTCACCGGTGTTGGAGCTTTTAGAAAAAGGCTCTCTAACTTGTGATTGATTGGCAATAGCCATTTTTTAAAAACATTTCTAAATGGGATGAGCTCCCGCACAAAATGCGCATTCATGTCTATACCTGCAAGAACCTGGCCATTTGCATTGGGTGTCATTGAATGCAAAACATATGCTCTTTCTGTATGCGTTCGATGTTGTTGGAACAGGGTGTTGTTGTTTACTAATAAACGATCGCTGAGGCAGAAAAAGATTGAGCCAAAGCCCAATGTCTTTACAACCCTATTTTAAACTGGGATGCACTGATAACTTCTGCCTAAATGATCCGTCATAAACAAACCAGGATATTCCTCCAAAATTCTTGTAGGCGTCTAAAACAATGTCCAGATGTTGAAATAAACCTACACTTTTTTCTGGAGTTTTTTCGCAAATGATACTGGAATATATGCCAAATGCCTGCAACCAATTGTTGAAATTCCTAGCCACAGGTCTTTGCCTATCCTCTTCTATGTTCTCTTCTTTTTTGTCCCCTTTAAATAAACTCTTTTGAGGAAGGAAGAAGAGACAGCAGATCCACAAAATCACCCCGAATAATTTTTTCTTTAATAATAGGCGACAGGTGATAACCTAACGGGGACAGTGTACAAGGCATGGTTTCTTTAATACAAATTTCCAGAAAATTGGCCGCATATGAGAACCATCAGGACTGGATAGTACAGGAGAAACACTATCAGAAGATGAAAGTGATGGAAATACTGTCCCTGTAATAACAGGTTCTGGTGGAAAGGAATCTGTATGATTACTGCCAGGTGACATGGCAGAGCTAGATCAAACTGCTGCAGCTGAATTTGAAACATTCAGATTGATAAAAGATGGATTAGATTTATCTATTAGAGATAACAAAGAAGCAGTCAGAGGTTAGCAATTGCAACTGAGAAAGCTCACCATTCCCTGGAATTATATCTGAAGCTGCTGAAGAGCACACAACAGGAATCTGCTGTGCCTCTAAAGGGTTAGTAATGCTGGACCCAGAAGAGTCTTCCTCAGGCTTTCATCTGCTGCTGGGCTGGCTGGAGCTGCTGCTAGTTGCTGTAGACAGGCTGTCACATTGGGGGTTAACTGCTGAGGGAACTGTCTGAGACGCCGACGCATCCGGTTGCTGTGGAGACTGGCCTGCTGAGGTAATTCTGCTGGGCGTTCCTCTGTTCCTCTTGCTTGGAGCCTCTCTGCCCATTCTGGAGGAGGCTCCGCCCTCTTGAGCCGAGCTGACAAACGTCTGGCTAATGGAGCCATCAGCCCTGCTGGTCAGTAAAGGGGAAAAACCTCCTCCTCTGAGGCCTCCTTCATTTGGCCGGAAGCCGACCCACTTCTCCGCTCCACCGCTAACCTTAGAAGCTCGGCTTACCCTTCCTGTTCACTTCCTCCTGGGACACATGGAGCTTCTTCATCCCTCCATGGGACAGACATATCGAGATCCAAGGGAGCGGCGGCATCAATGGTAGTTGAGGCAAGGGAGAAGAACTTGCCAGAGGGTCAACCACTCTTCTTGCCAGAGGCAGGTGTAAAAGGGATGGAGTACTGAAGTAGTACCAGAGAAGATTCTTTATCAGACTGTGAAGTAGCTATGAAAGCTTCAGGAGAGAACTCATCCACTAAGTACAGCGGGTAGCTGTGAGTAAAGCTTGAAGGAGTGCAGCAGGTAGCTGTAGGTAAAGCTTGAAGAGAAGTACAGTGTGTAGCTGTGAGCAAAGCTTGAGGGATCCAGGGGGTAGCTGTGAGTCCGAGGAACCCAGCGGGTAGCTGTGGGTGAAGCTTGGAGAGTCCAGCAGGTAGCTGTGAGCTAAGCTTGTGGATCTACAGTGGGATACTGTGAGTAAAGCTGTTGCTATAGGAGACTGCAGTTGCTAAGAAATACAGATTGCTGCATTCAGCTTAAAGGCCCTTTTCTGTATTGCTGCCTGCCTAGTTCTATTTTGGTCTGCAGAATCTGCCTATTGCTATTGCATTTGCCTAAGGGTGTCCTGTGCCCTAACCCTCTCTCCCCCTGTTCCCGTTAAGAGAAATAAAACTCTCTTTGTTCATTTATAAAAGTGACTGGTGCCCATCTTTCCACCTTGCACTACACCCACCATGCCTAGTAACCTGCACCCTGAGGAGGAATGGCAGCCCTCCCTGACTCTGGGGGTCACCACCAGGCCTCTGGAGGTTGCTACACATAGGTTTTTCCTTAATTTAGATACAAGCAAAAAAAAGGATGTGGATGGAAATAGGCTAGCTTAATGAATAAGCATCAAGTGATGTTACATCGACTCTTCTAATAAAGTCTGGTAAGTAGCAACAGACCTCCTGTACCTTGGGGTTCCAGGCCAGTACAGGCTCCAAATAAAGGTTTCAGTATGTACTATATAAACATTTGGCTATGTGGAGAGACTTCTAAAGCTAGCAGGGGGTCAGCAGAAGCAACTTCACACACACAGAAACAGTGAAAAAACCTTTTACTGTATGTGTAGGGGTTCCACTGCCTGCATTTCAGCCCAAAGTCAGCCATAGACTCTGGCAGTACTGCTGCCAATGAATAAAGCATTTTGATGAATCAACCTGGTCATGGTGTGAATTGGCTACAAAGTTAATTAATATAATGCATTGATGTTATGACATAATTCTTGCTTTGTGCAAATCAATATGACTTATATTATCCCAAATGGTATAAAGGTACTAATATTTTATACATATCAGGGAGTGCGTTGTTTTCATTTTCTTCTTAGAAATCTTCAGTTTGCTATCTGTTTTCTAAAGGCTATTCAGAGGTCCTGAAAAAACCTCCAGACACTCTTCCCTGTAGGCTTGCTTTTAATTATCCAATAAACAGTACTCCCTTCCCTTGTAATGCCCCAAATATTTAATTTCAGTTGTAAATAATAATGGGTGGATTTTAGGATAATTGTATTTTGGAATTGACACCCTCTAGCATCTGCATCAGTAACCGTGGCATAACCATGCATCATGGGGCCCCCCAGAGCAAAATTTTGTTGGGACCTCTCAGTGACTTCCTTACTGTCATTGATCTTAAAGTGGTGTTCCGGCAGAAATTATACTTTTTAAATAAAAATGCCCCTATAATACACAAGCTTAATGTATTCTAGTAAAGTTAGTCTGTAAACTAAGGTCTGTTTTGTTAGTTTATAGCAGTAGTTTGTTACTTTATAAACTTACAGCAGGCCGTGGCCATCTTAAGTGTGGGCATCTGAAGCCAGACTGTATTTTCATCATTATCTCATCCTTGCAGATCTCGCACATGCTCAGTGCAGCACAAGCAGTGTAATAGGTTTCAGGTCAGGTTTCCATATCAACGGCAGTGTCAGAGGAAGTTGTCGCCCCTTCCCAGAAGGCATTGCAAACAGGAAATGATGCAATGGGCCACGGCTAGGGAGGAGGAAGTGAAAAATGAATACAGCAGATATACAGTAGGTGCTGAGAAAAAAAATTAAAAAATATCCAATTCGTTTACAGTGCACAGTTTAGTGAGGGATACTGAAGAGCTGTAAAAGTGGGTGGAACAACATAAACTATGTCTAAATCAAGGACAGAGAAAAGAGGAGTGGGGTTATTTAGGGATTTTTATAAAGCCAAAACCTGGTAAGGTACGCATTTCCATCCCTATGGGATTTTAAATGAAAACAAGACCCGGTCATGACTGAGTGAGTATGAACAGCATGTAATACAGCATTTATTGATAGTTTTTTATGATGTGGGTTTAGTGACACTTTAATGTTAATTCCCTGCACTGATGCCCCACTCTTCCCTGAAAAATTCTATAAACAGCTTTGGTCCTTAGTAATAAACGGACTTTCTTGATAGTTCTCTTGCTACCTGTCCTTGATTTAAAAGGAAAATGACAAAGAAAGTGGGACTTTAATTGAAGCACCTGGTAGCAAAGGAATAGTTGGTTGAATAAAAGGAATTTTATTGATATAATAATATAAACATGCATAAGTTGTTAATATCAGGTACAAAATGACACAATAGTAGCAATGACCATAGTGATAACAAGAATGTCTCAAAATATACCTGCTAAAATGGAAAGTAAAAAAATAAACATGGTAGAAAGCAGAAATGTCTCGACACAGACCATAATAAAATTACCTCTTGTAAAGTGTTCTTGGATAGTCCAGGAGGGAGGGGGGGAGTGAGGGGTGAGAATGAATATATATATATATATATATATATATATATATATATATATATATATATATATATATATATATGTGTAGAGAAGTCTGTCAGAGCAGCCACCGAGAGGACCAAAAGCAGGATCCACAAAAAGCTGAGAAAAAACGAGAGGGGCGCCTCTGAATATATATCAATAAATCATTTATTTAAAAAAAGCAATATCCACTCACATGAAGGAAGGCATGTATGCGTATGAGCATGTCTCAGGAGGAGAATGGTGGAGGAGGACTAGAGATCTCAGCAAGTCCATGGATGGCTGGCATCGGATCCAATGGGGATGGTGTGAGATGGTGAGGCACAGAGATTAGTCCTTTTGCTCATCAAGATAGCACACTTGGCAAATATAAAGTTACTGGTGTAGTTATCCAGGTGTAGATTCCGGGCATAGGGGAAGGAGACGCCCGGTCCTGTCACGGGCTGTGCCGCGGTATCTGGGTGGCTCGTCTGGCATCCCGGTGGAAGGAAAGACACGGCCATGTGTGGGGAGCCAGAACGAGGCCTGGAGAGCACAGCAGAGCGTGTCGCAGGGCCGTGACGTCACAAGAATGCAACGCATTTCTGAGTATTCACGCTATGGATGGAAAACATAGCAGCACTCCTTTGTCAAGCATAGTAATAACAAGAATGTCCCAAAATATAGCTGCTAAAATGGAAAGTAAAAAAATAACTCTTATTAACTGGCAGCCCTTACTGCCAGCCCTCTACTCACCTTCATTCTCCTCACCAGCATGGTTTCTTTATTTCACTCTCCCACACTTTCACCTTCAGTCATCCACCATCACCTTCCTCACCAGCATGGGTTTCTTTGTCTCACCCTCCCCATCTTCCATTTTCAGTCACCTATGGCACCCCCTCACTTTGCTCATTTTGACTTTCACCAGCAGTGATCCCCGTGGTCCCTTATCCGCTCCGTTGGCCTCTTGTTTGTGTTGTCCCCGTTGGGCAGCCCACCACGGCCCCCGGTAGGAGGCAGTCCCGGATGCTTATGGCTTCTCACGGCCGCATTATCAGCCAGTGAATCCTAACCAGTAAGTATGCACCTTTGTGCTATTGGGGGTATCACCCCACCCCCGCCTAGGTCCAAAACTACTGCTGATCATCTTATATATTTTTCTATTTTAGATTACCACGCGCATGCTCCTGATGAGTGGCATATCAGCCACGAAACGCGTAGAGCTATACAATGCCGTGTTCTTACCTATCTATACCCAGTTTAGGCTACTATACAACATCTACCTCCACAGGTCCAGTGAGGCCATAGGTCCCACAGGCATTACCTCGCAATGATCATCTTATCTAATTTGGTCTGGGTTGAACTATGGAATCTTATTATGTTCTGTGTCGAGACATTACTGCTTTCTACCATGTTTATTTTTTTTACTTTCCATTATAGCAGGTATATTTTGAGACATTCTTGTTATCACTATGGTCATTGCTACTATTGTGTCATTTTGTACCTGATATTAACAACTTATGCATGTTTATATTATTATATCAATAAAATTCCTTTTGTTCAACCAACTATTCCTTTGCTACCAGGTGCTTCAATTAAAGTCCCACTTTCTGTGTCATTTTCCTTTTAAATCAAGGACAGGTAGCAGGAGAACTGTCAAAGTCCGTTTATTACTAGGGACCAAAGCTGTTTATAGAATTTTTCAGGGAAGAGTGGGGCATCAGTGCAGGGAATTAACATTAAAGTGTCACTAAACCCACATCATAAAAAACTATCAATAAATGCTGTATTACATGCTGTTCATACTCACTCAGTCACTATGAGATTCGTTTTCTGTATTCTGCAGAAATCCTGGTTGATCCTGCTGCTCTCTATCGCCACCTTCTGTGGCGACAACTTTGCACATGCTCAGTTTTCATCTTGAGCATTTCCTCCCCATCACATCTGAGCAGCCCATGTGACTATCACACATGTGGGCGTATACACAGTGGTAAATGTTAGTCCACTCCCTCCCTAGTCCTCCATGCCCAGTAACCAGCTAAAAACACAATAGGGGTGTGGGATATTACATCTTGATTCACTTCCCTCTTATTCTAAGACACAGACTGGAGGTGCGTGACACAGCTTGTGACTGGCAGAAATCCACCCACACCATGTTTTTGCCACAATATAATAAAGATTTCAAATATATATTTGTATGCCAATTTAAAACAGTTTATTTTTCCCTGCAGACAGGCTGGGAAAGATTTGGGTCATGTCACAGCTGTAAAACGATTAGGAAAAAGGTACTTTTTTAAAATTAAAATAATTACAGTGCCATCGACAGAAAGAGAAGGGACAATGTAAATTAACCGCTTGCCGACCGTAGAATGGCACTCCTGCGCGAATCAGCATAGCTGTACGGTGGGCGCTTTAAGGAGTATAGGGCGACCGCGCCTGCTGAGTTACGTAGGAGCCCGTGCGTGTCCCTGTCCATGGCCGTCAGCTACCCGTGATTGCTCCTGAGAAGAAGAGAACGGAGATCTGTCAATGTAAACAGACAGATCTCCGTTCTGTCAGGGGTGAGGAGAGCGATCTGTTGTTCCTACTGCTTATGAAAAACAATCGGTCTCCTCTGCCAGGCAGTCCCACCCCCCCCACAGTTAGAATCACTCCCTAGGACACACATTTAACCCCTTTATCGTTCCCTAGTGTTAACCAGTTCCCTGCCAGTGACATTTATATACAGTAATCAGTGGCTATTTATAGCACTGATCGCTGTATAAATGTCAATGGTCCCAAAATAGTGTGAAAAGTGTCAGATCTGTATGCCGCAATGTCGCAGTCCCAATAAAAATCGCAGATCACCACCATTACTAGTAAAAAAAAAAAAAAATAATAAAAATGCCATAAATCTATCCCTCCCTGATTTTGTAGACGCTATAACTTTTGCGCAAACCAATCAATATACGCTTATTGCGATTTTTTTTTTACCAAAAATATGTAGAAGAATACATATCGGCCTAAACTGAGGAAGAAATTTGTTTTTTATATATTTTTTGGGGATATTTATTATAGCAAAAAGTAAAAAATATTGCTTTTTTTTCAAAATAGTCTGTATTTTGTTGTTTATAGCGCAAAAAATAAAAAATGCAGAGGTGATCAAATACAACCAAAAGAAAGCTCTATTTGTGGGAACAAAAGGATGTCAATTTTGTTTGGGTACAGTGTTGCACGACCGCGCAATTGTCAGTTAAAGCGAAGCATCGCCGTATCGCAAAAAATGGCCCAGTCAGGAAGGGGGTAAATTCTTCCGGGGCTAAGTGGTTAAACAGTGTGTGTTTAGTATCACTTCCACGGCCCATTCACAATGACCACACACTAAACCAGAGCTGCTGCAGCAAGAGGCAGTGAGGGGGCAGTGTGATGTGTGTTTTTCCGCATCACACAGTTACCTTTTTTGGCAACATTATTAGAAGTTTAAAATGTGACGCTTCATTCATGTCACCGCACAGCAGCGCGGTGTGTTATGCTGCTGTGCGGTAACATGGAGAACCATCCAATGTGCTGCAATAAGGTGCAGCATGTCTGCATTTTATAGCAGCTCACTTCCCCAAACCTCTGGGTTACCTGCAGTATGATTGGGGCACATAGAAACCAATTGCTTTCTAGATATCCCAGGAGTGACTGGTGTTCTTCCAGTGTGGAAAAACACCAGTCAATGCACTAGTGTGACTGGGTCCTTAACAATTTTCCAGCTAAAGGTTATGTCTTTGGTAGCTCACCAGTCTTTTTGAGCATCTCAGATCCCATAAATATTAAGCCCCCCATCCCTTCGGCCAGCACAGCAAGTAAGTGCATTCGCGTTTCTGCATGCACGTTTTTAATGCATTCTGGTGGGTTTTTAATGTGTGCCAGTGGTTTTTTCCCCTCTTGTTTTTCTTTATCTCAATTGAGAACATTTGAGGGCATGTGCATTATGGTGTTTTTTTTAATGTTATTTGGCGCATTACAGATGCGTTCCATGCAGAAAAATGCAGCATGTTCTACTTTTGTTGACTGCACTGGAACACACTGCGCTGATGTGAACTAGGGTCATTGGGATCCATGTTAAACACTGTCCATGCATTTTTGATGCAGAATAAAATCACATTGGACTTCATCTGATATGAACCAGCCCTCAAAAGAAAGAAAAAAGAGTTGTAGTAGCAATATAATGACCGAAGTTTTATGTCATGACACAATTGTTAGTGCCCCTGCACACAATAGCTCTATAACCCTAGTACTGTACATACTTCTTTAAAATTAGATTTTTTTTGTTTTTTTGCAGGACTATATACAGCTGTGTGTTTTTACAGCCTAAGGAAGACTGGCACATGGGTTAATTTCAGATCTGGCCAGGATGACCAGAAGCTCAGAGCAATAAAACTAAATTACTAAGACAGCTGAACAAATTATCCTTTTTACATGGCCTGCAAAGGGGATCTGTGACTACGAACAATTATTCTGATGTCTCTTCCTGTACATCTGACGTCAGCTCTTCTTGACTGGAAATGTCATAGGATGTAAAGGGTTAGTGTCAACAGCAATCTCTGCGATCCTTAATAATACAGTGATGGATATGTGTTATCTTCTCATGCACACAGATGTTCTGTTTAAATTGACTTAACAGCCACTTAATGGGGCCCCTTCCACCACAACGCCCCATAACAGCTGCCTGGGCTGCTATGTCTATTGTTACACCACTGTCAGTAACCCATATATATCTGCATAACCCAGATCAATAGAAATGTCCTTTTGCACAGCCCAGCCTGCTTGCAGTCAGCACAGGTCCTATTTTCTTTTCGCTGCTTCCTACTTTTATACTCTTACTGTCCATATGGAGTACTGCACAGATGTCACCATAAAGATGGGTTCTGCCAAACTGTAAAACCACAAAGGGGCATGTGAGATGAGTGATTCTGTCTTTGAAGTGTGAAATTGTTTAATTGTTTAGTGCTTTGGGCCTATGAGGGAGCAACAATATTAGAGGAAGTGGCTCCCTCTCTCTCCCTCCCACTGGCAATGTGTTGCTAGGGGCTGAATCCTCATCTGACATGGTCCTAAGGAAAGAAACACTATGCCAACCCTAGGAAATGCAAGAGACATTTCCGCAGACCTAGGGTATGCCTTGATATGTTGGATACCAATTAATAGGCTAGGGTAAGGGGATGTTCCTATTCATTTTAAAGGTACACTTATCCTTTAGGCAGTTACCTATTACAACTCCGTTACAATAACTAAAAATGTCTGCACATGATCCTCACCAGCTTACCAGAATCATTTTGAAATATAACAAACCCTTGACAGTGGGTTGGCATCAACAGAGCCATGTCAAGTTGTGCACCACAGCATGTATACAAACCATAACAATAAACTTATCTTATTTGTTACATTTTGGTCAGTAAAATGTATCTAAAAGCAAATACAAAAATTTGAAATGTTGCAGCTTACAAATTCTTAGGTGAGGTGGTTGCTTTGGTTTTTTTGTATGTTTATATTCCTTTGTTTTCATCTGGTGACCCAGCCAGTAATACAGTTTTTATCTTAGGTTGGCTACACTCACTGCATCTATGAAGGAGCAGCGTGGCCACCCTTAGAGAGCTGCATAGTCAACCTGTGGAGAGGATATTGTTAGATGTACTAGTAGATTTAGATGGACTTTTTGTAAGTAAGCAATAAATTAAAGCCTAACTGCAGCTAACACCTTTTAGGCAGTTACATGTAGCAATGACTCCTGGAGGGGCCGCTAGAAATAAATTTGGTCCCCTTTACTTATTGAAAGGCTGCCTCTCCTGTGTTTAGTCCCAGAAGCACACTGACAAGTTCAGGCTCAGTCTAGGGTTCTTGATCAAAATGCAGGGAGGATAGTTGAGGGTATAGGATACCCAAAGGCACATAAATTTAAGAAGACAGTTTCCTTAAAAATCCTGTTCCACTGGTATCGGGCCCTAAAGTAGCAGCCTTAAAATGATTTTGAGAAAAGGAGAAGGGGGCCCTAGCAAATTTGAGACTCTATGAGAACTCATAGTCCTTAAGCTGAGCTTCCACAGGCAAGTTTCCTTCAGTCCCTCAGCCCATAACATATGCTGATGCCTAGTAGCACAAGTTCCCCAGAACACACACAGGCCTCCTCCCAGGGTGGGAAGCCCCAGGTGGAAGACAGTTTTGATCAGATCTGTGTTTAACATCGATAGTGTTTTGTTATCTGTAATTATCTGTTAAATGTTAAAAAATCTCTCTCAATCCTGCCAGAAATCTAGTTAGCTGATAAAGTACTATGCTCTCTCCCTTTGCTGCATCATTATCAGTAAATATTGTTCTCCGTTCTCTTTGTGAACTACAAGGGATCAATTTGTCAGCAATAACTAAAAAATGTTTAAGGCTGAAGCTTAGTAAAAAATACAATTCTCTACAGCTTTAGTGACTTTTTTTTTACCTGTAACGAAGTATGAACCGCATCGTGCAGGCAGTCGAATCCTGTAGAAATCTTCTGTGCAAGGATGCCAGTCCTCTTCCTTTCCTGATAGTTCAATGGTTAATAGCTTTGGGACTTTGAGCAGAACTTCAGTGAAGCTGGTTCAGAGAGGACCCATCCCCTCCTTCTCTATTGAGAAAAGTTCTTTCATTGTTTGCACTGCGTGTAACACAATCTCTGAATGGGGGAGATTTGGATGAATGACAAATTCCTCTCCTTAATTCAGGAATTGTGTTACCGGTGTTAATTATACCTGGGCTTTTCTCAATGGATGAGAGGGTTGGAGGGGCATGTCCCCATTGGGTCATCTTCACTGCATTTCTGCCTGAAGCTATTACCCATCACAATGCAGGAAGTTCAGTGTGAGGAAGAGGACTGGCATCCCTGCACAGAAACTTTCAACGGGATCCAGCTGCCCACACAACGTGGGACATACCTCAAAGCTGACTGATGAAAGTGTTCCATGGTTCTTTAAATACATTTTTTTTCTGTTTGCGTGACAGAACCAAGAACTCACAATAGAACAGCATTCTCATGAATGTGCTTAAATTCATGCTAAGACATCTTCACGGAACAAATTGTAGGAATAGCTACATCAATTGTCCAATCATCTGAAAAATGTTAGCATATGATTCAGTATTCAAAGTGAACAGAAATTTGTTTTTACATGACTGGATAACTGGATAAAAGTGAATATTCACAGATTTGAGTGAAGATTCTCAACTCCTTTAGAGACTAAAGTGAAGTAAGCCTTCCACATTTGATGATAGACCTTGCAGGAAGAAGACTTTCTAGCCTTTAGCATCAAAGGAATCACAGACTCAGAGATGCCCCTGTCCCTTAGGCTTCAACAGTCATGTTGTTAAAGTCAGGGTGGCAAATCAGCCCTTGGGTCAAAAGATTATGACCATCTGGGAGCACACATGGAGCGTCTTCCAGAAGTCTTAGCAGGTTAACATACCACACTCACAGAGACAGGACTGACTTTTCCCACAATGACAGAAAGTTGCGTTATACTGTAGATGAGAGTGAAATTAAACAAAGCACTGTCTCAGAGAAGGCTACTATCAGCTCCAAGACACTCATGCAGATGTACAGAGTTGGACAACTTTTTGGTTGAAGACTTGGAACCTGAGACTGGAGAATCTGAAGCCTCTTCTGTGGAAGGAACACTGGCCAAGATATATCTAGGTCAGGCCAAGATAAGCGATGAGTCAGTTACAGCAAACACTTCTAAAGCCGCATACACACGATTGGACATTTCGACAACAAAATCCTTGTTTTTTTTCCGACGGATGTTGGCTCAAACTTGTCTTGCATACACACGGTCACACAAATCTTGTTAGAAATTCCGAACGTCAAGAACGCGGTGACGTACAACACGTACGACAGCACTAAAAAAAGCAAAGTTTAATACCAAGTGCACCACCCTTTGGGCTCCTACTGCTAATCTCGTGTTAGTAGAAGTTTGGTGAGAGACGATTCGCGCTTTTCAGCCTCATGCTTTTCCGATTGTTACTGCTCTTAAGTTTGTGCTTGTGGGTTCATATCTGGTTTTCAGTGCTTGCCCCCCCAAAGCGCACGCAAGGTCAGTGTAAAATATATGGAGTACTTTGCGGGTAGGGGGGCCATTGATATGCCAGAAAATGTTTAATAAACATTTTAAAAATATTTTTTTTCTTTAAACTGAGATGATATTTCCTTTGATTTACTGCATGTGTTTCTTTTAACTGTCTCCTAGGTTCTCCAATGGGCTTTTATTTTTTGACATTTTCTTCAATAGTGCAAACGTAATTTATTTGATACATGAGGTGACAATCTCTTCTTCAGCTAACTATTATGTTGTGGGTCTGTATGTATGTATGTAATGCATTACAGTTAAAAATATACATAATTTTCAGCACCATGAATGAATTTTGCAGAGTCACGAAATTGGCATGATTGTGGCAAATTATAAAGCACTGTGGGAGTTATTTAATAAAGGAAAATCCACCTCGCACTACAAGTGCACTGCAAAAGTGCACTTCAAACTGCACTTGTACTGCAAAGTGAATTTGCCTTTAGAAAATAACCCCCCCCCCCCCCCATTGTCACTGTAAACAACAACTTACTCCAAAAACTGCTAATGAGCATTGAAAGAAGAAGCCACACATTG
Organism: Aquarana catesbeiana; assembly: GCF_042186555.1. Lineage (NCBI taxonomy): Eukaryota > Metazoa > Chordata > Amphibia > Anura > Ranidae > Aquarana > Aquarana catesbeiana. The sequence goes on along the minus strand of NC_133326.1, from coordinate 236,727,346 downwards.
TTGAGTCTTAAAATTTTTACTCTGTGCACATTCACATGTGCGTTAGAAAAGGGTTTTTGAACAAACCAACATATTTTAGGAATAACATTTTTGGTATAGACAGTACAAATAGCCTTTTTTTGTGGTAAATAGGCATGTTTGAAACCATAAAACAATACCCAACTCAGGAACTTACAAAGTTCAACTTAGAAAAAATGAAGGCAAGATCATACATTAGTATGTCCAAACTGTGTTGATCTTGCCTTCATCAGATGGGGTGATGTCACCCCTGCGAAAGACAAATTTTGAAGATGCACACAAATTGAGAGTCAAAATGGGGATTTCCCTCCTGATCCCATGCCTAATGTCAACATGTGCTAGCTCCCATCATGGGGGATTAATGGAAGTGTTTCGGGGGCCCTTTCTCATAGCTACTTTAGTTGCAAGGAAATGGTTGCACCCACCAAACACGTACATTCATATCCCATGATGGCAGATAGCACATGTTGACAGACTGTGTACATCTTCAAAATTTGGCTTTCAAGATACTTAAAAAATTGGTGAAAAATAGCAAAAAAATTAAGACTTTAGGTGTTTTTTAGATTCGGCCTAAAACATCAATGATATTTTTGAGTCTTTTTTCAATATTATTGATGTCTTCCTTGATTTTTTGTAAATCATGATTGCACACCATGATCTCCGCGATGAGGACATGTGAACTTGCACTTGTGTAATGCAAATCTTCTTCCATAACATCCACATCACCTAAAATGAAAAAACACACCATGTATTATAAATATGCAGGCATCCATCTTTTACCTGAAGCTGTGGTCTCAGACACTCACCTGTTGTGGTCACTATTTCGCCCACTTCATAAACCTCTCCTTCCTCCACATCTTCTGAATGTGGTGTGGGGATTTGCTTTTCTTTCGGAGGTGGGGGGTCCCTTGTGTCTTCAGATGTCCCGAGTATTTTCTCCCCTATGTGAATAAAATAAAGGTATACTTAGCACACAGATATTTGAGGCCAGAAATAGTAATATGAAACATTGCTTGGAAGTGTCCTACAATTGTCTTTTTTGGCATAGTTCCAAGCTGAAGACATTATTTTTTTCCCTTTCTAAAGCTGGAATACTTACTTTTTTTGTACAATTTTCACACATGGAGACACCCCTAGTATCCACTGGAGCACCTGTGTGGGACACCCTAAAAAGTTTGTTCTGGTGTCCCACACTAGTGCTCCTGCGTCCAGATGTGTAAACAGCTGCTGAGTGTCCTCTCCTTACACTGAATCAAGTTTGCATTTCATTCTAGTACAAACCCATCCAGAAAATAATGTCATAAACCTCTTTTAATACAAATAGGCCTGAACAAATGTAGTTAACCTGTATCTACCAAAAACATCGTATTAGTGGGCGAATGAACGATGTTTACTACGAACGATTACTGTGCCCACGAATCTGAAAGTTGCCATTTTAAACTGTACAACAGTAAAGAAAAGCACATGGAGCAGGAAGTAATAATAATAATAGGAACACACGACAACTACTTACTTTTTTGAAGAACTCTCTTGATCTTTCTGTACTGATCCTGCTCCCTCAATTTCAAGTCTGACCAGCGCTTCCTAAATTGATCCTTGGATCGTCATACCCCAAAATTCCTGTGCAGACTTTTCATAACTTTAGTCATGATCTTGGCCCTTCTGATATTTGGGTTTGGGTAAGGTCCATGCTTCCCATCATAGTCGGCCCTCTTCAAGATGTCCACCCTCTCCACCATCTTTATAAAGGACATATATGAGGCCTTAAATCTCCTCCGGGATAGGGATGTTCGTGGCTCCAGGCTTTCGTTGTTGCTGCTCTCCTCTGCATGCACTTGCTCTTTCTCCACCATGTGCTCTCCTGCTGCGCCTAAAGAAAAGGGGCAGGGAATAGACTAGAAAGAATGTCAGGGGCGGGCAGAGTTTCATGCATGCGCAGTGTATATAAAGCGTAACACGCATGCATCGAACGTACGATCTGTGAGAGGAGGAAGGTGTATCGGAAGCGCCGATCGTTTGAACGAAGGTACAAATATAACTTGGTGCATCAGTGGCCTATACTGCTTATAGATTGAGGCCTATATTGGGACAAGATTAGGAGAGTTTAGCCTGACATTAGGGTTTGTCTTTTGTTGTGTCTTGCAGAGAAAATAGATCTATTGAATGATGAGGACTTTATCCCCATATTCATTGATATGTACAGGGAGCTGCCCTGTCTGTGGCAGGTAAACCACCTCTTTTCTAACAATCAAACCAAGAGGAAGGCGGGCTGGATCAATTGCTGGAATTTGTGAAGCCGGTGATCCTCACGGCAGACATCCCCTATTTGAAGGCCCTAATTGGTGGCACGAGGAGCACTTATAATAGGGAAGGCAAGAAGGTCCAGGATTCCCAGAGATCAGGAGCTGCAGCAGATGACATTTATGTACCCAGCCTGTGGTACTATGACAGACTGCATTTTCTGGCAGGCCAGACTGAACCCAGGCCAGCACTCTCCAGTCTTCCTTCAAGGCTTCCTTCCACCTCAGCTGAGGCTCCGACGTCCAACCTGGGCCTTCCAGCCAGGAAGAAGTGGAGGAGCCCAGCTTGAGCCAGGTATAGCATTGTTCAACATATTTCTTGTCAAATAATTAATGATGTTAACTAGATGTTATTATTGATCAGTAATTTCTGATTTTACAAAGTGTTTTACATATCAATAGACAGTAGTGGCCACAAATGATTGGGACAAGAATGAAAAATGCTGGGCTCAGAATGATAGTCTTTTCTATTTGTTAACATTCAATTTGCAACAGTCATGAGCTGAAAATTGTGTGTGATTGATGAACCAAAAATTAAAACTATGTCCCTTTTTCATACACAGGAAAGCCTCAGCCAGGAGGAGGCTGTGGAAAGTGGCAGCCAGGAGGTGGCGGGGGTAAGTGGCAGCCAGGAGGTGGCCAGGCCCAGTAGCCTGCCCAAATCCCAGGTCCCTCCCCTCCGCCTTCCAAAAAAAAGGCACAGGAAAAGGAGTAACCTGGAGGAGGCAGCACTTGGCCTATTTCAGAAGGCTACTGCGGCCCTCAGAAACCCCCCCAATATTCAAGAGGACTATGCCTACATGGCAGCCTGCAAAATGCAGGAAATGGAGGAGGGCCAACGCCTCTTATGTGAGGAAGTTAGCTTACAAGCCCTAAATAAGTGGTTGAGGGGTGAACTCACAAGCCAAAGGCACGTTTGTGAGTTCAACCATGGTCCTCCTCCTCCACCTCCTGCCACAACTACAACACCAGAGCCACAGCCTGGAAGCACTCGTGGAAGGAAGACAAGAGTGTGATGGCCTGGGTTAAGTCTGGTCTGACAAAAGACGCAGGTTGTGGTAAGACCACAGCCTGGGGACAGATACGTCATCTGCTGCTGTTCCTGATCTCTTGTAGTCCTGGACTGGATTGTGCTCACTATTATAAGGACTTCTCAGGCCACCAAATTTGACTGTAAAATAATTGATGTGTGCCCTGGGGTACAAAGGCTTCGCAAATTTCACCAATTTCTCCAGCATTGCCTTCCTCTTTATTTTGTTATGATCCAGAATAAATGACTATTTATTTTTCACAAATACTTGACTATGTGTTTTACTTCAAAAAGGACAGTTTTTTGTGAGTAGGCAGGTACTTTTGAAAATTAAAATGTCAAATTAACAAGGGACACCAACACCATCTCAAACCATGCAGAGCTTATTACTAATGTTCAGATAAAGGAACACCTGGGTAGCAGTGATCATAACATGATTTCATTTGATTTTAGCTGTAAACAAGAGATACATACGGGAAAGATAAAAACACTTAACTTCAAGAGAGCAAATTTTCCAAGGATGAGGGCTGCTCTCCAGGACTTAGACTGGGAGGAAATATTGGCATCGATAAACACAGAACAGAAATGGGAATTCTTCAAAAAGACTGTTTGGGACCTCACTACAAAGTATATTCCCATGGGCAATAAGTTTAAAAGGCTAAAAATAAAACTTATGTGGCTCACGGTCAAAGTTAGAAAAGCTATAAACAATAAGAAAAGAGCTTTTAAAAAATATAGAAATGAAGGAACACTAGTGTCATTTAAATGTTACAAAGAATTTAACAGAATATGTAAAAAGGAAATCAAGGATGCAAAAATTCAAAATGAACGACAGATCGCAAAAAATAGTAGGACAATCCCCCAAAAATTCTTCAAATATATTAATAGTAAAAAGGTCAGGTCTGAGCATGTAGGCCCTTTACAAAATAATCTAGAGTGGGTGACTGGGGACAAGGAGAAGGCTAATTTATTAAATACTTTCTTCAGCTCTGTGTATACAAAAGAGCATGGGGGAGCTCATGTCCATAATGGGGGTGGTATTGACACAGCCCCGAATGATCCACAATGGCTCAAAAGTTATATGGTCCAGAAATATTTAGACAGAATAAAGGTGGATAAAGCACCTGGACCTGATGGCATCCACCCACGGATCCTAAAAGAATTGAGCTCTGTAATTTCAAAGCCATTGTATCTAATTTTTAGGGACTCATTAATGACGGGAATAGTACCACTGGATTGGCGCAGGGCGAACGTGGTGCCTATATTTAAAAAGGGATCAAAGTCTTTACCAAGAAACTATAGACCTGTTAGTTTAACTTCTATAGTCGGGAAGATACTGGAGAGTTTAATAAAAGAGCACATAGATGATTTCTTGCTGGAAAAAAACATTTTAAGCAACAGACAGCATGGATTCATGAAAGACAGAAGTTGTCAGACAAACCTGATTTCTTTTTATGAAGAGGTAAGTAAAACCGTGGACAGAGGGGTGGCTGTGGACGTGGTATACTTGGATTTTGCAAAAGCGTTCGATAAGGTTCCGCACACACGGCTCATGTGTAAGTTAAAGTCTACAGGCTTGGAAATATCAGTTTGTAAATGGATAGAAAACTGGCTAAAAGACAGAATTCAGAGAGTAGTGGTTAATGATTCTTACTCTGAATGGTCTAAGGTTATAAGTGGTGTACCCCAAGGTTCAGTGCTGGGACCCTTACTCTTTAATATCTTTATAAATGATATTGGGTCTGGGATCAAAAGTAACATTTCTGTCTTTGCAGATGACACCAAGCTATGCAGGGGAATAAAGTCCTTACAGGATGTCTCCAATTTACAAGCTGACCTCAATGCACTGTCTGATTGGGCATCTATGTGGCAGATGAGGTTTAATGTTGAGAAATGTAAAGTTATGCACTTGGGGGCTAAGAATATGCATGCATTATACATACTAGGGGGAGTACAACTGGGGGAATCCGTAGTGGAGAAGGATCTGGGGGTTTTGGTAGATCATAAGCTCAATAATAGCATGCAATGCCAAGCTGCGGTTTCCAAAGCGAGCAAAGTCCTTTCTTGTATTAAGAGAGGTATGGACTCTAGAGAGAGAGATATCATTTTGCCCCTGTTCAAATCATTGGTAAGACCTTATCTGGAATATGCAGTTCAGTTTTGGGCACCACTTCTCAAAAAGGATATCGGGGAACTGGAGAGAGTGCAGAGAAGGGCAACCAAACTGATAAGAGGCATGGAGGAGCTCAGCTATGAGGAAAGATTAGAGGAACTGAATTTATTCACTCTTGAGAAGAGGAGAATATGGGGGAATATGATCAACATGTTCAAATATATAAGGGGTCCATATAGTGACCTTGGTGTTGAGTTATTCACTTTACGGTCAACACAGAGGACAAGGGGGCACTCTTTACGACTGGAGGAAAAGAGATATCATCTCCAAATACGGAAAGGTTTCTTCACAGTAAGAGCTGTAAAAATGTGGAATAGACTCCCGCCAGAGGTGGTTCTGGCCTGCTCAGTAGATTGCTTTAAGAAAGGCCTGGATTCTTTCCTAAATGTACATAATATAAATGGGTACTAGCATTTATAGATAAAGTTGATCCATTGAAAATCTGATTGCCTCTTTGGGGATCAGGAAGGAATTTTTTCCCCTGCTGTAGCAAATTGGATCATGCTCTGCTGGGGTTTTTTGCCTTCCTCTGGATCAACTGTGGGTATAGAATTGGGTCTATTGGATTGTACGTTTTTTTTTTTTTTTAAGGTTGAACTGGATGGACTTGTGTCTTTTTTCAACCTGACTAACTATGTAACTATGTAACTATGTAACCAACCTCCTTGAGGTTAAAAAATACAAGATAATAATGGTGTTGTGGTAACTTGACACAAAACGAAAGAAAAAATTATGGAGATCACTATAAAATAACAAAATAAAAATAGGAGATCTGGATCCAAAAAAAAAAAAAAATAAACAAAAAATTCAAAACTATTATGGAGATCTGACGAAAAAAAAAAAAAAATATTCCTGTGTTCACAAAAAATAATAAAGAAATCAGTTTGTCAGAACTCTGTGTGAATATCAGCAGCAAAACAACTTCATTATTCTAGCATTATAAAGAAGAAGAGAATGCTCTGCATTAAAAGATTTTAAAATTTGCAGCGTGACGAATGTGCTATCTCCATTACAAACGTTCGTTTTACCAGAACAAGCGCTTCCGTCTCGTACTTGATTGAGAGCATGCGTGGAACTTTGTGCGTCGGAATTGTGTACACACGATTGGAATTTACAAGAACGGATTTTGTTGTCGGAAAATTTGAGATCCAGATCACAAATTTTGTGTGACGGAAATTCCGATGGAAAATGTCCGATGGAGCCTACACACGGTCGGAATTTCGGAATACAAGCTCCCATCGAACATTTTCCGTCGGAAAATCTGACCGTTTGTACAGGGCATAAAAATTTAGAATTCACCCAAACTGATGTAACATCTGGAGAGTTAAAGATTTGTTGTCTGACAGAGCCCTTGCCAACTGTTCCCTCGCCAACTGTTCCCTTAACAGAAGTTTTGTTTTTTTTTTTGTTTTTTTTAGGTATGGTACAATGAAAATGCCTTGGAAAAACAGTAGAGCTAACACAGCAGTGGGGAGATTCTTACCCATGCTATAAGGTGGGAAAGAGAGAATGGAGCATTTCAGTGTGACATTTCACCCAGAAGATGACATGAGCGCACAGTCCCACAGCATTAACCCCTTCTGTGGCAAACCAGCAGTAATTAGAAAATTATGACACTCAGGGATTTACTTACTAAAGCTAGAGAGGGCAAACAGTCACAATTCTGTAAAGAAACCTATCAGCTTCCAGTTTTTATTGCTAAAGCTTAATTAAGCTGAGGTTAGAAGCTTATTGGTTTCTCAACAGAATTGTTACTCATTTTGCCCTCTCTAGCTTTAATAAATAAACCTCATAGTGACTGGTAAAAATGTCTCAGAGACAAGGCAAGCACTGATGCAATGCCAGTGGCTTTGGACCTGTAAAGCCCTCTGCAGCTAACTTTTACTAGAACAGACTCTAGAAAGTGCCTGAATGGTAGCCAATGCTGTAGGTCACTTCAAGGCTATCTCCCCAACAAAAACCCGAGTGGGGTCCAGATTTAGTAATCAAAAAGCCTGGATGTGTTACTCCAAAGGATTGTTTGAGGAGAGCTGCAATTTGAGGGGAAATCTCCAGAAGTAGTGAGTAGAAAATAAAAATCAAAGAATAAAAAAATATTGTAGCAAAATAATAGGTTAGTTTTTATAAATTGTAGTTTTTGTTTTTTTTATAAAGTAGGAGATGGTTGGATCCACTGTCAGCTGTCTGAGCTCCTTCCCATTAAAATTTACAATATCAGTTTTTTTTTCTAGTGGCCATAGTCAACAGGACAAAAATTTATTGGATATAATGGGTGTTGACAGTAAATCTTCCAATGGGGACATGTGATATGTTTAGTGACACTGTTTAAGGGAGTATTGCCTTTCTTTTGTGTTTTCAGACAAAGTGGAGGGAGACAGCAAAAAAACAAAACAAACAAACCTGACTACCACTTCTGCCATTTATGCACTTTTCTATCAGCTTTCAAACCAGAAAATGATTGCAAGAAACTGACTGGCGTGCACAAATGTATCACCCATTGTTTCAAGTATTTTCTGGTTGTAAGCTACCAGATGTTTAAAAATGTTATGATAAGTAATTAAAACTGTACATTTCTACTAAATTTTTGATCATTTGGTCACTTAAAATTAGTAAACCACTGAAAAGAGTGTGTCAGATTTGTGCAGCTAGTTCAGTTCCATACACTATGAGTTAAGATCTTTGGGACTGCAGGACTGCTGAATCTGTTTAATCCCACAGATTTCATAGTTACTGGTATAGTTGGGCCAAACACCCTTCGGTTCGTTTGCTCCAGAACTCTCGAACATCACAAAAGTTTGGACCCGAACACCGAACCCTATTAAAGTCTATGGGGACTGAACTTGAAAAATCAAAAAATGCCCATTTTGAAGGCTTATATGCAAATTATTGGCCATAAAAAGCATATGGGGGCCCGGGTACTGCCCTGCGAGACATGTATCAATGCAAACATTTTTTTTTTTTTTAAAGATGTTTTTTAAAGGAGCAATGATTTTAATGATGCTTAAAGTGAAACAATAACAATTAAAAATTCCTTTAAATAAGAACCCGTGCAGCAAAACTGACATATATTGTATAAGGAAAAAAAATGACATTTAAATTGATTTTCCCTGGAAGCATTCTTTTGTAAACAATGGCTTGGAAAGCCAGGCTGTATGATGGGGCCACAATTTAGTGCACTTGGAAAAAGATTAGAGATTGTCTGGATACATTCTGGTGGCAGACTTTGGATGGAAATAACACATTTGTGCACCACAGAGAGCAAGCCTAATGTGAAGAAGCCAAATTATAGTACACTTGGGCCAAGATTAACAATTTTTTTTAGATAAAGTCTGGTGTATCTTTTGCAATTAACAGGCGCGGAAAAATTGGGCTTTGATTGTTGGTGGTGTCTTGAAAAAAAATCTGTTTATGTTTCCTAACAAAACATACTAAAACAATGTCCAACCATAACCTAAAAAGAGAAGTTTCAAAATACATTTACAAAACTAATTTGGAAATCGCTTTATTTTCTCATCACTTGATCTGCTTGTGGCAGAGATTGCAAATTTCAACAGTGTGATCAGCTGCACAAGACCCACACAAAACTGAGCTGTGGGAAGTGGGCCAGGAGATAACAGCTCCGCAAACTGATGGAATAGCGTGGCTGCTTTCTACTGTTCCATAATGGCTGCCTCTGGAGGAAATCCTGCCTCGTTTGGGTTGTGCCTCCCCCTATCCAGCACCTAAGTCACGTCAGTGATCTCATCGTCATCATTCCCTCCATCCTCATCATTACTGGAGCCAACTTGGCAATACACTGCGGCTGGGGGAACATGACTGCCAATTTGTTGTTTATCAGTGTTCTCTACCTCTCTGTAGGCTCATGTTACTCCATTCCTCAACCTCAGAACCAACATCAGGATCAAGTAATGCCTGTGCATCATCAAGAAGCAAGTGGCTGACGCTGTGTTCAAATAATTCAGCTGACTCCTTCATGCATGATGATGGGGCTATGGCAGGAATAGCTGTGGACATGGAGGCAGAATAAACCGCTCTGGCAGCTGTGGTTGACTGCGCACTAGTCTCAGCTTGGGTGATAGAGGATGAGGATGGTTTAGTAAGTCAGTCCACCACCTCCTCTGCATGCTGTTGCTGGAGAGCACGGGAAACATCACTAAACAGAGACAATAGTGCCCTGCCTGACCATGTCTACCTTTGCCTGTGGACACAGATGCTGTAAGCCAGTCCACCACCTCCTCTGCATGCTGTTGCTGGATAGCACGGGAAACATCACTAAACAGAGACAATAGTGCCCTGCCTGACCACGTCTACCTTTGCCTGTGGACACAGATGCTGCTGGCCCCCTCATAGTGGCATGGGAACGTCTTTCTCTCCTTGTTGGCCTCCCAGACAATATGGGGAGGAGCCTATTACCCAAAATTAATAGATACTGGGAAATGTGTAATTGGATGCACTTTATTTAATGAAAAGTGGTGTTTGGTGCACTTTAAATTGAGGGATGCTGCAGACAGAATTGTAAGAACTATAAAAATATTTAAATTAAGGGCAACAACAGCACAGCTCAGAAAAACTGCGGCTGACAATTTAAAAAAAGGGGGCAGGCACAGGACAAAAAAACAAAAAATGCAGCAACCAAAAAAAAAAGAGGTATACAGCACTAAATGTTATGTAATGCTGTGTTTAACATGGCACTACACTACATTATACTCACACTATACTCAGACTACATCAACACTACACTGACACGCTACACTCAGAGTCACAATAACACACTAACTCGCTAGTAGCAAACTGAGCCCTGCTCTATCTCCACTTCAGCAACACACTGCAAAAGGTTCCTTTTATAGTGTAGGGTGGGACTGTGAGCACTGAGCCACGACTGGGCAACATCATCATGACTTTGTCCAATCATGGCTCTGACTGTGCTCTGTGCCTTGATTAGGTAAAGCCTTGCACCTGATCAGTGGTCAGATGCATTGCTTCATCCAATTAGGGCCCTAGAATGCACTGTGCAGCAAGCAGTGCATTGTGGGGTGCTCAGCGGGCAAACATCCCACAGAGCTCCCTGCAAATTCAGGTGTATGCCTTACCAGTGAACAGGTGATGTTCAGGCTGAACTTGTGCTCAGCTCAAACTGTTCGCCCCACTCCAATTACTCGTGGTATGTCCTAACATTCTATCCTATAGTTTCTAACAGGTATTTTAAAAAATATTATTTATGAACTATTCTTATGATAATGTTAAAGGGTAAACCATTTTTTTGGAGAACAATATAACAAATAACAAAATTAATACAGCATATGCAATTGCTACACAAGCCCTGTTGTAATTGAATGTCTTCAGCACTGTCATTTTCTGTAAAATTCAATGCAGTAAGCAACCTGGAGGTGTTCTTTACACAGTTGGTTTACAGAACACATCTAAAAATGTAATCTCCTGTGTGTGTGATTGGCTTACTGATTTTCCCAGAAGTCTGCTCTAAGATGCAAATCTAATTTTAAGCACCCCCTGCAACAGAAATGTAAGTTTTGATGAGATACTCCCCAAGGGTTAATCACTTCTAAAAGGATACCTGCACTGCGACTTTTCTCAATAAAACCCAGAAAGGCATCAACTGAATAATAATGAACTAGTCACTCTCATTCACAATTAGTATACAACAAAAGGTAGGAATTACCAACAAAGCTTGTTAAAATCCCTATACAGAAAAAGGTGGGGGATCTTGTTAACAGTAACAAATGGCATTATCCCCAGTATTGGAGCAAAGTATGTCATAACTCACATGTACCCTTAATGATCAAGGTACAGTGGGAATAGGGATAAAATACTACCAAAAAAACCACAAGAAAAAATACAATAAATATATACATAAAAAGTATGTTTTATTCTTACATTAAAGATAATTCACTTATAAATATAAAAGCAGTAGTCAACAGCTGCATGACTAAATGTTAATTTATAAATAAATATGCATGGAAGTGAAGAAATTATAGATCAATGCCTTTCGCTCAATAAGGGCCTCCTCATGATTCACTTTGTCTTGTAATCTTTACAATGCCCTGATGAATAATACAGTGGAAACATTTTTTTTCATGATTTTTGGTATATCATAATTGCCATTGTATTATTCATCAGCCACTTTGTAAAGATTACAAGACAAAGTGAATCCTGAGAAAGCCCTTATTGGGCGAAACTCCTCCCTGTGTTAAAATCCCTGCAATGCACATTCATCACCCAGAGGGGTTTGTCTTCTTCTTAACAAAAGAGGAGTTACTCTTTAAGTGCTCTGGAGGAAAGGTTTTCAAAAATGTTGCTTTCAATTCCCCCCAGCAAAAATATACTAGCAAGTAAAATGTTCATCTTCCAAAAACTGGCTTTATAGTATATGGATGTTGTAGGGACATTCCATTGTGAGCTCTTTCTGAAATCAGGGATTAATGTGCAGTCCTATGTAATCTGAAAAGTGCTGCTTAATACATTGGCATTATATAAAGTAAATATAGTATATGAACAGAATGCAGACCTAAGAATAAAACTGCACTTTCTGATGATTCAACACAAGCATACACACTTAAGTTTACTATACAAAGTATTCAAGATACATTTGACATTTTTATTAGGAACATTTTCTGTATACATACAATATTTTAAAATCAAGGTTATAGCTAATAATTCACTGTGCCCTTTTCTTACTTGTCTTAAAAAAAGTGTCACAGATATTCTTGAGCCCTGGACAATCACTTACCTGTCATTTATTATCCATCAGTCCTTAATTACATTTTAAATGCGATTCCAAAGGGTTTCTTCTTGTTTCCACATTATAAACTGAACAATTTGTTATTCTCTGGGCATGTTGCCTAGCAACACAACTCTGAGTAATAATGTGTTTCACCTGATTGCAGTTGCCATTGCATACCACTATCAAGGCAAGGTATAATGACTGTGTAATCAGAGCAAATTGGTATGCATGTTTGAACATATTTGGATATATTTAAAAATACAAAAAAAGAGATGCTTCTTTCAACAACAAAAATTACACAAGGGTAAAACTTAGAACCCTTAGGACTTCGGGAGTTAAAAGATCTCCAAAAATTGATCTCAAAATCTTGCCAGAAACATGTAGGGAGGAGCTAAATGCATAAGAGGAGCACATTCGTTTTCGTCCGAATTAATTTTCGGCCGAATTTTGGGTATTTTCATTATCCTTTTAACAAAGGATAACGAATGTGCAGAATCTGAAAACTGAAAGATCCGAAATGCTTTATTTTCGTTTTCATTGCGACAACAGTTCGATATAGATAGGAGATTCGACATGACGCTGACAATTGCGATCTGTGTCCATCAAACCTGTGGTCAAATATGCCTAACCTTAGCTCTATTAGTCCAAGATTATTCTACATAGAGAGAAAAGATTCGACATAGAGAGAAAAGATTCGACATTATAGAGATAAAAGCAAAAAAGGTCGAATGTGCCTAACCTAACTATTAGTCCAAGATTATTCGACATAGAGAGAAAAGATTTAACATGAAGATTCGACGAACCAGAAATAATAATTAATAAATATAAATATTACTAGTGTCATACAACATTAGAATTCTACTATAGCTTGTAGGCGGAACATTCGACCGCAAATGTACGATTGCGGCGTCGTACAGTTTCGCTGCTCCGTCGAATCTTCTTAGAACATTTGACAGACACCATAAGCCTTCAATGACAGATTCGACCTTAATTATTTCGAATTTTCGGACAAATGCATTTTTTAAAGAAACAAAATAAATAAAAACGAATTTCGGGAGTAACTAAATAAATGTATTTTTCGGACGAAAACGAAATTCCAAAACAAAATATTTCAGTATGCACATGTCTAACAACCAGACAGAGAACACCAGTGCCTAAAAGCCCATGGAAACAAATCCAAATCTCAAGAGCTTTTTCAGATTTTGTTCACTTTGCACATGACCACAGTGCTGCAATCATGTGGGACTATTGTGTGTACCCATTACTGTGTAGCAGTAATAATAAGGTGCCATTGCAAAAGAGGGAGCAATTGATCTTAGCTGATTCTGTAATTGATTTAAAAAGATTTCAAAATGCTCAAGAGCATGATTAAAAATCACTATGTGGCAAGTTCATGTGATATGAGCAAATTGCTGCACTGTGCAACTGTGTGGGATCAATCGCATAACCAGTAATAAAAAGTTTTAGTGTGAGGTCACACAGAAATCAATGTGATGAAAATAGAGCAATTGATCTCATGAGATTTTAATCTCATAATTGTGCTACAAAAGCTTGTGGATGTATCATGGTCCTAAGGGTTTGGTGATTATCAATGACATAATTGACTAATCAACAGCTGCCAAAAATTGGTTATGGTGTCCCCAGTGATTAGTCGCATACGTGCTAATGCTATTCTGCATATGATTTAAAGAAGAATTAAACTGTAAAAAAAAAGACAAAACTACCAACAGGCACAATCTTTATTGTAGAAGAGATGTGCTATGTCTCTTCTGCAACAAAACAATCTTACCTTCCTGTCTTGGAAGCTCCTATCCTAATATTGATCAGAGGTCCCAAATTTATAATAACTACTGCAGTAGAGAACAGATACAAAGAGATACATTTAGCATCTTTCCAAATAACTGCTCTCTTTGTTCATCACATTTTAAGTTTTTTACGATCAAGCTTAGTAGGTATCGCATTAATTTTAAAGAATATACTTTTGGGGTAACAAGAGTAGTAAGTGAAACATTACATAGGCAGGCTGGTATCTTATCAAGAGCTGATCAAGAATGTGAGTATGTGGCAGAAGAGTTGGTATGATGCCAAGGGCATTGGCTACAGTGGACTAAGCATACAAAATGGATATGATTTTGTATACATGCATATTTACACTATATCTATATACTGTGTGTATATCTATCTATATCTATATATCTATATATATATATATATATATATATATATATATATATATATATATAGATATATAGATATAGATAGATATAGATAGATCTATATCTATCTATATCTATATATATATATATAGATAGATATATATCTATATATATATAGAGAGAGAGATATCCCTCTCTCTCTCTCTCTCTCTCTCTCTCTCTCTCTCTCTCTCTCTATATATATATATATGTATATATATATAGATATATGCAGTTTAAATATTCCCTTATACACCCTTCTTTAGAGTTACATGGAGCTGTGTATATCTCTGTCTCCCAACACTTTCCCGAGCCAAGCACCTACAAGAGAAATGCATATGAATGGCAGAAAGATTGGACAAAGCACCTGTAGCCCTCTTTTGGGGGCTTATGATAAATGCCCCCCCCCCCCCAAACAGGATACTGCACTAAGCCTGTAAGTAAATAAAAGATCCAGACCCTTTGCTAAGTGGAAGAAGGGTTTATTAATAAGGTTGGCAGTGCCTCCACCCAGGACAGGGCATCTGTGAAGAGGGGGATTCCTTCCTGAGAAATTACCCAGTAATCTAATCATAGTAGTTGGAAGCATAGGAACTACTGCAGTCAGCATATAACATTAACCATAAGTATATAGATGTACACCAGCATAGAAATTAAACATGCTTTATATAATAAAAGATTAACAATAGTACATACATTTAAAGTACAAACAGGTAATATCAGCAAAGGGCCCAATAAGAGTCCTGTTGGAATTTTGCACATATATCCGGGTATATAGTCATTGATAACGATACCTCCAGATGAATGTTGCAATAAAGTCCAGTGGCAGGGGCCTCTAAGGATGAATGCAATGCATTTGTTCTGGTATTAGAGACCTGAAGACAAGATCAGCTGTGATGGGGAGATCCTCCAACTGTTGTCCAACCAGCCTGGAATGTAGCTGCTCACCAACAGAAACCATAGTGTGGCACCGGAACTCAGAGTCAGCCTATCTACTGTGCGTTTTTGGCCTAGTAGATTCTATTTTGTCATGCAACCAGACCTCTAACTACAAAATTGGCTGTCAGATGCCTAACCTGACTCTAGCCCATGCTGGTTGAGCCAAGAGCTAAAACTAGTTATAGAATCACAGATCAGAAGAGACAGTGTTAACTAAAATAATGGGAGCTGCATATGAACTAAACAGGTTCACCTACTAATATACTGGAAGGTGACCACTACACACATACAGTTGCATAGACACAGCTATCTGGTACTGTGCATGTGAGATCATAGCAACAGGACAAAAATACATCTGTCACAAAGATTGGCAGCTGCAGTTAAACTACTAGAGCATAGGAATACTTGCCGAATAGTCTCTGGTCTGGGTGAGATACAGCAGCCTCATGTGTGTAAGGTGATGTGGCTCAGTTCTGTCTAGCTGTAATTCAGGCATTCGAAAAGGGGCCGGACGCCTGAATAGGGGGTGACAGCGGCCATGGATAGATTCATGCAATGCATGATTATATATCCATTAGTCATAGAGGGGGTGGCTGGAGAGAGGGGGGGTGCCCTGTGCGCCCTTAATGGACGCATCACAGCTGGTGCTAGGTAAGGTCCCCAAAGACTGATGTCTGTTTTCCAATACCTCCTTGATCTGATCATAAGAGGGTCAGGTTGTTGGCAGCATTTCCGAAGCCCAGTAAACCTTACAGATCATTAGGTTAGAACAGCAATTGGTTTTGTTGTACATTGCAGTCAGTAGGAAACACTTGCAGGATCATGACCACACTTACATAGTTGCCAACATTCTAAAAAAATGAATAGGGACACTTGTATTTATGTAGGCGGAGTCTTATTTTAATTAGGGGGGGGCATTCATGTGTAGGTTTGGCTTAGTGGAGAGAAAGAATGCGGGGCGCGTAGCAAAAAATGGGCGTGATTTAAACTAAATATTGGGTATGGCTTAAAGGGGGTGTGGTTAGAGTTGGCAATGAAAGAGGGATGGAGAGAGAAAGAGGGGGAGAGAGGGTAAAAAAAAAGGACAAAGAGCGGGAGAAAGAAAAAAAAAGAGAAAGAGCTGGAGAGAGATAAAGAGCTGGAGAGAAAGAGAGGGAGGGAGAGAAAGAGCGAGAGAGAGAGAGAAAGAGCGGGAGAGAGAGAAAGAGCGGGAAAGAGAGAAAGAAAGAGGGAAGGTGAGAGACGGAAGGAAAGAAAGAGGGATGGAGAAACAGCAGTCCCAGATCCTACACCACAATAGCACTATGTGTATTCCAGAAAGTTTAACAATCAGCAGATAAAGATACTCCAAACACTATCCCCCCAGGAAGAACCCAACAAACAAATACAAGAGATGGTCAGAGACTGCAGATGTAATACAAGAGATGGTCAGAGAGTGTGGGGACATGATACAAGAGACGGTCAGAGAGTGCGGAGATGGTACAGAAGACTGTCAGAGGGTGCGGACATGATACAGGAGACTGTCAGAGAGGGGGCAGACATGATACAGGAGACTGTCTGAGAGGGTGCCGACATGATACAGGACTTAATGTGCACCTCCAACCCAGCACTGTACACTCCCCCAACACACAGAACATCCAGTAGATCACCCCATGGCTACTCATCTGTACTGTGGTGCCTGCAGCATCTCCCCCTGCACCTCTTGCTGTCAGCTAGGAATTGAGAGGGGGGGCGGCAGCTCTGTGGTCTGTGGATCTTCTGGTATTCAGAAGACAACCTGTAACCAGCTGACCAGCAGCCGCAGGTCTGGCTATGAAAACATGGCTGCTGGATCTGCTGGATCTCCCTTCGGTTAGCAGGTCTCTGGAGAGGGGAGGGACCTCTGACCCGGGCAGCTAACCGGCTTCTCTCTTCAGTGTACAAGTAGAGCAATTCGCTTGTACACTGAAGCAGCTGCCTGGGTCGGAGGCTCCTCTCCCTCTCCACTGAACACAGGGAAGAGACCTGCCAGCTGGAGGGAGATCCCGCGGCCATGTTTTCATAGCCAGAAGCTGCAGCCGGTGGTCAGCCGGTGACGGGTTGCCTACCGAATACTGGGACAAAGCCAATTTCCCAGGACACGGACAGACCAGGACAAGATTCTAAATACCCATATTTATCGGCGTATAACACGCAGCTTTTTTCCCCTAAAAATCGGGGGCAATTCAGGGGTGCGTGTTATATGTCGACATTGTACCTCACCGAGACGTCATCTCCTCTCCAGGGTCATCTTAATAGAATCATGGGCCCCTGGGCTAAAGTAATGCTATGGGGCCCCTACAAGCCTGCCCAATTTACGCACCTACTCCTAAGAATTAAAGTACAATATTTTCTACTTTCTGCTATGAAACATATCAAATTACAAAAATTTAAAACATGTCTTCATAAATGTAGGCCAAAATGTATTCTGCTACATGTCTTTGGTATAAAAAATCCTTGCGAGAGCTGTACTCTCTCAGCCCCCCACACACACCTGTACACTCGCAGCTCCCCTCACACCTGTACGCTCTCAGCCCCCTCACACCTGTATGCTCTCAGCCCCCCTACACCAGTACGCTCTCAGCCCCCTCACACGGTACGCTCGCAGCCCCCTCACACCGGTACGCTCTCAGCCCCCCTCACACCGGTACGCTCTCAGCCCCCCTCACACCGGTACGCTTGCAGCCCCCCTCTCACCGGTAAGCTTGCAGCCCTCCTCACACCGGTATGCTCACAGCCCCCTCACACTTGTACGCTCGCAGCCCCCCTCACACCTGTACGCTCTCAGCCCCACTCACATGTGCATATATGACACACACACACGTACACAGATACATGTACACAGATACACATACACATGTACACAGACACATGTACACAGGGACACATGCACACAGACAGACACACATAAACAGACACACACATGTACGCAGACATACACATGTACACAGACAGACACACAGGCACACACCCACACACATGTATACAGACACACACAAGCCCCCTTTACTTGTTAGGTGGTTCCTTGTCCCAGCTCTTGTGCACACAAGGGTTGCACATGCAGGAATATACCAGAGGGGGCAGCAAAGAGCCCAATGTCAATCAATGACATTCACACACATTCCAAAATCCAGCGCAGCCACGGAGCTCTCCTGCACCCGCCCCTGCCTTCTCCCATCCCCGCCAGACACTCCCTTCTAGGCACTTCTAGACGCTGGGGCCCCTGGGCAGTGCCCTGGGGTGCCCGCTCAGTAAGATGGCCCTGCTTCTCTCCACTCTGCTCCTCGACTCTCACATCACATACACACACACACAGTCCCACATCCTGCACCGGCATTGGACCAGTGTTCTGCCTATCATAGGAGCTGGTCCAATGTGGTACTGTGCGTGTGTGACGTGAGAGCCAAGTGGAGAGGAGATGACGGCTCGGTGATTTCCTGATTCAGGCTGCTGGTGAGGGAGATGGAGAGGCTCCAAATGAGGGTAGTTTAAAAATAGGCATTAATCAGGCTGCATTGAGGACTTTATTTAGGCTTCGTTGAGGACATTAATCAGGCTGCATTGATGCATTGATCAGGCTGCATTGAGGACTTTATTTGGGCTGCATTGAGGACATTATTCAGGCTGCATTGAGGACTTTATTTGGGCTGCATTGAGGACATTAATCAGGCTACATTGATGTTCACTGACCCTTAATTTGCTTCAAAGTTGTTGATTTTAAAAATATGTTTTTTTTCCTGAAACTTCCCTCTTAAAATTAGGGTGCATGTTATACACCGGCCCGTGTTGAACGCTGATAAATACGTTACCTTGAGTATCCCGGGAAAATCTGGACTGTTGGCAGCTATGCACTTATGTCAGCGCAAAATAAATAACAAGCTTTTATCAGTCATGTCGTTTTCTAACATTTTGCTACCGTCTATATTGTCTGTAACTGGGTTTAATTTTGAACTACAGCAGACGATGCTTGTGGTAGAAAAGTATGAGGCCTGTTTCAGCATTCCAAGTAGACTGCGTGGCTGTAAAATAATTAGGTCAGTATGGAAAAAAGGAATAACTGTTCAAAAATAAAATAATAACCTTACCTTATTTAGACGCTTGTATAATGGGATTTACTAGAGCCAATTTGAAAAAAAAATGGAACATGTATTATTAGATTGGTGCATAAAAAGCTTTGATAGGCAAGGAGCTATTTAAAAATATTTTAAAGGATTGTGATCAGCCCCAAAACATTTCTGATACATGTAAAAACCATTAACATGTAAGGATAATTACTAGAAAGACAAAAAAATTCAACAGGAATCAGACATGTATGAGACAAGTTGTTTAAATGCTGGATTGGCTGCATCTAATACAATAGGGTCACACACATGCTTAGCGATGGCCATCTCATCTTTTGAGACCCTGTGTTAGTGTGCCCTGGGACTGTGCAGTGCTGTACCCTACGCTAATACTCCACTAGTGTGTGGTAGTGACAGAAACATTCACTGATGCAGAGACCAGGTTGGTCAGGAGGGACAATAATATTGGGTGTCACGCCTACAGTATAAACGTGTTTTCTGCAGACACAACATCTACTTTGGGGTGCTCTTTGGGCAGGGGTACCACAGAGGACTTCTGGAAAGTGCCTCTCATGCAGCCGGCTCACTGCATTTGCATTGGGAAGTTGGGCCACGGCACCGTCTGGAAACAGAAGGGCTGTGATGATCTCTTCCTGGTATTTTAGGAAGTATCCAGTTCTTCCTGATGCTTGTATAGCACATAAGCAATCAGCAGAGCCAATTGCAAAAAATATATAGACACTTTTTTATACCAGCATCTGGCCTTACGGCAATTAAGTACGGCATCATCATCAGGTTGTATTCGTGGATACAGAGGGGCTTCACAACAACACTATTGGAATTTTGACTGCCGTATCTGCATGGAGGGAGGACAGAACAAAGACATTCCGTGTGTTCCTCCACTTCATTACATCTCAAGCAGGCTCTCTCCCGTCTAAGTCAGGATCCTACAAGCTGTTGGGGGAAGCTCCGGCGATTAGATCGC
Source organism: Aquarana catesbeiana (assembly GCF_042186555.1). Lineage (NCBI taxonomy): Eukaryota > Metazoa > Chordata > Amphibia > Anura > Ranidae > Aquarana > Aquarana catesbeiana. The sequence continues at coordinate 236,706,888 of NC_133326.1, read as the reverse complement.
ACGGTGCCACATGCGCCAATTCCACAATTAAAAAGGTGACTAAAAAGTGGCATGCTTGTGTAACGATTGTCCATGTACAAGTGGTACCCCTTTCCGAATAAAGGTGACACCAAGTCCCAAACAATCTTGCTAGCGCTCCCTATGTTGTCTGAGCAGTTGGGGGGGTTCCACAGTGCTGTCTTTTCCCTCATGAACCCTAAAACTATACGTATAGCCTGTTGCCCTGTCACAGAGCTTGTACAACTTTACCCCATATATGGCACGCTTGCTGGGGAGATACTGTTTGAAAGATAAGTGGCCAGAAAATTTAATCAGGGACTCATTAACGCAGACAACTTGATCGGGAATAAACAAGGCTGTGAATTGTTGGTTGAAGTGGTTTACGAGGGGCCGAATTTTGTGGAGCCGATCATATCAAGGGTCATCCTGAGGACGACAGAGTTAATTTTTATTAAAATGCATGAACCGCAAGATCTGCTCATATCTAGTCTTGGCCATGGAAGCAGGGAACATGAGCATATGATTAATTGGGTCATTGGACCAATATGACCAAAACCCACTCTTTTTAGTAATGCCCATTAGGAGGGATAGGCTCAGAAAGGTCTTAAATTCGGAAACCGTAATAGGTTTTCATTCTCTGGCAAGGGTCAAATGGGGATTAGCAGAGATGAAATGACCAGCATACAAATTGCTTTGGTCCACAATAGATCTATAGAGATCCTCCATGAAAAACAGTGAATAAAAATCAAGTGACGTAAAATCAACGGTTTCCACCTGAATTCCGGGTTGGCCAGTGAATGGGGGGAAGGGTGCTGCAGAAGTTGTGTGCTCCCAATCATGATTGGCATATGCAGCGGGAAGGGCACTATGGGCTCTACGGGCCTGTGTTAGAACCCTTGGTGGCTGCGGGGCACTACTTGTGCTAGCCACCGCACCAGCTTGAACTGCACTTATGAGATTTGTCATATCACCAATTGTTACTGCAGTGCTGGTGACAGGTGCAGGTATGGAGATTGAGATGCTAAGAGGGCTCCCCTTGAGGCTAAGTGCAGCGCGTCCCTGGAGTTGGGAACAGGGAGCGCGGTGCTCAAAGAAGCACGGTTTGCCAGGTGCTTGCTTGTAGTCAGATGAGCTGCTCACCAAGAGATTGACTGTAGCAGGCTGGTAGCAATAGCTGTACTTGCAGTGCTTAGTAAGAGGAGAAACTAGGAGCCAGGCCAGAGGTCATACAGGGCAAATCAGTCCAGAAGCATAAACAAGCCAAAGGTCATACACAGGAGACAGGAACAGAAGCAAAGTCCAGATACAAGCCAGGGGTCAAGCTGGGATATCAGGGAGCAAGGTTAAGGCAAGCCGGGTTGATAATGGGTAGTCCACAGATCAGGATACAGGAATCACAAGGAATACAGAGAAGCTGAGATAATCCAGCAATGTCCTGTCTTTAGTGGCTGGTTTAAATAGGGTAGTTGGCGCCAGCTGCTGTCGCGCCACTTGCATGCCTCCGAGCCTGGACTCTCTGTGGGTGCCAATGTTGGATTTGGGCGACATTGCCAGTACTGCGACAGCCATGTCCCTGACAGCTGGTTTGTCTACGACCAGGATGTACTAGGCCTCTGGTGCTTGCCAGAAGGATGAGCGGCACTAGTACTGACTCTCTGCTCCATACGAGAGATCTGTGGTTCTTGCACCTCAACAACAGAAGAACGGGATCAGGTACGCCTGACCTTAGCAGGGACCACTACTCTGTCGTCAGAGCAATCTGTCAGGGTGCCGCTGCTCTCTACCGGTTCATATACTGAGCCTGAATCTGACAGTAGTGCTTCCCTTGCGCTCTCATCTATCATGCTCAGTAATGTGTAGGCCTCTTCACTAGTGAACCTCTGTTTGGACATTTTGGCCTTTAAATTTACAGGTACAACTAGTGCGACTCACAGGCAAAAGTGCACCTGGTTGTCAGTGACTGCTTCAATCTCTACCAAAAAAATGAACTGTTAGCGTGCGCAGGGATCAAGCGTGACTCTAACACTGCAGTTTTGTGTGTTGTGTTTTGTAAGTGACTGATCTATTGATACTGCACTTGGGTGGGCTGGGCTGGGCTGGACAGAGGGGCTAAATGCAGGTGCTAGCAGGTGACTTGGGCTGATCCTGCTAATGCCCCATTTTTGGGAACGCTAAACTATTGGGGACACTAGTATAGATCTGATCAGATCAAAGATATTGATCGGTTCAAACGCTATACTAGTAAGAGAGGTGTATGGTGTGTGCTTGGGTGTTATTGCTACTGGCACTAATCTGACGCTGCCTGGATTGACACTGACACTAAAACCTATCCTGGGGGGGGGGCATCAGGGGTTAAACCTTTATTAGGTAATATACGGTGGGTACCCTGACGCTATAAAAAACTGACAGTAACTAGCGTCACCTGTGACGTCACTAGTAATCAGAAAAGAGATCTGTACACTACATTAGTGACACTGGTGACGGGGGTGAAAGGGTTAACCGGGGGTGATCAGAGGGTTAAACCTTTATTAAGGGGTTAACAGACATCCCAAGTCTTCCACAAGGTGCGGGAGCCTCCCGCAATTCGGGGGCGGCTCCTGGACACCCGCAAGTGTTACCCGATATCCCGGCTGCGGGGCTAATTCTGGATGGTCCCCTGGTTCACAGTTGGGGATGATCGCTGCAGCAGGAGGGACAGCTGTGAACACCGATCTCCCTGTACAGCTGACAGACGCTTCTTCTCTCCCTCCCGTGACTGTCGGCTAAAAAGGTATACAGGTAGATCGGTGACCACAGCTGTCCCCCCTGCTGCACCGATCATCCCCGGCTGTTCCCTGTATCCTCCTCCTCCTGCACCGATCATCCCCGGCTGTTCCCTGTATCCTCCTCAACCAGCCCCGCTCCGTGTCTCCCCCCCCCCCGTTCTTCTACCCCCATTCCTTAACGGCTCCCCTGCATGTCCTTCACCCCCCCTGTTCTTCTCCGGCTCCCTGTCCACAGTGAGTGTGATCCTGTGCCCTGTGAAAACTGAGCAAAGTAACTCTGCTCAGTTTATGAATGGACAGGAGCTGCTGTCTTCTGTCCATTCATCTTCAATGCTGAGAAAGGGACTGGGGAATCTGTGTTCTCAGCCGCTTTCTCGGTCTTCATAAAAAAATGAAATTGTAAACAAAAATTTATAAAAACGCATTGTGAATAAAAAAATAAATACATTGTACAATACATTGTAAAAATAAAAACTACTGACACCATCCACTGCCCTACTGACACCATCAACACCACATACTCCCTACCCCTACCCCAGAAGCACTGTGAAATATTTTAAAAAATGATTTAAAGAAAATAATAAACAACAAAATGTTAAAAAATAATAGAGAAAATAATAAAAACCAAAAAACTATTGACACACTGCTCTACTGACACTGTCCACTACCCCCCCCCCCCAATCATTGTGAAAAACAAAAAATTAAAAAGAATTGTAAAAAATAAATTAAAAAAAATAACATTGTAAAAAAATAATAATAAAAATAAAGAACTACTGACACTGTCCACTACCCTCACCGCTGTACACTCCGCACTCCTCTCCTGCACATACTACCCACTGCCATACACTCCGCACTGTACATTCCCTATTTAACATTAGTACATTCTGCACTATGCAAGTCATCTCAGATTCTATTAAACCACACCCCATTTAAGCCACGCCCAATATGTAGCATGGTTTAAGCAATGCCCACCTCCCTGAAATGAATTTGCCACCTCCCTGAAATAAGTTTTTGCAGGTTGGGATGTCTGGGTTAATGGGGAGTGCCCTAAACCTACCTGGGCCTACTACTAACTGCCCTAATGATGTTTAGTGTCACAAGTGACACCAGTACAGTGATCAGTGAAAAATCTAAAAACTGCACTTGGTGACACAGTGACAGGGAGCGAAAGGGTTAATTGGGGAGGTGATCTGGGGGTGACAAGTGTGCCTACGTGTACCGGCATTAGTGTAGTGTTGGTGCAACTCACGGTTAGATGTCCTCTCTGGAACCGAAAAGGGCTCCAGGAGGGGAGGTGACATCACTTCGACGTATGCCGACATATATGTACAGGAGCCGGTCGGCAAGTGGTTATTTTTTTTAAATAACAAATATGTTATACTTACCTCTTCTGTGCAAAGGTTTTGCACAGAGTGGCCCTGATCCTCCTTTTTTGGGGTCCTCCTGCGGCGCTCCTGGCTCCTCCTCTTCTCGAGTTCCCCCACGGAGAGTTGCTTTCCAAGGAGGCACTCGTGCGGGTGCTCTTCCGAGTCCTGTTGTTGTGTCTATTGACACAGACAGCAGGACTCAGCCCCGCCCCCGACTCCCGTGTCACTGGATTTAATCCATCCAATGAGTACTCGAGATAGTGGCTGGACTCAGGTAAGAAAAGGGGGGCGCGTGGAGGGTGCTGCAGCACAAAAGGTTTTTCACTGAGGGTTTACAACGCCTTTAAGGTTTTTTCACCTTTTTATGATTTAAGGTGAAACATCTTCTGTGCTGCAGCTACCCCCCCTCCCTTTTTCTTACCTGATCCAATCTGATCCAGCGATGTGTGCGAGTGCAGTGGCTCCAGCCGCTGTCACTCTCCTCATTGGACAGATTGATAGCAGTGGGAGCCATTGGCTCCCGCTGCTGTCAATCAAAAGCTGTGACACAGGAATGGGGGGCATGGTCAAGTCCCGCTGTTTGTGTAAATGGAACGCAGCAGTGGGACTCGGGAGCGAGCCCGCACGGGTGCCCCTATCAGCCGCTGCAGATCATTCATTTTCACATACTGTATGATTGTTTTGTTAACTCTCTCACCCACCCCCCTACCCTTACACATCCAAGCCCCATCCTTTGTCTGACTGGGATCTGTATATTATCCTTCATCGCTCTCATGCCTAGTACACACAAGGAGAATATTGGATGAAAAATACAGCTTTAGGAACGATCGTCCGATAATCTGATCATTAGTACACAGCTTTCGAGAGCCAATCATGACAGTTCATGATAAAATATCTGAAGGGACAAGCATGAACATTTTTCTCGTACGATAACAGAACAAGCGATTTTCAATGAATTAGTATCGTATCTGTACAAAAAAATAAAAAGAAAGAAACATGTGACCAAGCTCGGTTACATGCTCCAAAATAAAAGAATACATTACAATACATCACTTCCGAAGTTGTATTCTGTCATAAGAAAATTTTCGTAATTTTAATAACATATTGGTTTTCGATATGAGGGCTAGCATGCGCAAAAATACAGTGCCTTGCAAAAGTATTCACCCCCCTTGGCATTTTTCGTGTTTTGTTGCCTCACAACCTGGGATGAACATGGATTGTTTGAGGATTTGCATCATTTAATTTATAGAACATGCCCACAACTTTGAAGATTTTTTTTTGTATTGTGAAGCAAACAACAAATAGGACAAAATAACAGAAAAAGTCAATGTGCATAACTATTCACCCCCCTAAAGTCAATACTTTGAAGAGCCACCTTTTGCAGCTATCACAGCTCCAAGTCACTTTGGATAAGTCTCTATGAGCTTGCCACATCTTACCACTGAGATTTTTGCCCATTCCTCCTTTCAAAACGGCTCCATCTCCTTCACGTTTTATGGTTTGCTCTTGTGAACAGCAATATTTAAGTCTGAACACAGATTTTCTATTGGATTGAGGTCTGGGCTTTGACTAGGCTATTCCAACACATTTACATGTTTCCCCTTAAACCACTCAAGTGTTGCTTTAGCAGTGTGTTTGGGTTCATTGTCCTGCTGGAAGGTGAACCTCTGTCCTAGCCTCAAATCACACACAGAGTGGTACAGATTTTGCTTAAGAATATCCCTGTATTTAGCACCATCCATCTTTCCCACAACCCTGACCAGTTTCCCAGTCCCGACTGCTGAAAAATATCCTCACAGCATGATGCTGCCACCACCATGTTTCACTGTGGGGATGATGTTCTTTGGGTGATGTGATGTGGTGGGTTTGTGCCAGATATAGCATTTTCTTTGATGGCCAAAAAGTTAAATTTTAGTCTCATCAGACCAGAGCACCTTCCTCCATACATTTTGGGAGTCTCCCACATGCCTTTTCACAAACTCAAAACGTGCCATTTTATTTTTTGCTGAAAGTAATGGCTTTCTTCTGGCCACTCTGCCATAAAAAGCCCAACTCTATGGAGCATACGGCTTATTGTCGCCCTATGTACATACTCCAGTCTCTGCTGTGGAACTCTGCAGCACCTCCAGGGTTACCTTAGGTCTCTGTGCTGCCTCTCTGATTAATGCCTGCCTTGCCCGGTCCGTAAGTTTTTGTGTGCGGCCGTCTCTTGGCAGGTTTGCTGTTGTGCCATGTTCTTTCGATTTGGTTATGATAGATTTGATGGTACTCCTAGGGATCATCAAAGATTTGGATAGTTATTTTTTTTTTTAATAACCTAACCCTGACTTGTACTTCTCAACAACATTGTCCCTTACTTGTTTGGAGAGTTCCCTGGTCTTCAGCTCAGTGTTTGGTTAGTAGTGCCTCTTGCTTAGGAGTTGCAGCCTCTGGGGCCTTTCAAAAAGGTGTGTATATGTAATGAGGTGTGTATATGTAATGACAGGTCATGTGACACTTAGATTGCACACAGGTGGACATCATTTCACTAATTATGTGACTTCTGAAGGTAATTGGTTGCACCAGAGCTTTTTATGGGCTTCATAACAAAGGGGGTGAATACATACGCACATGCCCATTATCAGTTTTTAATTTCTGAAAAATAGTTTTATGTATATATTTTTCTAATTTTACTTCACCAACTTATACTATTGTGTTCTGATCTATCACATATAATTCAGATTAAAAAAACATTGAACTAAAGGCTGTAATGTAACAAAATAGGTAAAAAGGCAAGGGGGGGGGTGAATACTTTTGCAAGGCACTGTATATATAAAAACAAAAAAAAACAAAAAAAAAAATGGACGATCATTTGTCTAATATTCTTATTATGTGTACGAGGTTTCATCATGCACTTTAATCCCTTTCTTGCCATCCCCCCACTGTATGTGACCTGTACATTAATGCCCCGTACACACGGTCGGATTTTCTGCCGGAAAATGTGTGACCTTGTTGTCGGAAATTCCGACCATGTGTGGGCTCCATCACACATTTTCCATCGGATTTTCCGACACACAAAGTTTGAGAGCAGGATATAAAATTTTCCGACACCGCGTTTAGAACGATCGGATTTTCCGACAACTTTGTGTGACCGTGTGTATGCAAGACAAGTTTGAGCCAACATCTGTCGGAAAAAATCCTAGGATTTTGTTGTCGGAATGTCTGAACAAAGTCCGACCGTGTGTACGGGGCATTATACTTTCACCTCCTAATCCTTCTGTGCGACCTCATGTGCTGTATCTAGTGCACCACCGTCAAGATCCATGTTTTAAACCCCTCAATACCAGCATGTTTCTTCATTTCTAAAAATTGGGGCATCTACTTTCCAAACTGGTGCCATTTCGGGGGTGATCGAAGTAAAGGAAAACAATTTTTTTTCTTTTATAACTAGAATATAAAAAAAAAACTTTTGTTAATAATTGTTGATCTTATTTTCCTTTCTTTAGTAAAAAAATAAAACCAAAAATGGTTGTTAGTAAATACCACCCAAAAAAAAAAGTTCTGTCTGTCTGAAAAAAAAGAATATAAAAAAGATATATACAATCTTGCATAATAAAGTAATTGTCAGTCAAACTATCATATGAAAACTGAAAAATGGCCTGGTAATGAAGGAGTTCTACAAACTCGTACTCAAATCGTTAAGTAGACATGCCTCCCTCCCAAGTATCTCCCCCATGCTGAGTAGCAAGTATTTGCAGTTTCTGACACTGCATACAGACTAACCCTATTTAACGGTTTTCCTCTATGAAGTAAAACAGTATTCATAACTTCAGACATCTTGGTGTAGTAATATAATACATTCTTTTCCCTGCTGGGCTCAGCATAGGAGCAACACACCAAGACCTTCACCTTGCTATTTTTGTTGCCTTGGAAAAGCTGTACAGCTATATTGCTAGCTCTCCATCTTACAGACAAACGTTCACTTGTACAAGAGATGCAGATAATGCATGTACTAGCAGTGGACAGGATAGCCTATTATAATGATTATAGCAGAAGGGTTGATTAAGGGTTAAATGGTACAGAAATGAAATAAAGCAGAACATATTTTTTTCAACAAAAACATATTTAATTGGATCAATTCTCAAATTTTAATGTAACTTGGTATTAAAGAATAAATCATATACTGTACAAGTCAATTCATCTTTTTAAACAGAGTAGGCAATTAAACTGGCCATTAATATTACATTCCAAAAAATGCTAATAAAAATTGACCCCTTCCCAGGTAATATCAGGAGGCAGAGAAAAATGCAAAAAGTGCAAATAAATAGACTACAAAAATATCAGGGCCGCCCATCTCTGCTTCTGGCATAGTACCCCAAACATGCACAAAAACAAATGCCTGTAAGTACTAGACCAAGCAGGACTGCGATTACATTTCCTTCATCTGTTGCTTCTACCCCTGGAAGCACAAAAAACAAACATATACAAACAGACAAGATAAGGTAGATCCTTCCAAGGAAAGCCATTTAGTACAGATGAATTCAATTCTTTCTGTAAAACAAAAAAAATGAAAATAATTGGTACACTTGTGTATGCAATGAAGAAGTCAAACATTTATTCAGTATGTGGTCCTTCAGCTGAATGTTGTACTTTGACTTCCTAACCCTGTGTAAGTGCTAAGAAACATGCCCAGCACATTAATCTGCAGTGGGGGCTATCGAGGACCTGACCTGGTTCACCATTCTGGGGTGGACTGGTTGCTAAGAAAAATAATGATATTTCTCAAGATCTCTGTGAAACGTCTTCCCTGTAAATGTCTGCTGAGAAAGCTAGGGCTGGGGCTCGCACAACACTCAACTTGAAAATGAAATGTACCCCAATTACAAAGATTTAATCAAACGGTTTTATGGAAGGAATATTACCAAAAGTGTTGCGCAAACTGTTGGCTCTATATAAATCCTGTATAATAATTACCAACAATCATGGGATGTAAAACTTTAGAACAAAACGCTCATCTGCCCCCCCCTCTGGTGCCACATTTGGCACCTTTCGGGGGAGGGGGGAGAGGGTGCCTGTGTCTGACAGGTACCTGTACCCAGTCCTGAGAGATCTCACCGTGGCGAGATCACTCAGAAGTTCGGCACCCCCTCCTCCTTCTCCCACCACCGGGCAATTCAGAAAGTGGAGCACGCTTCACACATGCGCAGTAGGGGACCAGCTGTGAAGCTGTAAGGCTTCACTGCCAGTTTCTCTTACAGGCAATGGTGGCAGCAGCACCAGAGAACCGATAGAAACATTGGCTGGGGTGCCGACATCGCTGGATTCGAGGACAAGCAAGTGTCCTAATATTAAAAGTCAGCAGCTACAGTATGTATAACTGCTGAATTTTATCTTTTTGCTTGGGGGGGACGCAGAACTCTGCTTTAAAAACATTTGCTTTATCAGGGAGAAATGGATTCTATTACACAGTTGACTTCTTGTTACAGTGGAAGTAAACCCCCCCTATCCTTTTCAGCCAAGGAAGCTGCCATCTTGGCCTCTGTTTAATCTTCAACTGCCATGAAGCTGCACAGGATCAGTTATGTCACCAGCCATTGGATGGTTTGACAGTTTGGTTGAGAGCCCAACCATTTTTTATTAAATAAATGATAAACAGTCCGAAAGAACGCCAATATATTTTTTACTTTATACTGCTATAAAACATATACAAAAAATAAATTAAAAAATAACTTTTTAGGCCAAAATTTATTCGGCTACATCATCCCAATAAGTGTATATTGATTGGTTTGCATAAAAGTAGCATCTACAAATGATGGTATATATATATAACCACTGGAATTATTATTAGTTTTTTTTTTAATACTAGTAATGCCAATGATCAGCGACTTATATGGGGACTGTGATAGTACAGCGGGCAATCTGACACTGGGTGGGAACTGACTGCCACCGACATCAGCAGTGACACTAATATAGTGATTAGCCACAATACATCACTGTACTAATGACACTGCCTGGGAATGGGATAACATCTAGGGATTAACTGTGTGCCTAAGGCCTCATAAACACTGCTGCTGCTAAAGGGACGTTTAGGAGCAGTTGGGCATTTTTTTTAGCTGCCCCTGAACTCTCCTCTATGTTACCTTATCAGTACATGTACACAGGGTCGTTTACAGTCGTTTCTAGGCTTTAGAGGCATTTTTTAGAACGCAAAAAAAAATCATGCATTCAGAATCTGAGTTTACAGGCACTTCAAGCCCCAAACGCTGCAACTCCCTTTTAGCCGCATTTCATTTACAGGCTTTTTTCATTTTTGGCTATTTAAAAAAAAAACACTTTAAGCTTTTTAAAAAAATGCTTCTAAACGCAAACGTGGCAAAACGCTGGTAAACGCGGCATGGTTTTAAACATTGGTTACTATCTGTCAAGTTAAATCGTTCAGGAGAGGTTGTAAAAACGTCCGTGTACATGAAGCCTTACAATGTGTAATGTGTGTATTATGTGCTGCTTTTACTAATCGATGTGGCTGATTTTTCTCCCTGTAAAAAACAGCCACATTACTGCTTCATGTACAGAGCTCTGTGTTTTTAGTAAACACAGAGCTCTGTACTGTGATTTGCTAAACCATTCAGCAGGTCCTAGACATAAATCATTGGCCAGGACTTGCTGACTGAATCACAGCACAGATCGGGTGGCTGGATCACGTACACGTATGTGAGCCGACGCAAAGAGGCTGCCCTGTCGGTGCTTAAAAGGAAAACGTGGCTTTGCTTCCTTCAAAAAGAATAAAAAATATGGCATATAACATTGCTACCAAGCCATTTTGTACTAATATGTTATAAACAAATTATCTTTCAATTTCAATCTGAGATCGCTGTAATTTTCTAAAGCTGTAAAAAAATTAAATGCAATTCGGCAACCTGGAGGTGTTCTGTATACCTTTGGTGCACAAAATGCTCCTAGAAATGGCATTTACTGCTGGTGTGATCATGCTACTGACTTTCTCAGAAGTCTGAACTTAAAATTTTAGTAACCCGTGCAATAAGAATTTAATTTTTTGGTGAAATACTCCCTAGGTTGTCTACTAAAGAGACGCAAACTCTGAGATATGCTTAGTTGGTTAGAATGAGAGGGAGGAGGAGTAGAAGGCTGAAGCAGGGGAGTGCCTTGCCATCCTAGGCTATGAAGCTGGGTGTTTATTGATGCACACAGTGCAGGGAGACACAACTCTACTTCGTGATGCAAGAAAAAGGAGCTGCTGTGAAACAGGAAACTTGGGGCAGTGGTCATGTCACCAGCTTAAAATGAAACTTAGGCAAGGGTTAAAAGATAAGGAAGCTGATGAAAATGCTTAAAATGGAGGGTTTAAGATCATTTTAAGATTTGGAGACTGGATTGAGCGCAGTGAATCACTTTTGCCTGTACAAACTGCTTGACCAGTTTGTTCCCCGCCAAGGGTAGACAGGCTTTGTAGCTCTGCATCTAGATGTGCTCAGATCTGGGCATGTCCGTGTTCATACTACCCAGGAAATATCAACAAATTCGTGTTTGACAGTTTGCCAGATTTAAATCTTTTTATTGCGGTATGTTGGAGAAAACCAATAAATCTCTCACTTGTAGTAGTGTAGCCTGCTAGAAGCAAGTGTATTGGTTGCTTTGTGGGTTTTGAGGCATACTGAAATAAATATAACTAAATAAACAGCTTACTTAGGCCTCATGCCCACTGTTTTTACAGCTGCCATTTTTGGCTTCAGGCATTTATTTCTGCAGCCAGTAAACTCCCCAGCATGTTATCCTACGTGTCCATGCACACATAGGCTTTTATCAGCAGTTTTTTGGCAGGGGCATTTTCTGACTGGAAAAAAAACCCAGAACTAATGGGTTTTAAGGCCTCATTCACACAGGGCATTAAAAAAAACGAGCTGCAAAGCCACAACCAAAGCCAGGAAAAAGCGCCTGTGAAAACGTGCTTTTAGTATCGTTTTGCATTGGCGTTAATGCACGTTTAGCCACACTAGCTTTTAGCAGCGTTTCTCTGCCTCTATTCAAAATCAATGGTTCCCTATGAGAGTCCATTGATTTGAATAGAAGTCACATTAGAAGTCGGATCATGATGATCAGACTTGCGATGCGGCTTGTGCGCTGAGGATCTTGAACTCTCACTAAATGAAAAAAAAAAAAACAAAAAAAACAAAAAACTTTGCGTGGGGTCACCCCCAAAATCCGTACTAGGCCCTTACCCGAGCATGCAGCCCCGCAGGTCAGGAAAGGACCATACCAGGCCATATGCCCTCAACATTGGGGGGGTGGGTGCTTTGGGGCATGGGCCCCCCACCCCAAAGCACCTTGTCCCCATGTTGATGAGGACAAGGGCCTCTTCCCGACAACCCTGGCTGGTGGTTGTCGGGGTCTGCGGGGGGGGGGCTTATCCGAGGGAGGGCTTATTGGAATCACCCAAAAAAAAAAAAAAAAGTATCAAAAATAAAAACAGTACACAGGTTTTTGATAAAGTCCTTTATTAAAGCAGCTTTGGTGTCTCTTTTCTTTCAATGTATTCATCCTCCGGTTCTTCTCCTTCCGCTGAGGTCTTCTCCCACAGACAGTCCTCCCCTCTTCGCTGTCTTCTCCCGCTGCCTGTTCTCCTCTCTCCACTGTCATCTCCCATTGTCTTCTCCCGCTGTTCTTCTGACTCTCTCCCGCTGTAATACTGGGTCATTCGTGTGCCATTACTTATGTAGTCATGGGACGGGGCCACCCCGGTGACGTCATTCGGAGGCCCCACTCCTTGTGACATCACCGCCCGGGGCATGATGGGGCAGTGATGTCCCAGGGGGTGGGGCCTCCAGATGATGTCACTGGGTGGCCCCGCTCCATGGCTATATAAGTAATGGCACATGGTGGACCCAGCATTACAGCAGGAGAGAGCACCAGGAGAACATCGGAGGAAGAACAGAGGTAGAAGACAGTGGAGAGAGGAGAACTGACAGCAGGAGAAGACAGCAGAGAGAGAAGAACCAGCGGCGGGAGAAAACATCAGCGGAGTGAGAAGAACCGGAGGATAAAAACATCGCTGGAGGGAGAAGAAATCAGAAAGGAGACGAGACGCCAGGGCTGCTTTAATAAAATTACTTTATCAAAAACCTGTGTACTATTTTTATTATTGACACTTTTTTTGGGTGAATGGGTAGGGGCACAATGTACCCCATACTTATTCACATAGGGTGGGAGGCCAGTATCTGGGGGCCCCCTGGTTAAAGGGGTCTTCCAGATTCTGATAAGCCCTCGCCCGCAGACCCAACAACCACCAGCCATGGTTGTCAGAAAGAGGCCCTTGTCCTCATCAACATGGGGATACGGTGCTTTGGGGTGGGGGTGTAGGGCCCCCCCTGCCCCAAAGAACCCACCCCCCATGTTGAGGGCATGTGGTCTGGTATGGTCCAGGAGGTGGGGGGGGTCACTTTTCCCCCCCTTTCCTGACCTGCCAGGCTGTGTGCTCGGATAAGGGGGGGGGGATTTTTTTACGTGGGGGTTCCTCTTAAAATCTACACCAGACCGAAGGGTCCGGAATACTCTTGGGGGGAACCCCACCCTAGTTTTTTTTTTTTTTTTTTCATTTTGGCAAGGGTTCTCCTTCAAGATCCTCGGATCAGACTTCTGGTGCGACTTCTATTCAAATCAATTGGCTCTCATAGGGAAAAAATTGATTTTGACATGTAAAAAACAAAAAACACTTGACAAGGCTTAACGCAGCCATTTTCAGTGTTGAGTCACGTTTAGCAGCTTTTACCAGTGTCAGATGTTTTTACAGCTCTAACACCGGTCGGTCCTCAGAACGTGCTGGCCTTGGTTTTTTTTTTACAGCTTGAAAAACGTCTATGCCACTTACAGCTCCTAAAAGCCTATGTGTGCATGGACACATAGAACAAAATGGAGAGGCGTTTTTAAGCTGCAAAAAAAAAAAAAAGGCTGACACTGATAAAAGCAGCTGTAAAAATGTCCTGTGTGCATGAGGCCTAAAGCTCCATTCCCGCCTGGGCGATCTGAATCTTAGCTGGAATCGCTGCGAACCTGATCATGGCAAAACAAGGGGCGCGTTTGCGATGCTATTATTTCTCAATGGCAGCGAAAACGCGCAAAAGTTCCAGAACGTCTTTTGGGCAACCTGCGTCCTGCGATTCTGTTTGAGCGTTTTTGTCACGATTCGAATCGTCCAGATGTGAATGGCCCCTAAGATGAGTTTTTCAGCTGTAAAAACATGGATATTCGGCATTTATGAGTGTTTTTCAGCCATAAGCTTTATGGGAATATAGTTTTGCTAAAAAAAAACGCCAAAAAATGCTAATGCAAAAAAACATTCTGCAGCCTAAGCTTCTGGCGTTTTTAGAACTTCCAGTGTGCATGAAGCCTTATTCACCTCTCCAGGCATCCCAGAAGCCCAAATGCATTTGGCTCAAAGCTCTGAACACCCTGCCTTAACCCCAACTTAGTGGCAAACCTTTCTACTGGTTCTGCTGCAGCATGGTGGCTAGAGGTTAGCACTATTGCCATGTAAGAATGACATTTTCCTTTTTAGTAGTCATACATGCATGTTACTTACTAGTATCCTCGTCTTCAATGATATACAGTAAGCCTTGCTTGTTTTCAAATACTTTTTTCAACCTACAAACCAGACAAAAGAGGTAAAGGCAAAGTGTTTTGTAACACATTGAAATTCAAAAACCAGTTACATAGATTAAAAACAAAAAAGGTCATGGTGTGTACAACCAAAATATGAGTATGTGGACAGCCAGCTGAAACTTCGGGCTCTTTCACACGGGCGGACTCTGCCAGCTGATCCGCCTGCTCAGCAGGGATCTGTTCGCAGGCAGATGACAGGTCCATATCCAATCCGCTAATGCAGAGCGGACACAGACACAGCCCGCTTAGCTCTGTGAGCAATGAGACCCGATCATATCCAATCTGTCCTGCGATTCAATTAACCAGACAGATGTTTTTAATGGATAGGAGCAAATCGGATTTCGGCGGGGGCAAACGGACACGTCTGCTTACATCCACCCTGCTCCATAGAGGGCAATGGATAGTCTGATTGTGTCCGCCTAAAAGACTGACAGGTGGACCTAATCGGTTTGCCCGAGTGAAAGATCCCTTAGTGCCGGTTCACACAAGGACGACCTGTCAGACGACTTATCAGCCTAACAAGTGGTGCTCCATTCAGTACAATGGAACCGTTCTAATAGGAGTGACTTAAGACGCTTCGACTTAGAAAAAGGTTCCTGTACTACTTTGGGGCGACTTCGAATCGGCTTGCTTGGACTTCTATACAGAAGTCGTTTTGCAAGCCGCGCTGAAGTCGCACGAGAGTCGGGCGACTTTGAAGCCGCCCCAGTTTGAACCGGCACTAACAAGGGATTCACACACAAGATATAATACGAAGAACAAAACAAGTGCAGCGCTATCAAAAAATCTCAGTATATAAAGTGTAAATAGCAAATTTTGTTTGTATTTTTTGTTTCCCCCTTTTATTGGTTGAACTAGATGGACTTGTGTCCCTTTTCAACCAGACTAACTAACTATGTATGACTAGTAATATGCGACACCTGAATACAAACTTGCAATTACAAAGTGAACATCACCGAAAACTGTGCCGTGCAACAATCAAAACAAGAAATACATTGTAAAAAAAAAAAAAACAAAAACAAAAAAAAGCCACACAGTGCAGTCCAAAAGACACACTAAAACCAACTTCCCAGATTGTTTATAAATAGATTGACAATCCAATCTCATCAAACGTTTTTTCAGACATGTGATCTTCTTAAAACTGCTCACCCTAAAGCGGAGCTTTATCCAAAAGGGGAGATTTCGCTTTAAGGCCTCCTCCCCTGCTGACTTTTAATCTTTACAAATATGACCAAGCTCCTCTTTAAGCATAGACCTCTTAAGTTGTCCCAGCGTTAAGCCGTTCATAAAGGAGTGTAGCGCACCCCCTTAAGGACCGCAGATGAAATGGGATCCCGCACCCTGCACAGCCAGGCACACCAGAGTCAGAGAACAGCCCGTGACTTTATTTTTGTCATTTATTGAGGGTAATAACTTGGATGGGGATGGGAGGTTATAGGATGCCCGTTGACTTCAACAACAACTTCAGGGACAACTCTTCCTATATACAGCTCCACTTCTTCCTTCAGCACAGACGTGCTTGCAGAACTCAGCTGGATCACTGTGAGGCTCTCAGTCAGATTTTCAGCTGGCCCATTACAGACAGACTGCCCCTGCTGGTATGACTCATGTCTATTTATGAGGTGGCTTGCCTTCTGCCAGCCCTTCACTGGGGATTGGCTGAGGTCCTCATAAATATTCCAAGCAGATCCTCCTAGCTTCCACCCACTATGTCCAGAGCATTCTCCAATGTCCCAGAAAACAGAGAGGCTGCTAGGATGAGTCATCCAGCTCTGAGTCATTGAACCCTGACCCAGATTCACAACTCAGACTTAGTCCTGAGCTAAAAAAAATTTTACCTACACTAACAATCTACACTACCAACTGGTACACACTAGAGGGTGCCACAAGAACAAAACCACACAATAGTGCTCACTGTTAGTATTTATTACAGCCACTCAGAGCACAATCTTACAAGAAGGTAAAACATGTAGCGTGAAAAAAACTGCATATAGATACAGCAAACAGAAGAACCTGTGCTATACTCAACCAGTATACAGTCCCTGACAAAAGTCTTGTCGCTTCTCTATTTTGTAGAAACTCCTGCTATTAACCTGACTTTTAATTAATTGGTGTTAGAAATAGCTCATATGAAAAGCTAAAGCCCTCCCAAATGATGTTTAATGCACTGAAATAAATTAATTTCACTGAAAAAAGATTTATCATTTAATCAAGACAGACAGGTCAAATTTTGGCAAGACAAAAGTTTTGTCGCCTATACAGAAATTGAACAACTTTACTGAAAATCCAAAAATATGTCAGCAAATTAAGTAGTGGTGCTGTGAGATCCAAATTTAATATCTTGTATGACTTCCATGAGCTTGAAGGACAGCATCCATGCGGTTTGGCAAGGATTCATACAATTTATTGATGAAGTCATCAGGAATAGCAAAGAAAACAGTCTTGCATGCCTCCCAGAGTTCATCAACATTCTTTGGTTTCTTCTTCCATGCTTCATCTTTCATCCTACACCACATATGCTCAATCATGTTCATGTCTGGTGACTGGGCTAGCCAATCCTGGAGCATCTTGATCTTCTTTGCCTTAAGGAACTTTGATATGGAGATGGAAGTATGCGACGGAGCACCATCCTGCTGCAAAATTTGGCCTTTTTTATGGTTGGGAATATAAGGAGGTAGCTAAGATTTCTTGGTATTTTAGACTATTGATGTTGCCTTCCACCCTGCAGATCCCTTGCACACCCCCATACTGGATGTAACCCCAGACAATGATTTTGCCTCCACCAAACTTCACTGTTTTCTGGGTAAATCTCGCCTCCATGCGGGTTCCAGTAGGTCTCCTGCAATATTTGAGGTGGCTGTGGTGTAATTCAACAGAAGATTCATCTGAAAAATCCACCTTCTGCCACTTTTCCAGAGTCCATCCTTTTAGCAGGCTGTGGCCATTGGCAAATGCCACACGGTTTTTCAATTGTCTTTTGTTTAGTGCTGGCTTATGGGCACTGATTCGACCATGGAGGCCATTTCGAGACAGAATCCGACAAACTGTTCTGGTTGACACAGGGACTTCAGGTGACCAGGTCTCATGGAGCTCTGCTGCAGTGGAAAATGGGCTGGCCTTGGATTTTCGAGCCAACAAACGGTCCTCTCGATCAGTTGTCTTGCGGGGTCGGCCTGACCTGGCCTTGTCCAAAACGTCTCCAGTCTCTTCAAATCTTTTTTTTATCCTCTGAAATTGACGCTGAGACACATTGAAGGTGTCTGCCACATCAGCAGTGGATCTGGTCTTCAGCCTCTTGATAATCAACACTTTAGTCTCCGGGTGAATCTTAGGCATGTTTGCAGAGGTCTAGTTGCAGTTGAGAAGGTCTAGTGTACTGGTGTTCTTTTTATACACACCTGAGACCTAATTGATCCATTATTAGTCACAGGAGAAGCCCATATAACAAGGCGACAACACTTATGTCTTGGAAAAAATTGACTCAATGGGCTTTACCAAGCTGTGAATATTAGAATACTTTTTGTCAGTTTCGTTTTGCACTGAAACATTATTACAAAAGCTATTGGGATTAAAATGACCCATTTCTTGTAGCAAAATCTTGATTAGAAATATATTTTAGCGGCACTTCAGGTCAATTTGTACACAAGCGACAAGACTTTTGTCAGGGACTGTATGTTCCCAAACTAATACACCTCTCTGCAGACAGCAACAGGTGTCAATCAGCATGAAGATGTCATAGGCTCTACCTTTACACTTCCTTCTGAGGGAGTCCTGTTGGGAGAGCATTTACTGTGAGCACTGCAAGAGTGCAATAAGAAGATTACATGTGGATTGTCATATTTATACATGATCTGTGATTTTATTTTAGTATTTTTTTTTTTTACATCTTTGTATGTTTTTCTTTCACATTGTTTTTTTGTTTTGATGATTGAAAACAGTGTTATTACTACTTTTTCCAAGAATCTTCCAGGGCGGCTTACAGAGAGATAAGCTCCTCCCACCTAGCACAGGAAACACATGATCCACATTATAAAAAGTACAACACACGCAATAGCCCCTCAGTATTAACAAATAACCGAAGGCTTCAGAATAAGCAATCAATAAAACCCTCTCATTAGCATAGCTTTATTTTATTATATGCTTTACATTGCTAATGCACCAAAGAAGGGAGGTAACTGACACTGTCCTGGAAAAAAGTAGTTAACAGGTAATAACACTGTTTTTCCAAGTCATCTTCCAGGATGGCTTACAGTGAGGACAAAATAGGACTATCCGATCGGGGTGGGACCACAGCCTGCAGCACTTTCCTGCCAAAAGACTGGTCTTGGCTGGCAAGCAGGTCCAGTCTGTAATGCTTTAGGAAAGTCTGGAATCTGTGACCAGGTTGCGGCCTTGCAAATCTGGAGGGGAGATGATCCTGCTCTTTCAGCCCAAGAAGTGGAAACTGCTCTTGTGGAATGAGCATTTATTCCTAATGGTGGTGTTAAGGATGCTGCTTTGTATGCCTCTGCGATGGCCGACTTCATCCACCTTGCAATGGTATTTTTAGATGCCCTTTAACCCAGTTTGAACCCGCAAACAACACAAACAAGCTGGTGGAACATTGCCATTCCTTGGTGCGCTCTATGTAAGCGACCAAGCATCTCCTGACATCTATTTTATTAAATGCAGCCTCCTTGTCATTTTTGGGATCTCTACAAAATGAAGGTACCACAATCTCTTCCGCTCTATGGAAGTTAGATGGTACTTTGGGAAGAGAGAGGATAATTTTGTCTTGCAAAATGATGCAGAAGGACTCATTAACCCTCTTAGCGGAGACTATAGCCACTAAAATCACTGTTTTCAAGGTTAAGAGCTTTATGGGCAGTTCCTCTAGTGGCTCAAACGGTGTTTTACAAAGACTTTGCAACACCGTGGATAAGTCCCAGGAAGGGAACCTCCTTGACTTGGGGACCCGCTTACGGCTAATGGATGTAAGAAATCTCTTGACCAAGTGCTCTTCTGCCAGCCTTTGCTTTAAAAAGCTAGACAGAGCTGATACCTGCACCTTGAGGGTACTCACCGCAAGATTTAGTTCTGCTCCAGCTTGGAGGACATCTAGGACCACCGGGATCATGGCTCCTGACACTCTGTTGTTGAGCATGCGCCAGGCCCCAAATTTCTTACAGATTTTATTTTAAATTGCATTAGTGGACGGCTTCCGGCTGTTAAGGATGGTATTGATTACTTTTGCCGATAACCCTCTCCGCTCTAACAGCTCCCTCTCAGTAGCCAGGCTGTCAGAGAAAGAGAGCTCACTTCTGGATGATTCACCTCTCCCTTAAATATGAGGTCTGTCCTGTAAGGCAGTCTCCAAGGCTCCATGATGCTGAGTCCTGAGTAGTCCTGAGAACCAAGACCTCCTTGGCTAGAATGGTGCAATCAGGATAACCTTCATGGTCGACACTCTTATCTTCCGGATGATCTTTGGAATGAGGGCAAAAGGTGGATACGCATACCCCAGACTTGCTTCCCAGGATTGGGATAGGACATCTAGGCCCAGATTGAAATGGTCTCTCTGGAGGGAGAAAAACTATCTGTGGGACTCCCCACTTTTGCACTGTTCGATTCAAGTACTATTCCATCTGAGACAGAACCTCCCTGCTTAGGACATCCTCCAGAGTGTTTAATTCCCCTTTTAAGTGAATTGAAGACAGGGATAGAAGATTTGCCTCCGCCCATTGAAGGATTTCTTCTGCTATCCACATAATGCCTGCCACTCTCGTACCTCCCTGCTTGTTGATGTAGCTTGCGGTGGTAATATTGTCCGAAAGGACCTGCACGTGTCTTCCCCTCAGAGTCAGACCAAAGGCTACTAGAGCCTTTATAACTGCTCTTAGCTCCCTTGCATTGTAGGAGAGGGTGGCTTCCTGCCAGCTCCAGACCCCTTGGGCCATCTGTGCGCCTGAGTGGGCTCCCCACCCCCGACCGCTGGCGTCCGTGGTAACCACCACTTGATTGAGAGTTTTACTTCCTGCGGGATCTCTGTTTGCCTCTGAAGAGATTCCTTCCATCCCAGAGAGAAAGCATGAACGCCTGAAGTGCTTGAGTATGGAATTGGGCCCACTGGACTCCTGGGATGGCTGCTGTCATCAAACCAAGGACCCTTATTATACTTTGAATTGAGGTCTCTGTACATGCGCAGAGGCTGGTCACCTCTGCAATTATTGTTGCCATTTTTTCTTTCGTCAGAAAAATTTTAGATGTAGTGGACTATTAAGTATCCTAGGAATACTATACTTTGAGTGGGTACTAACTGTGACCTCTCCTGATTTACCAGTCACCCCAGCTGCTGAAGGTGTCTGATAGTTCTGCTCAGGTTCTGTTTCACTTCATCTGCTGAGTCTGCAAAGATCAGCAAGTTGTCCAGGTAGGGAAATATGTGAATCCCCTCTGATCTCAGGGTCCACAGAGCTTCTGCCAGAATCTTCGTGAAGATGCGTGGTGCTGACGCCAATCCGAAGGGCAGAGCATTGAACTGAAAATAAAGGGTCTTGAACCCATTCTTCACTGCAAACCTGAGATATTGCTTGGACTCCTTTCGAATGGGGACATGGAGATAGGCATCTCTTTAGGTCTAATGAGACCATGAAGACCCCAGGGGTTAACAAATCTCTGGTGGTGTATATTGACTCCAGTTTGAATCGTTTGTACTTTACAAACATCTTCACTTGCTTTAGGTTCAAAATGAGTCGGAATTTTCCTGATGGCTTTTTTAAATCAGAAAAACAAGAGAATAGAACCCCCCTTTTCTTAGAGTTGGGGGATGAAGCTTATCACCTTCTCATCCAGCATACTCAGTAGGAAGGAAGACATAGCTGTTGATTTCTCCATGTCTTTCGGGAGAACTGTTGGGTGAAATTTTTGAGGGGGGCAGCCCACTAGCTCTATCCTGTACCCTGACTTTATCAGATCCAGGATAAAGTTGTTGCTGGAAATGGCCTGCCACTGTGGGAGGAATAACCCCAACCTTCCGCCCACATGGCCGACTGAGTCACTGGGAAGGATCTTTAGGCTGGGAGGGTTTGAAAAGGTACCCTCCTGTACTGCCACCCTCTTTTCTTGTCTTGCATAGCTGCAAAACCTTCGTTACGCTGCCATCTGTCCTCCTGATGGTTCCTTTCTCTTGACCTCTGGAAGGGACAAAAATTCCTTTTTTGTTGTTTTTTGGGAAAAGGAAACCCCTTCTTTTTATTGGCCAAACTCTCTAGAACAGATTCTAGCTTTTTACAAAAGAGCAAATCTCCGGAGAAGGAGTGGGACAGAGCTTGGTTTTTGACACTGTGTTACCTCCCCAGGACTTCAGCCAGATAGCCCTCCTGGCTTCATCAATCAATGCTGTAGACCTGGCCGAGAACTTTACAGACTCCGTAGACGCATCTGCTATAGGCTACTGCCTTACTTAGAGTTGGCAAAGCATCCAAAATCTCTTCCCTGGGAGTGTCTGACTTCAGAAGAGCTGTTTTAGCCACAAATCAAGGGTACGAGCCATGCATGTAATGGCTAGGGCTGGTTTAAAGTTAGCGGAGCAGGCTTCCCATGTTTTATTTAAATACCCTTCTGCCTTTCTATCCATTGGCTCCTTTAGAGTGCCTGTTTCCTTAAAGGAGAGCTCTGAACCTTTTGAAACTTTAGATAGGGAAGCGTCAAGTCTGGGACACTTTTACCACGACTTTGTATCCTCCTACTTGAAGGGAAACCTTCTCTTCAGATTCTTAGGGAAGAAGACTCTCTTCTCCAGATTCTTCCATTCTTGAAGTGCTGTCTCGTTTAGGGACGTATGCACCGGAAAGGTTCTGGTCTGCTTAGGCTGGAAGCCTGCATAGAAAAAGGTCATGTACAGACAACTCCTGTATTCTGGTTCTTCCAGCTTCAGGGTGTTGTAAATAGCCTTTAACAACGCCTCTGTAGGAAAAAGAAATCTTTGGACCTTGCTGGGTTTTTCCTCACTAAGCTCCCCTTCCTCAGAATCTGAGGCTGACTCTGAGCTCTCCTCCTGCTCCTCCAGTAGACCCTGCTGGTGGGCTGCCCGTGCCTGAGCAAGGACTATCCGCCTAGCACCGGTACTGGTGCGGGAAGTACAGAGGATAGGTTCAGCAAGAGCTTCCTGCTCTCTGGCTTTAAAAGGGTTTTATGGACTCTTCATTGAGTCCATAAAACCCTTGAGAACAGGTCCTGTCTCTCCCTTGATGAGTTTATCCATACAGTCCTGACATGCACTTTTCTTCCAACCATAAGGCATTTTCTTGGTGTACATTGGGCACCTTTTTTTGGGTGTCTCTGTTTTGTTATGATTATGTCACTTGGGCTCATGGGCTTTGGCGTGCAATGAATCAGATGACGAAAAACAGCACATTACTTCCACTGAAGTAAATACCAATTATCAAAACACCCAGTGGATAACACAATTCTAATCTAAGAATCTTTAAAGTACCCACCACCGGAGCCTATGCTAGTATGTGCAACACCTGTCCACCATAAGCATAAACAAAATCGGATCTGGAAAAAACGCTCCCTGTGCCCCCTACCACAGGAGGATAAGAAAAGGAAAGGAGCAGCCTGCCCTCTATTTTCTTACCTTAGGGCCTGATTCAACAGATGGTGCCTCCAGACCTGCTTCCATGGATCCTGGCATCTCCATGCTGCTCCTGGAAGCCTTCAACGCCATCTTCTTATCCAGGCCCCTATTTAAAGGAGGTGTGGAGAGTCCGGGGCGGTGCTGTGGATCCGACACCACCCCTCCAACACAGCATGCCTGTTATCTTTTAATTACCCTTGCCAGGGCTTAATTTCCCAGCATTTGGGTGTACGAAGAGCGCCAGAAGTAACATAATCATTCCACGCCCCCAGCGTGGTCCACACACCGAGGATAGAGAAGCCCTGAAATATTGGGATCTCTGTAAATGAGCAGCAGAGAATATCACTTGGAACCACGCGGCGGCCCTCTCCTCTGCCAGGAGAACACCCTGCTGTGCCATTCCCGGATGGACCCCACTGGGCCACCTCCTCCACTCCTAACAGGTACCTCACTGAGGCTACAACCATAAAGCAGGAAAGGGGGTCCCTTACCTTCACCCCAGACTGCTTTTCCAGGTCTATGGGTGGCCCAAGCTGACTCATGCCCCAGGAGTACTGCCCCTGTTACACTAGGTATGGATGCCGGGAGGCCCCTGCCACCTAGCATGAAGGCCGGACAAAAAAATAAACATTGTTTGAAGCTCCTGTCTGGCCAGAGGAAACAAATACTGAGGGGCTATTGCATGTGTTGTACTTTTATAATGTGGATCATGTGTTTCCTGTGCTAAGTTGAAGGAGCCTATCTCTCTGAAAGCCATCCTGGAAGCTGACTTGGAAAAAAACGTCAGTTTTCTGTGATGTTCTCTTTGTAAATGCAAGATTGTATTCAGATGTCACATTTTATAAATCTTTGCTGTTTATACTTTATTGATTGATTTTTGGACAGTGTTGCACTGGTTTTGTTTTTCAGTTAGTTATATACATTTTTGTGTGTTCCCACTACACTATAATATCCCAGGAAAGATTACATTACACATACAGCTGAATGATCAGAGGAGAGACATTCTCCCACCCTTTCTCCTGGCAAACATGGGATGGTCTTAAAACGTAAAGTGTATCTACAGGGAAACCCTTATTTAACCACTTCCTTCCCTGCCCATAGTCAAATGACGTCCGGAGGAGGGATCTCCCATCCTGGGCGGGCGTCATATGACGGCCTCAGCTTCCCGGCCATCTAGGGCACCTGCGATTGCTGGTAATACAGAGCAGGGACTTCGATCTGTGTGTATAAACACACAGATTCACGTCCTGTCAGGGGAGAGGAGACCGATCGTGTGTTCCCAGTACAGAGGAACACCGATCGGTCTCCTCCCCTTGTGAGTCCCCTCCCTAGGTACCACAGTTAACCCCTTGATCGCCCCCTAGTGTTAACCCCTTCCCTGCCAGTGACATTTATACAGTAATCAGTGCATTTTTATAGCACTGATTGCTGTATAAATGTGAATAGTCCCAAAATAGTGTCAAAAGTGTCTGATATGTCCGCCGCAATGTCACAGTACAAAAAAAAAAAAAAATATATCGCAGATCGCCACCATTACTAGTAAAAAAATAAATAAATAAATAAATAAAAATAAATAATAATAATAATAAAAATGCCATAAATGTATCCCCTATTTTGTAGACGCTATAAATTTTGCGCACACCAATCAATATACGCTTATTGCCAAAAATATGTATAAGAATACATATTGGCTTAAACTGAGGAAAAAAAACATTGGGATATTTATTATAGCAAAAAGTAAAAAATATTGTGTTTTTTTCAAACTTGTCACTCTTCTTTTGTTTATAGAGCAAAAAATAAAAACCGCAGAGGTGATGAAATACCACCAAAAGAAAGCTCTATTTGTGGGGAAAAAAAAGATAAAAATGTCCTTTGAGTACAGTGTTGCATGAACGCGCAATTGTCATTCAGAATGCGACAGCGCTGAAAACTGAAAATTGGCCTGGGCAGGAAGGGGATGAAAATGCCCTGTATTGAAGAAGTGGTTAAATAGGAGTTCTGCCCCCCCACCCAAAAAAATTAAACGTTAGTAGCTACAAATACTGTAGCTGCTGACTTTTACTATTAGGGCACTTACCTGTCCAGGCATCCAGCGGTGTCCTCACCCAAGTGGATTCTTGAATCAGCTTTCAGGTGCTGGCGCCGCCATCTTGGCTAAGGGAAACTGTCAGTGAAGCTTTGCAGCTTCACAGCCAATTTCCTACTGTGCATACGTGAATTGTGCAGCACTTTGCGAATGGGCCGACTGCAAGGAGAAGGAGGGGGCGGAACTTCCGGCTCACTTCTCCCCGGCTAATTGAGCCGTAAGTGGGAGCAGGTACCTGTCAAAACCATGTACCCTTTCCCCCTATCCCCAAAGGGTGCCAAATGTGGCAGTGGACGGGGGGTAGGAGGCAGACTAGCGGAGCTTCCCCTTTTGGGTGGAACTCCGCTTTAAGTTATGCACAGCGTGAAGAATGGTTACAATTCAGTTCCTGGGTTTTATTGTGGTTTATGTCTCACTGGGGAGATCGCCCTTCATTTCCTGTTCCATAAACATGGGATGCGAGAAGAAATATCTCCAATGTAGGGGAAATCCACTCTAAGGCCTGCCTTACACAGAGCTAATGTCTTTCTTGCAACCATAAGTTGCAAGAAAGAAATTTGCTTGATTCGCCCATCAAACACTGACAGTGTTGATGCGGGAATCCCTCCTGCTGGACCATTGTCTTCTCCCGGCGGGGAGGGCTGGGGAAGCTGTCCCTGCTGGGAGAAGACAGCGATTATTGCTAGCGATAATCGCAAGAGAATCCGGCAGGCTGGTTGTACCCAAGTTGATCAACTTGGTACATTCAGCCTGCCCATTAAGGGTTCGCATCTTGGCCAGTTTCTGCTGAACTGGCCAAGATTTGAACCGTATATCGGGCTGGCCTTAGACAGTTGCCACTACAAGTGTTTTCACTAGAAAATCCCTCCTTTCCTCCTATTTTGGTGACAGCTTAAAATTTTGTATATTCTCTCAGTTTCAGTCCTGATGACTATGGCCAAAGAGGCAAGTCTGATAGACAGCAATAATAAATTAAAATGGGTTCTAAACATTTCCACTCCATCCAAAAACGACATTTTAAGTTTTTGGTTTAGGTTTGCTTTTATCGTGAAAATTTTATTAACGTATACGAAATTATAGATTGCAAAAAACACTTGTTTGCTAGAAAACTATTTAGAACCCTATATATATATATATATATATATATTTTTTTTAAACATGGGCCCTAGAGAATAAAATAGTGGATGCTGCATACTTGTATGTCAAACGAGATATCCCCCTCCCTCCCCCAAGCGCAAATTTTTTGGGAAAAAAAATACACTTCTAATCATTTTAATGTACCAAAACACAATACAATACTACAATTTTTGGTAAAAATATAAAAGATGTTACGAGTAAATTGATACCAAACATGTCATGCTTTAATATTGCATATGGCCGTGGAACTGCGCCAAACTATGGTCCTAAAAATCTTTACAGGTTACCAGTTAAAGCCTCATACACTCGATCGGACTTCGTACAAACTTTCCCATGGATTTTTTGTACAAAGGGCATTGGCCGTAAACTAATTAAGCATACACACGGCAGGACTTTTTTTGGCAACAAACACGAACGTAGTGACGTTTCAACGTACTGACGACACTTCAAAAAGAGGATGTTCAATTCTCCGGCGCCACACTATGGTCAACTGCTGTATTGTTGTCTGATCTTTTGCATTGGTTCTGAGCATGCATGTTTGTAGTTTGTACAAAAGTCTGATGGTTTGTGTACACACGATCGGACTTTGCTCCATCGGACTTTTGTTGCCGGAAAGTTTGTCTGTTCTCACAGCCAACAAAAGTCCGATGAAAACCGAAAAAGTTTGTCCGATGGAGCGTACACATGGTCGGATGTTGCCTTAAAACAGCTAATTTGCATGTTTGTTGTCGAAAAGTCAGATCGTGTGTACGGGCCTTTAGAGTTACACAGGCGGTCCGGAGCTAGATTTTTTGCTCTCACTCTGATGTTTGCGGTGATACGTCATAAGTGGTGCGATCACTATTTACAATGCATGCGTTCACATTTGTACACAAGCATGGGGGGTGCTGTAAAAATATAATTTATTTATTTTTTTTTATTAAATAAAATGAAAGAGACCGTCTCTATTTTTTTTCAACCTTTTTGCTATCACAAGGGATGAACAGCATCCCGTGTGATAGCTTGGACAGCAACAGGTCCTCTTTACAGAGAGATCTAGGGTCTATTATTGGTTCACACCACTGCGGTGGTGTATGGCACGATGCACTGAATAAAAAGTACTGCATGCATGCAGTACTTTTTTCAGCACAACGCAGTGCAAGGCAAACCAGTGACTCACACTGCGCGGCAAGCAATTGAAATTTATGAGATGTTTGTGTGACATCTCAATAAAGTTTGTTAAAAAAAAAACAAAACACAGTGCAATCTGCCGAGCAAGCACAGGTAAGGATGAGCTCCAGCGTGTTCGCACAGCCCACATGCAGAGCCTGCCAGGAAGTCATCACTGCGCTAATCACAGGAAGTGAAACATTTACCGATCTCTGCAGCTGCACAGATTGGGAAATGTTTCACTGCCTATGATTAGCGCAGCGCCGACTTCCTGGCGGGCTCTGCATGTGGGCTGTGCGAACACGCCGGAGCTCATCCTTAATCACGGGGATGATTTCAGCTGGATCGCACCGCACACCAGCTGCTGATGTGATACAGCCCTTTACCCCACAATCTTCATGCTCACTTCTGCATGTGCGTTTACATGCATTTGCAATGCATTTTCAGTGCTTTTTTGAAATAATTATTTTATCTCTTTTCTTAGCGCTCATTCGTACTAGCTTTGCCTCAAAGTAAACCATTGTGGCCACAGCATGTGTACAGCACTGGCTGCTGCAGCTAAAGGGGTAGATGTTGGGGGGCTTTAAAAGTGTGGCTCAGCTGTAGGGTTTTACCACCTTAAACGGCCGTGTGAACGAGCCCTTACTAGGTTACATTTACATGCGTCTGCCTATTTTTATGTGCCTTTTCAGTGCAGTCCACTGCAGAAAGATGCAGAATGCTGTTTTTTTTTTTTTTTTTTTAAATGCATAAAAAAGCATCACAATGGTGTAAACTGGGCTCTCTGAAATACATTCATCTTAGTTTCGTATGCATCTGTACTGCGTTTAAAAACGCACTCAACTGCATCTGGTGTAAACAAGCCCCAATGGCTGATTCATAACTCCTGTATGATGAAATGCTGCGTTTTACGGTGTAGAAAGCGTTGGTTCTAGTCGGTGGTGTCTGCTCATTTAAAATGAAGAGCATTGTTTACTTTTTTTAACTTTATTAAATAGTGTGACATTTCATTCATTTCTATGTACCGCAGCTCAGCAAAGTAAAACACAGGGAGAAAAGACCTTGGGGTTCATTTACTAAAGCCGGAGAGTGCAAATTCAGTCTCACTTCTGCATAGAAACCAATCAGCTTTTAGGTTTTACTGCCAAAGCTTAATTGAACAAGCTGAGGTTAGAATCTGATTGGTTTCTCTGCAGAAGTGAGGCTAATTTTGCACTCTCCAGCTTTAGTAAATAAACCCCATTGCGGGTGAACTGCAGATTGCAAGCATGTTGCAGATTGTCGCATGGCATCGCAACTCGTTTAAAGGCCACGTTCAAGTGTGAACATGGCACAAAGAAGACAATTGTTTGTTTTCTGTGCCTTTGCAGAGAGCTGTCTTTTTCTAGTGCAGAAAAACGTGGCTTCCCCTGAGGCACAAGTGTGAACGAGTCATGACGTTACATTTTACAGACATCACATCCCGCACCCACACATGCTGGACAGATTTTTGTGTTCTATAAACACAATTGTATTTATTTTCAGCATACTACCTACCTTTGTTAGTGAATCTTGCCAACTTCGGCTCACGTGAACTGCGAATAAGACTACGATACCTGCTGTAGGAATGAGAGAAAACAGCAACCATGAGATGTTTGCACACACATTTAACTTGTATTTCAGACACAGAATAATAATCTTACCTGCTGTAAATACTTGGGTTATCCTGATGGAACTTCTCCGATAGGGATAACTGCACCATGCAGACAGCACACACTTCCTTGTTATGGGATACACATCAGGAAGAGATTGTAAAGAGGAAGTGCTGTAGACTACAAATCCCATGATGCCTCATGTTTACACTGCACAAGGTCACCAGGGTGATGTCACTGCGTGTAAATGATTCATTGCTGTAGGCGATGACACCGCTTAATCCTGTCACATGAAATATGAGTGTCTGTAAATAAACCAAACATTCTCACTCTTTCAGAATCTAGTGTGGCATTGCAGGGGCAAATTACTAAGGGAGCCATATATATATATTTTTTTTTGACGAACATCTTTTGCTTTGAGAGTGGTGATAATAAGGGGGGTGCTCATGCACAGCCCTGCAATCTCCTCCATTGTGTTGGATAATATGCTGTATTTAGAGGAAGGCTCCCAGACACAGCTGCTGGAAGTCAGCCCTATTCAGCTGTTTAATGATCTGGGAAGTGCACAACCTCTAATGTCACAAGGTTTGCCAAAGCCTCGTACACACGATCAGATTTTCAGATGACCGTTCATCTGTTTTTTTTTGTAGCTTGCTAGTCTCGTGTCGAAAGTGAAGAGGTTACCCACCATATGAAAATTCTCGTACGATAGAATTCAACTTCAGAAGTGACGTAACGGGGTTGATTTACTAAAGGCAAATCCACTTTGCACTACAACTGCACTTGGAAGGGGTAGATCTGAAAAGAGGGGAAGCTCTGCTGATTTTATTATCCAATCATGTACAAGCAAAAATGCTGTTTTTTATTTTCCTTGCATGTCCCCCTCGGATCTACAGAGACTGCACTTCCAAGTGTACTTGCAGTGCAAAGTGGATTTGCCTTTAGTAAATAACCCCCAACGTGTTGACTAGTTTTGTATGTATTCTTTCGTTTCTGAGCATGCGTAGTATTACTCTTATGATTTTTTTTGGACGAAAACCGTACTAATTAAATGAAAATCGGACGCTGTGTTCACATTCACCAAAAATTTTATAGTATGCACCAGGGGCGTTGCTAGGTGTACAAAAGATCTGGGGCTAGAGCCCATAGCAGCGTAGTAAAGAAAGTCATATGCTTGGGCGGGCATACACATGTATATAATATACATGTGTGTGTATATATATCCCCACCAGAGAGCCTCCCCCTTAAATCAGGGTCCCTAGAGAGCCTCCCCCTTAAATCAGGGTCCCAGAGAGCCTCTCCCTTAAATCAGGGTCCCAGAGAGCCTCTCCCTTAAATCAGGGTCCCCAGAGAGCCTCCCTCTTAAATCAGGGTCCCCAGAGAGCCTCTCCCTTAAATTAGGGTCCCCAGAGAGCCTCCCTCTTAAATCAGGGTCCCCAGAGAGCCTCTCCCTTAAATCAGGGTCCCCAGAAAGCATAATAATACCCATTATGGTACAAGGAGAGTCATACACATAAATAGATATTTTGCACATTTTGTGTATATTTTTAGACACCTGTAAACATAAACAGCAGGTAAACAAAAATCTGGCTGCTAAAAATAACGCTTATCACTTAGACCGCATGCACATGGCCATAAATAAAACTGCGTTTTCATAGGTTTTGTTTTTAGGAATCTGAATGCGGTTCTATTGTTTTCTATGGGTTCGTGCACACAGTGTGTAAAGATTAGTAAAACTGTGCTGTTTTCAAATCTGTAAAGTCCCAATAATAAAATCTGCACCTGAGGTCAGGAATCTATGCGTTGACACATATAAATGCATATGTGCACATATGCTTATACATGCAATTTAAATCTTAGATTGCAAAAAAAGAAGAAGAGTATAAACGCATGCCCAGGTTTACACACCTGTTTGTATGTAAGCGCATGCACTTTACTTACATATTTCCTGCCAGCAAGATTCCGCGTTTATTATCAGTCATTTTTTTACTGCCATGTGCATGAAGCCTGGAATGCCCGGGTTGCTAACTGTCACATTTGTTTGTGTCCTCAACTAAACTGTCAAACCATGAAATGGCTGGTGTCATAACTGATCACATGTGCAGCTGCATGGCAGTTGCAGATCGAACAGCAGCAGCTTCCTTGGCTGTAAAAGATAGGAGGCTTTCATTCCACTTTAAGGCTGTCCACAGATCAGCATCTACAAATTTAGCAGTGCCTAAAAATGGAGAGCAACTGAGCATGTGCAGAGCAGTGTGAGATGGCGTATTACTGGATTTTAAACAGTCTAGACACTTATATTTAATGTTTTACATTAAACTATTGGATACGACCACAACATACAGGGTTATACATGGTAATATTGACATATAATCACACACATAGGTTGGACTTGATGGACTTATGTCTTTTTTCAACCTCACCTACTATGTATCTACTACTATGTAACTATGTAACATAGCTATACCTGAAAAAAGGGCCAACTTGATCTAGCAGGACTTAATTTTCTGACTAAAGTTCCACTTTTAGACCCCTTTCACACTGATTTGCGGGCGGTTTTAACCCCTTTTTGGCCGCTAGCGGGGGTTAAAACCGTCCTGCTGAACGTCCAGTAGCGACACGGGGTGACGTCAGCGCGTCGCTTCGCCGCCCGTGCCCCTGGACGACGTGACCTATCACGAAACGCTGCGTAGGGCGAAGTGACGCGCTGACGTCACCCGGTGTCACTACTGATCGTTCAGCAGGACGGGTTGGTCTGTGTGCTACCGGCCGGCGCACCAGACAAACAAGGCTTGCTAATTCGTTTTTCTATGTAAGTGTTTTACTTTTTTACCCTCATTAAATTGAAGATTTTACACTATGGAGCATCTATCTCTTTTTCTGCCATGTACATCCACCTTTTTGATCCCATTATGGTACGAGGAGAGTTTTTGAATATTCAGAGCCCCTAAAGAGCTTTGGAGATCGCTGTATCATCTCTAATCCAGGTTTATAGCTCATCCATCTGACGTGCCCTGCAAGGATTCCTTTTACACAGGCTTCCCTTGACCCTCTGTAGTGGGGGGTCGTGGGCTTCTGCTAAGCAGCTACCCCTTACTCACTAAAGACACTATTTAGTACTGGACTTATTTAAGGGGGATAATGTTTTGGCCTCTCTGGTATCATTTCTTTGTGGTCAATTACTATGAACTTTCTATTGATTATACTGTCATTGTTACGTTAGCGTGACATTTTTACACTATTAGGTGGGATATCTTATATTCGGTTCTTTAAATTTGCACACTGTTGTTCACTTTTATTAATCTTGGTATTGGTCGTTCATCAGATTGGTCAGTGTATGATCATACCATTTATCAATTATTTTGTTTTATAGCGCGATTCTAGGTTTTCCAATGTGTATTCTGCTACATATTATTGGTGAAAAAAAAAATCATAAAAAGCGTATATTAATTGGTTTACGCAAACATTATAGCATCTACAAACTATGATATATAGTGGAATTTGTTTTCTTTTTTATAATACTAATGGCGGCAATCAGTGACTTATGGTAGGACTGTGATATTGCGGTGGCCAATCTGACACTAACTGACACTTTGTGGGAACCAGTGACACTAATACAGTGATCAGTGCTAAAAATATGCACTGTCACTGTACTAATGATACTGGCTGGGAAGGGGTTAAACATCTAGGGTGCTCAAAGGGTTAAATGCATTCCCAGCCAATGTTCATGTGTGTACTGTAAGGTGCTTTTACTAAGGGATGAAACTGTTTTTATTAAATGTAACTGTTTTATTTTGTTCCCCGCTTCGCAGGGAAACAAAAACCGCCGCATCCCCACTGACAGGACAGAGCTCTGCATTGTTTACATGTGCAGGGCTCTGTCCTGTCTTCTACCTTGTCGATCAGCGGGTGTCAATGGACGACCATTGGCTGGCACCCGATGATCGGTTTGTGCTGTGTCTAATCACAGCACAGCTGCCGCACCCAAAAGTGCCAGATCACATACTAGCTACGTGATGCGGCACAGAAGAGCCACTTTGCTGCCATATAACGGTGTTATGTGGTCAACAAGTGGTTAAAGTCTAACTAAAGGCAACACTTTTTCCTGGTGCCTCCATGGCGGTATACCTGTGACAAGCTCCGCCTTGGCTCCTCCCTCAGGACCAGTGAATATTATAAAAGAATAGGATTAGTGCACTCCCAGCATTCTCCTTTTTTCCCTTATGGTCAGTGAATGGTGGTCGAACGTCCCTTACCTCTGCAGTCGTTAGCTTCCAGCTGGGTTCAAGCCTCTCCCACGGTGCAGTCCCTATTCTTGGGCAGCTAAATGTGCTGATAAGATAGGGAGTCCCTTCTGTGGGCCTTTTGGGACAGCAGTTGTCTCTTAACTAAGAGCTCCTATGTGCATTATATACTGGCATTTGCTCAAGCCTGCAGCAGAGAAAGGAGCTATATCTATTTTTCACTTATCCTTATCCTTCCATTTCTCCCTCCTATCATCTATTCTCTTTCACTTTCCTTTCCTTGCGTTCCTCTCTCTCTTTTTCACTTTCCTTTTCTCCCCCCCCCCCCCCCCCACCAGCTTCCCCTCCTTGTGATATTGTACCTTCATACCTGGTTACTATAGTGGGCGGCGTGCACCTTGCATCGGCTTTTCTGAGTCCTTCAGTGTCTTCCTGCCTGTTCTGCGCATGCGTGGACGTCAGGAGCAAGCTCGGTGAGTCGGGCTGAGTCGGCTGGGCCGCATAGGTCGTAGTGCCGCCAGTTCCACTTGCGCGGTTTGGCCTGAGGTTGTGGCGGTCATCTTGAATAGGGGCAAATTTGACATTTTTTGCCCTTGTTTGTCAAAATCATTTTTTTAGAGGGTTGTATCTTCCACATGCCCTCTCCATTTTTTATTACTGGGGGCTTTCAGCATGGTATCCTGTTGTCATCTGAGGAGGTTGCCTATGCGTGGAGCTCCTGGAGGGAACCCTGTTTTTTGCCAACGGAAAATGTGATTTCGTTGTGTTTTTTTTTTTTTTTTACCCAGGACTCCTTGCTCCAGCTGGAATACCAGTCGCTAAGGCTACTTTCAAACTGGGATGTTGGGGGTGTTGGCGGTAAAGCGCTGCTATTTTTAGTGGCATTTTACTGTCGTTTTTCGGCCTCTAGCGGGGAGCTTTTAACCCCTGCTAAGGACATAAAAAGGGTTAAAAGCGTCGCTGCAGTGGCGCTACGCCGGCACTTCTGCGGCACTGCCCATTGATTTCAATGGCCATGGGCGCTGTAAGAGCGGAGTATACACTGCTCCTACAGCGCCTCAAAGATGCGGCTTGCAGGACTTTTTTTGGTGTCCTGCCAGCTCACTACTCCAGTGTGAAAGCACTCGGGCTTTCACACTGAAGTGAGAGGAGAGGCTCTCCACAGGAGCTATTTTTAGCGCTATAGCACCTTTAAAGCGCACAGTGTGAAAGCAGCCTTACTCCTTTATCTTTCTCTAGCTGCTTTTTCTGTCTGCTGCCTAAAACAAGCAGTACCCCACCTGAACAAGACCCTCTCTAACATTTAAGGTAGGGACCGTCGTCCAGGTGAGTGAAAAAAAAGAGAGCACTTATGCCGGTATGTTTATGTATTTCAGCCTTGTTCGCCAGAAGAAGTCTAAGCGGACATCAAGGCGTCATAAACAAACCTATGAAGGCCCCAACCAGGGCACACCATCCAGATCAGGATACCATGCTAGCAGGAAGGGTTCATCCGTGAAAAGACATAGTTCTTCACATCAACAACTCATAAAATCACTAAATGCCGAGCATGCGGGGTCATCCCATTACCTGCCAATTGGTCTGCAAAAGCTGTTTTAGAGTCAATGCAGCAGACAGTCAGAGGGTTAACAGGTAAGCTGTCCTACACAAAAGATGGGCAGGGGTTACATAACAGAATGAGCAACAGCAGTACCATTGCAGCAATTAGCTCAACCTCCTCCAGAGAAGTTAACTCTGTGTTTAACCTTGTTTTTCCAGAAGCAAAAATTGGGTTCAGACGCAAAAGTTTTCCACGTTTCAGATGCCAAACACAGCTAAACACCAGTACCGCGTTTAGCCGCGTTTGCGTTTATAAGTGTTTTTAAAGGAACCCTATTTTTTGGACCAGAAAACACAGAAATATGATGGTAAACTGCAGCAGAGAATGACATTTTGGGACCCGACTTTGGGGCCCCATGTCTCGAGGCCACTTGGTGCTAGGAACCCCAAATTTGGTGTGCAAACCCAGTGGAAATGGCACTACAACATATCCAAAGCTGTGGTTCCTAGAACCAAGTGGCCCCGAGATATGGGGCCCCAAAATCTGGTCACAAAATGTCACTCTGCTGCAGAAAAGTGCTTGAAATTTTGCGACCCGAATTTGGGGCCCCATATCTTGGGGCCACTTGGTGCTAGGAACCCCAAGTGGTGTGTGCTAACCCCAAATTTGGGGTTCCTAGCACCAAGTGACCCCGGGATAGGGGGCCCCAAAGTCGGGTCGCAAAATGTCAAGCACTTTTCTGCAGCAGAGAATGACATTTTGTGACCCGACTTCATATCTCAGGGCCACTTGGTGCTAGGAACCCTAAATTTTGATATGCTGTAGTGCTAGTTCAACTGTGCTAGCACACCAATTTGGGGTTCCTAGCACTAAGTGGCCCCGAGATACGGGGGGCCCAAAGTTGGGTCGCAAAATGTCATTCTCTGCTCTGCAGACGCTTCTAGACGCAAACGCGGTAAAACGCGGCTAAACGCGGCATGCAAAAGCATCAAAACAGGCGTTTCTAAGCGCTGGTTTCAGCTTTTAAAAACATGTTTTCAGCAGAGTTTGCTCCGGCGTCTCGTGTGCATGAGGCCATACTACAACCATTACAGAAGTATCTAAGATTTTCAGCCGAACAGGTCCATCTACAATTCCAGAGTCTCCCCTTTGGACCCTGCACTTCCCTCAGAGCCCTCACGAGGGCTCAGATCACTATTCAAGTCTCTTTACAAGAACTGGGTCTCAGTTCCTATCACTAACGAGACAATAGCCTCCTTTTATCAAAAGATCCAGCCCAGCTAGTGGAACACAGGTGGATGCTGTGGCCTACACTATCAGGATACGTTTGGATGGTAAATTATCAAACTAGTCATCTTTTCTCCAATCTAGGCACCTTAATCAACACTGCAAAAGGGACGGTGTCCCTGCCATCTCAGAAAGTGTGGGCGATCATTCAGAAAGTAAGGAGAGTGAGAACATGGTCCTACATAACAGCCTCAAGCTAACTCAACTTAATAGGGATTTTTGTCTATTTGTATCCAGATGGTCCCATGGATACCTCAGGCACCTTTTATCTATAATTCCTGAAGCAATGGAGCAAACCGTCTATCCCAGTCCATATATCAAACAAGTTTGATGCACAGGGGGAGATACCTGTAAAGCCACATCCATTAAGGCATGTCTTCTGGACCACAGTTACCACAGACGCCAATGCAATAGGCTAGGAGGCACATTGCAACCAGATGTTGGTTCAAGAGAGATGGGTGTTCAATGCGGCAGACATCATCGCAAATATCCTGGAAATCCAGGCGGCTTATCAACAGCATTTGCTCTCTCAGCTCAAGGACAAATCAGTTCTGATTCGGATAGACAACAGAGTTGCAATACCATACATACACCACCAAGGCAGAACCCACAACAGTTCCTTAATAAGGGAAGTGGAACCCATCTTCATTTGGGCAGAGGGGAATCTGAAGGACCTAGTAGTCTATCTTCCAGCCCACTTAAACACAAACATCAATCACCTATCCCAAGGATTCCTGGATCCCAACAAATGGACCTTACAACCAAAGTTATTCAGTTGGATTGTGGGCCAGTGGACCTTTCCTGAACTGCAACCTTTTGCTACAGCAAGCAATACTAAGCTGCGGAGGTTTGTTTTACATCTACCTCACCCCTGGGCAGAAGCAATAGATGCCCTGTCAAGTCCTTGGGCATGCAATCTAATTTAGGCCTCCTCCGGCCTCCTCCGGCCTCCTACCTCAAATTGTCTCAAGGCTTGCAATGTCAACAATAACAGTGATAACAGTCCTGCAGGTAGACCCATGATTTCCTAGGGCAATATATCTTAGTGTCCAGCCTCCGGTAAATATTCCTCTGATACCCTTTCTTCTGGCTCGAGGCATCACACCCATCAGAATCCTCAGAGTGAACCTTCACATTAGAATATTAAAACACAGAGGCTTTAATCATTAGGATGTTCCTCCAGAATTGTTTCAACTCTGCTCAAAGCCCAGGAGCCTTCAACAAAAAATACATATGACAAGGTTTGGAATAAGTTTATATCTTTCGCTAAGGGCAAAACTTCAATCCTGATGTACCCTCTTGCTCCCAACGCCTTGACTTCCTGCAAACAGACCTGATTTAGGATTAGGATTAAGCAATTAATAAAAGGTACAGCTGGTGGCAATCTATGCTGTGACCACAAGAGATGGGCTGAAGATCCTTTAATAATAAAATTCTTTAAGACAGTCAAGAAGATAAGCCCACCCATTAAAACAAATCTTTCCCACTTGGGATCTCTCTATCGCTCTGGAGCCCTTATCCAAACAGCCTTTTGCCCCATCTGATTCAGCATCCTTGTGGAATCTCACTTGGAAACTGTTTTTCTTTGTGGCGATGGCATTGGGCTGGGGAGTATCAGAACTTCAGGCTCTGGCATCAGAAGACAATAACAATATTTTCTATACTCGGATAGAGTGGAACTTAGAACGGCACATGGATTCATCCCTAAGTTCTCCTTTTCCTCTACTATCTCCAAGCCTTGGGCCCTGCCAATCTTTTCAGATCCAATTTCGACCTTCTTCACGAAGACGATATTACTTCAGTACTAAGACACTATCTTCAAGCCACAACTCTCTTCAGACTTTCATCTAACCTATTTGTAATACCCCCCAGAAAAAAAAAAAAAAAACAGGGGCAAAGAAGCATCATCTGGGACAGAAGTCTCCAGAATGTGGCCCTCCGGCCATTCCTGAACTGCAGTATCCATTCATGCCTAGTCATGTCTGTGAATATCAGAGCTTTAAAATACCTCATGGGATATGTGGTTCTGTGGCAGCTGGGAAGGCATAGTTTGTAGATCCCTGCTCTAGTACAATAGTTTCATGGATAATTAAAATTGGTTAAGACGGTGTACAGGGCTAGGGGTCTAGAACCCCCTCTTCAGTTGGGCTGTATGCCACCCGGTTGTTTGCTGCTTCTTGGACAGCCAGAGCAGATGTATCCATCAAAATGATCTAAAGGATAGCATCATGGTCATCCCAACATGTGTTTACGAGACGTTAGAGTAGACTCGACAGCTTTCTCATCTGTACAAAATGGCAGACAGGCTATCAGGCCGGCATTTGCCTATTTTAAATCCTTTTTCGAATAAATCTTTTACTATGCATCATCAGAAAACAGAAAATTGTTTCATTCTTACCATAATTTCTTTTCCTGGTGCCTATCCATGGCAGCATACAATCCCACCCTCGGTATGCTATATTACATAGAATGCTGGGAGTGCACTAATCCTTTTCTTTTATAATATTCACTGGTCCTGAGGGAGGAGCCAAGGCAAAGCTTGTCACAGGTATGCTGCCACGGGGAGGCACCAGGAAAAGAAAATTACAGTAAGTATGAAACAATTTTCTGTTTTTTTAAAGTTTTGAATAGACTGGAGAGCATGGCAGGTTTTTATTGCTGTTTGTGCCCCCGTTAGGGAGATTCACCCTCTCTATTTGCCATGTTTACCGTTATCAGGAGTGTGAATGTGAAAGTAAATCGCAAATTTTAGGTTGTCACCAGAACAGGAATAGAGGGGAAAATCTTGTTCTTGAGCCTGGTGACAACCAGGAATTCCCTCACTTTGGATTCATTGCTTCTCATTTCCTGTTTTTGCTATGAAACAGAAAGTTAAAGTATGGCAAAAAAAAAATACTTATAGAGGTTATAACCCTCCTTTACTAAAAATCGTGTTTTCATCTACACCTTTAGCATCTATTACTTACTTGATGGATGTCACACAATGTGCAGGCTGCTTGTTTGTGTAGCAATTTCCAGAGCAGGGTTGCCCTGTCATCTTCCTGCTACTGAACTTCTTGCACTGTGGGGGTTAACATCTTCAGGGCTCCAGGCTCAGCTGCACTAAAGATCTGATAGGGTCACTCCCTTCCTCCTTCCCCTTCCATTAAGGAAAGCTCTGTCATTGATTACACTGCCTGCAACATGATCTGTGGATGAGTCTGATCAGTCACAGGATTCTCTCCTCCATTCACAGATCGTGTTCTAGGCGGTGTAATCAGTAAAATACATTTTCTCAATGGAGGAGGGGGAAGGAGGGAATGTTTCCCCGTTAGTTCATGCAGCACTGCGATTGGCTACACAGTGCTGGCTTCATCAGGCGCCCATCCTACGAGCTGCTGATTGCCAATACCTAGCAACAGCTCGGTCACAGTTTTGGAGGTGCCATTAGAGCACCCCCCAGAATAACACAGTAATGCACACATATATATATATATAATGTGTGTATGTGTAGCGCAGGGGTTTTTGCCACTTAAGTTACTACGTAAATGATGTGATATTCTTTAAGTGAAAGTTTGGGGCTCCCTCTAGTGTCCTTTCTATTTAATGCCGTTAAGACTTTTTTTGGTTTCATTAACCACTTAAGAACCGGACCATTATGCTGCCTAAGGACCAGAGGACTTTTTCCAATTTGGCACTGCGTCGCTTTAACTGCTAATTGCGCGGTCATGCAATGCTGTACCCAAACGAAATTTGCGTCCTTTTCTTCCCACAAATAGAGCTTTCTTTTGATGGTATTTGATCACCTCTGCCGTTTTTATTTTTTGCGCTATAAAAGGAAAAAGACCGAAAATTTTGAAAAAAAATGATATTTTCTACTGTTATAAAAAAAATCCAATAAACTCAATTTTAGTCATACATTTAGGCCAAAATGTATTCGGTCACATGTTTTTGGTAAAAAAAAGTCAATAAGCGTATATTTATTGGTTTGCGCAAAAGTTATAGCGTCTACAAACTAGGGTACATTTTCTGTAATTTACACAGCTTTTAGTTTATGACTGCCTATGTCATTTCTTGAGGTGCTAAAATGGCAGGGCAGTACAAACCCCCCCCAAATGACCCCATTTTGGAAAGTAGACACCCCAAGGAAATTGCTGAGAGGCATGTTGAACCCATTGAATATTTATTTTTTTTGTCCCGAGTGATTGAATAATGACAAAAAAAAAAAATATTTACAAAACGTTGTCACTAAATGATATATTGCTCACACAGGCCATGGGCATATGTGGAATTGCACCCCAAAATACATTTAGCTGCTTCTCCTGAGTATGAGGATACCACATGTGTGGGACTTTTTGGGAGCCTAGCCGCATACGGGGCCCCGAAAACCAAGCACCGCCTTCAGGATTTCTAAGGGCGTAAAGTTGTGATTTCACTCCTCACTACCTATCACAGTTTTGAAGGCCATAAAATGCCCAGATGGCACAACCCCCCCCCCCCCCCCCAAATGACCCCATTTTGGAAAGTAGACACCCCAAGCTATTTGCTGAGAGGCATGTTGAGTCCATGGAATATTTTATATTTTGACACAAGTTGCGGGAAAGTGACGATTTTTGCACAAAGTTGTCACTAAATGATATATTGCTCAAACATGCCATGGGCATATGTGGAATTACACCCCAAAATATATTCTGCTGCTACACCTGAGTACGGAGATAACACGTGTGGGACTTTTAGGGAGCCTAGCTTCATACGGGGCCCCGAAATCCAATCACCGCCTTCAGGATTTCTAAGGGCGTAAATTTTTGATTTCACTCCTCACTACCTATCACAGTTTCGAAGGCCATAAAATGCCAAGATAGCACAAAACCCCCCAAAATGACCCAATTTTGGAAAGTAGACACCCCAGGCTATTTGCTGAGAGGCATGGTGAGTATTTTGCAGCTCTCATTTGTTTTTGAAAATGAAGAAAGACAAGAAAAATGTATTTTTTTTTTTTCTTTTTTCAATTTTCAAAAGTTTGTGACAAAAAGTGAGGTCTGCAAAATACTCACTATACCTCTCAGCAAATAGCTGGGGGTGTCTATTTTCCAAAATGGGGTCATTTGGGGGGGGGGGGGGGTTGTGCCATCTGGGCATTCCATGGTCTCCGGAACTGTGATAGGCAGTGAAGAGTGAAATCAAAAATTTATGCCCTTAGAAAGCCTGAAGGCGGTGCTTGGTTTTCGGGGTCCC
Organism: Aquarana catesbeiana; assembly: GCF_042186555.1. Lineage (NCBI taxonomy): Eukaryota > Metazoa > Chordata > Amphibia > Anura > Ranidae > Aquarana > Aquarana catesbeiana. Next base: position 236,665,198 of record NC_133326.1, on the reverse strand, counting down.
GTACGCGGCTAGGAGGCTCCCAAAAAGTCTCACACATGTGGTATCCCCGTACTCAGGAGAAGCAAGAGAATTTATTTTGGGGTGTAATTTCACATATTCCCATGGCATGTTTGAGGAATATATCATCATTTAGTGACAACTTTGTGCATAAAAAAAAAAAAAAAAATTGTCTTTTTCCCGCAACTTGTGTCACAATATAAAATATTCCATGGACTCGACATGCCTCTCAGCAAATAGCTTGGAGTGTCTACTTTCCAAAATGGGGTCATTTGGGGGGGTTTTGAACTGTCCTGGCATTTTATGCACAATATTTAGAAGCTTATGTCACACATCACCCACTCTTCTAACCACTTGAAGACAAAGCCCTTTCTGACACTTTTTGTTTACATGAAAAAAATATTTTTTTTTGCAAGAAAATTACTTTGAACCCCCAAACATTATATATTTTTTTAAAGCAAATGCCCTACAGATTAAAATGGTGGGTGTTTCATTTTTTTTTTCACACAGTAATTGCGCAGCGATTTTTCAAACGCATTTTTTGGGGAAAAAACACACTTTTTAAAATTTTAATGCACTAAAACACACTATATTGCCCAAATGTTTGATGAAATAAAAAAGATGATCTTAGGCCGAGTACATGGATACCAAACATGACATGCTTTAAAATTGCGCACAAACGTGCAGTGGCGACAAACTAAATACATTTTTAAAAGCCTTTAAAAACCACTTTAGATTTACAGAGGAGGTCTACTGCTAAAATTACTGCCCTCGATCGGACCTTCGCGGTGATACCTCACATGCATGGTGCAATTGCTGTTTACATTTGACGCCAGACCGACGATTGCGTTCGCCTTTGCGCGAGAGCAGGGGGGCACAGGGGTGCTTTTTTTTTATTTTTTTATTTTTTTTTATTTTTAAACTGTTCCTTTCATTTTTATGTTTTTTAATCATTTTTATTGTTATCTCAGGGAATGTAAATATCCCCTATGATAGCAATAGGTTAGTGACAGGTACTCTTTTTTTAAAAAATTGGGGTCTATTAGACCTTAGATCTCTCCTCTGCCCTCAAAGCATCTGACCACACCAAGATCGGTGTGATAAAATGCTTTCCCAATTTCCCAATGGCGCTGTTTACATCCGGCGAAATCTAAGTCATGAAATGCTCGTAGCTTCCGGTTTCTTAGGCCATAGAGATGTTTGGAGCCATTCTGGTCTCTGATCAGCTCTATGGTCAGCTGGCTGAATCACTGGCTGCATTTTCAGGTTCCCTGTTGGGACAGGAGAGCCAGAGAAAAACATGGAAGATGGTGGGGGGGGGGCATTCTCTCCCACTGCTTGTAAAAGCAGTCTAGAGGCTAATTAGCCGCTAGGATTGCTTTTACATGAAAGCTGACCGCTGGCTGAAAAGAATGATACCAAGATGATACCTAAACCTGCAGGCATCATTCTGGTATAACCACTCAAAGTCCAGCAACATACCAGTATGTTGCTGGTCCTTGTTGGGCATATATTGTAAACTTTTTTTTCATGCAGCCTGTGGGCTGAACGAAAAAAAGATATTGATCGGTGGGTATGCCCACCATTAGAATACCTCCCTTCATCCACCCACTTCTAATGATAGGCATACATGCACCGTATATATGCCGAAGCATGGGGGCATCCTCCCGCAAAAGGCAGGAGCAAATCGCTCCTCCCACCACTGCTGCCCCCACGCTTCGGCATATATGCTGAAGTATGTAACTGTGGTGGTGAAATCACCTCTGACAGCGCTGGAGTCATGGCTTTATATATCGTGGGAGCAAATGCTGTTGCTGTCAAGGTAAATAAATCCGCGCTGCAGCTGAATGGCGTACCTGAAAACAAAAAAATGGTTAAAACACAGTAAACTATAAAAAAATTACATACCTGAAAAGCAAACATGATAAAACATAACAACAATAAAACATTGCAGAATAGAATACAGTAAAAAAGAGCAGAACAATAGAGAGAGAATAGAGAGAGCGAGAGAGAGAACAATAAAACGACAACTATTTTTGGTTTTTTTATTTTATATTTTTTTTTGTGTATTTTTTTTTTACTTTTTTTTTTTATAACGGTAACTTTTAAAACTGTAACGGTTCCAGGTTTGGGTCTCTCAAAATGCGATGGCATCTTGGGAGACCCTGTGAAAGTGTGTCCTAGTCTGTGCAATGCTGTACCCTACGCTAAAACTCAACTAGTGTATGGTAGTGCTCAAAAAATTCACCAATGCAAAGACCAGGATTGCCAGGACAGGAGGGACAATAATACCGGATGTCACGCCTAAATCCGCGCTTTCTGTAGACACGACATTTTCTTTGGGGGGGCTCGATGGGTAGGGGTACTTGGGAGGACATATTGAAAATGCCTCTCATGCAGCCGGCTTACTGCATTTGGTTGGGGAAGGTGAGGTGGAGCACCGTCTGGAAACAGAAGGGCTCTTCCTGGAATGTAAGGAAGGATCCAGTCCGTCCTGAAGCTCTGTATAGCACATGAGCATTCAGCAAAGCCAATTGAAATAAATAAACAGACACTTTTTTGTACCAGCGTCTGGCCTTACGGGCAACTAGGTACGGTGCCAACAACTGGTCGTTGAGGTCCACCCCTCCCATATTTTGGTTATATTCGTAGACACAGAGGGGTTTCTCCACAACACCAGTCGCCTTAGTAATTTGGACCGTCGTGTCTGCATGAAGGGAGGTGAGAACGAAAACATTCTTCTTATCCCTCCACTTCATAGCGAGCAAATTATTACACTGCAAGCAGGCTCTCTCCCCCAGCCTAAGAGGGGAATCTACAAGCCGCTGGGGAAAGCCCCGGCGATTAGGTCGCACGGTGCCACATGCTCCAATCTGCTGATCAAACAAGTGACTAAAAAGTGGCACGCTCGTGTAATAATTGTCCACATATAAATGGTACCCCTTTCCGAATAAGGGTGACACCAAGTCCCACACTATCTTGCCAGCACGTCCTATGTAGTCAGGGCAGTTTGTCGGCTCTACGTGACTATCTTTGCCCTCGTAAACCATAAAACTACATGTATAGCCTGTGGCCCTATAACACAGAGCTTATACATCGTGACCCCGTATCTGGCACGCTTGCTGGGAAGGTACTGTTTGAATGACAAGCGGCCAGAAAATTTAATCAGGGACTCATCAACGCAGACAACTTGATAGGGAGTAAACAAATCTGCAAAACGTTGGTTGAAGTGGTTTACGAGGGGCCAATTTTGTAGAGCCGATCGTATTCAGGGTCTCCACGAGGACGACAGAGTTCATTGTCACTGAAGTGCATGAACCGCAAAATCTGCTCGTATCGTGCCCTAGCCATGGAGGCAGAGAACACGGTCGCATGGTAAATTGGGTCAGTGGACCAATATGACCGCAACTTACTCTTTTTATTCAAGCCCATGTTGAGGGTAAGGCCCAGAAAGAGCTTAAATTCGGAGACCGTAATTTGGTCTCCAATTTCCGCAAGGGAGGACTGGGGATTAGCGGCGATGTGTTGACCAGCGTATAAATTGCTTTGGTCCACAATAGATCTATAGAGATCTTCGGTGAAAAACAGTGAATAAAAATCCAGTGGCGTAAAATCAACTGTTTCCACCTGAATTCCGGGTTGGCCAGTGAACGGGGGCAGTACGGGTGCTGCAGAAGTGGTGGGTTCCCAATTCGGATTGGCGAATGCAGCAGGAAGGGCACTATGGGCACGATGGGCCTGTCTTTGTCTTCTTGGTGGCAGCGGGACACTACTTGTGCTTGCCACCTCGCCAGCTTGAACTGCACTTATGGGACTCGCCACGTCACCACGTGATACTGCAGTGCTGGATATACGACCAGGGTGTACTAGGCCGCTGGTGCTTGCCAGTTCAGGTACGCCTGACCTTAGCAGGGACCACAACTCCGTCGTCAGAGCTATCTGTCATGGAGCCGCTGTCCTCTACAGGATCGTATTCTGAGCCTGAATCTGACAGATGAGTGACTTCCTCTTCACTATCTGTCATGCTCAGAAACCTGTAGGCCTCTTCACTAGTGTACCTTCGATTTGCCATTTTGGACTCTAAATTTAGGGGTACACTAGTGAGACTCACAGGCAAAAAAGCTCCTGACTCTCAGCGACTGTATCAAAACGCTACCAAAAAACTTAGCGATCGCAGGGATCAGGCCTGACTCTGCGAACGCTGCAGTTATGTGTGCTTAGTGTTTTGTAAGTGACAGTTATTGATCGATACTGCACTTGGGTGGGCTGGGCCGAGGGGCAAAACGCAGGTGGTAGCAGGTATCTGGGCTGATCCCGCTAACACTGCGTTTTTGAGGACCCTAAACTGCTGGGGATGCTAGTATAGATCTGATCGGATCAGATATCGATCCGTTCAGATACTATAGCACTAAGGGAGGTGTATGCTGCGTGCGTGGGTGTTAGCGGTACTGGCGCTAATCTGACGCTGCCTGGGGCAACGCAGACCTTATCTGACCCTAAAAACTTAACTCATATCACCGCCGGGCAATTAGGGGGTTAAACCTTTATTAGGTAATAAACGGCGGGTGCCCTAAAACTATAGAAAACAAACAAACTAACCAGCGTCACCCGTAACGCTTATACGGTGATCGCTGGTGAAAGGGTTAACTAGGGGGCAATCAAGGGGTTAAAACCTTTAGTAGGTAGTATATGGGGGTCCCTGTCGCTATAAAACACTGACAGCGAACCTATATACTTACCTCCCTAACTAGCGTCACCTGTGTCACTAATATAGCGATCAGAAAAACGATCGCTTAGCGACACTGGCAACGGGGGGTGATCAAGGGGTTAACCTTTATTAGGGGGGGTTAGGGGGATACCCTGGACCTAAAGGGGGGTACCCCAGACCTAAAGGGGGCTAACCTAACTGCCCTAACACTTATAACTGTCACAAACTGACACCAATGCAAAAAAAAACTGCTATTGGTGTCAGTGTGACAGGGGGTACAGGGGGGGGATAGGGGGTGAAAAGTGTGCCTGGCATGTTCTTCTGTTAGTGTAGTGTTTGTGTAACTTACATTGATGTCTTCTCTCCTCGGCGCCGGAACTAAAAGACCGGCTCGAGGAGAGATGACATCACTTCCTCTCCCTCTGTTTACATTACAGAGGGAGAGGAAGTCTTTCATTGGCCAGGAGCGATCGCGAGGGGGGAGCCACGAATGAGTGGCCTCCCCCTCACCTTTGATCGCCCCTGACCTCAATCCGACCGCCGCAGGCACCGGGGGGGGGGGTCCGATCGGACCCCCCACCCGCGGGAAGGCAAGGACGTACATGTATGTCCTTTTGCCTGCCCGTGCCGCTCTGCCGACGTACATCGTCGTGCGGCGGTCGCCAAGTGGTTAAAGCCATGCTCCAAATCATTGTGGGAGATGTAGTGAATGAGGAAGTGACTCATGTGCTTAAACTCAGTATGTGAACTACTGACCCACAATGCCGAGTTCACTTACCCACAATGCCAGGTCAGCAGGTCAGAGAACAGCCTGCTGGGTAGGCAAATAAAAGGGGCAGCATGGCCATTTTTCCGGCATCTTGGGACGCCATTCAAAGGCCTTCCTGCAGGGAGGTCTGTGTGTGACCGACAGACTGCGGCCTGGAAGGCACAGAGCCTAATCGTTTGGCCTCTGAGGAGCTCCAGAGCACAGTCAGCTGGACCAGCCTGCGGATGGACCGGAGGATCCAAGATTTCTAGAGGTTTCCTGCATTACAGTCACCGGACATCAGAAGGAGCGGTGCAGTGTGATGGCGCCAGCTTGGATCGGGACTGAGATATCAGGAAAGGAGCCTTGCAAGCATCGGGACCTGTGTTGTGAGCGGGCACTTGCCCAGATCAGTAGAGTGCACTGTTATTGTGTGATTTGGTTACAGTCTGCTGGTGAGACCTGTAGTCTCACAGAAGTGATCTTACTTATTCACAGGCCGCATGCAGTGGAACTTTGACATTTGTTTCTCTATGCTATAAAGTCCACGCAGAATTACACTCACTGCTAAGAAGGAAGTGATATAAGGGCCTTATATTTACAAGTACTCAATTATCAGCACCTCCTTATTCTACAGTTTGTTCTCTACTTGTTTCTCCCCATTTGGATTTACAAATACTGCAGTCTAATACCATTAAGCTAGCGAAGATTCTGAAGACAAGGAACTTTTATCACCATTTATTCTACATCTGCAACATTGCATTATCATCTAGGGGGAGCCCTTGAGTACAGGACATAAATATATTGTATTGTGCTGTTGCATGTTCATAGCATTGTGCTGCAGTATTGGTATGTGTATGTGCTCGGAGGTTTCAGTGGGAAGGTGCTCAGTATAGCTGTTGTTTGGTATTGAGTACCTGTCCCACTGTGCACCTGTTTGCATATGGCAATTATTCAGATTGTGTAGAATATTAGAAAACACATTTTTCCTTACAACACAAGCCTTTATTTTATGCATAGATTATTAGAATAATAATAGTGACATTTGGGTGGACCAAGCCTTCTAATGACAGCCTGCAGGCCAAAGCATTAATGTTTCTTGTGCTCAATTTATGAAATGTGATTGCTTGCTGGAGTTATTTCACTATTTTGCCATGTTACATTTAAAAATATTTTGAAGATCCTGAGAACATTTTCATTATTTTTACATCAACATCAAGCATTGCTAGTAATTGTATTTGACACAATAGTAAGGTAAACAGCAATCTATTTTTCTGAATTTACTTTCAATCTGTATTATGACTGTAAAACATTGATTTTATGCCTATTGTTGTTTTAAAGGGAATCTACTGTGTATATCTTTAAAATAAGAGCTTGTTTTAAAGTAGAAGGCTAGGCTATACCATACCCAGTCTTTTTAAATGCTGCCTCCCCATTGCCTTTCATATTATTATCTCAGTCTAAATACCTATTTTATGTGATCATGTGACTGCAAAGCCCCATCTCCTCTGTGTAATGTACGGCAAGTAGAAAGGACTGTCCTCCCCTCTGACAATACCTAAAGTAGTGAATGCCGTTGGGTGATGTCTCTGCTCTATGGAATTCTGCCCCATTGTCCCCACTGCACAATAAAAGGGGAGGAGGAAAAAAGGTTGATTTTTGCTAAAATATATGAAAGGCAATGGGAGGAAATAGGGAGGCAGCATTTAAAAAATGGGGTATTGTACAGCCTAAACTTCTACCTTATGTTGTTATTGTAACTATGATAGGAGTCACTTTGGGCAGAGGGGCCTGTGGAACCCAGAGGTCGGGAAACTCCTTTTTCAGCTCCCCAGGTTCCTCTTATGTGTAAGTCCCCCAGTGTCTATTAGGGGCACAGGGTGACCGAGAACCCCAGTCGCAGTATTCACAGACATACAGGAGCGCTGTACTGGCAGAGGGGAGGGGGGGAGAGAACACAGTCCAGTGCTAGAAGTGTCTAAGAGAGGAGGAGAGAGCCAGGAGGCTCTCTGAACAGGTAAAAATAAACAAGCTGCTGCAGCAGTGAGTAGACATGACAATGAATTAGATCAGCAAAATCTGTCATCTGTACAGACCATCTTCAGCTGGGGCATACCCTGCCTCGCAGTCACATGTATACGGTACATGTCCCTGTGGGACAGGGAATTCCCTCGCCGCAGATGATTGGCCTGTAAACATGACAACTTCCTGGCGGGAACACACTAACAAAGGTTTTAACTTGTCTTCGCTCTACCCCAAGCTTGTTTAATTTTTCAGTTGGGCTTTAATGCAGTGAAACATATGTTGCTGCTCAAAACTGAGTTTCACGTCTTTGTTTGCATGATCTTCTCCTGTTGCAGCCTTAAAGAGGAAGTAAACCCTGATAGGTTTTACTTCCTCATTATTCCCCTGCAAAGTAAAATCATAATGGGCTAGTATGCATACTAGCTCATTATGTTGCACTTACCTGCAAACAAAGCCCGTGCTGTAAACGATGTCCCCGCTGGTGGCCGCGTCCATCTTTACCCCTCTTCCTTCTGGGGCCATGGACTGCAGCCCTGTGACTGGCTGGAATTGCGTGACGTCACTCCTGCGCATGCTCTTGGCAGCCAACAGTCATGGGCCCTATAGAAACGGCATGATCGTGCCCTTTCTTTTTCAAAATTTTTATTGAGTATTACACAAGTACTAGAGGTAGATGAGAAATGGGTACAGCGCTGCTCCGATGATGTTGAAAAATTATAACACAATAAGCAGCTAACACACCTCTAAGACAAAGAAGTAGAAAATCAACAAGTATAAAAATAGTGTAGCGCTAAGTGTCAAAGTAGGAAATTTTAAAGGAGAGCCATCTTACAATGGCCAGAAAATAAACCAAAACAGAAAATACTTCAAAAAATTCAGTAGAAAGTGACTCAATGAAAAAATTAATAAATATTGCAAAGTGACATGTAATACATAATAGCAAATACACCAGTGAGAGGTGAAAATGAAACCAAAGTATAAATGTATATATAAATAATTAATCAACTGTGAATAGAGTCCATATATATTCTAAAAAATATATTCCTGATAAAAGTCCAAAACCACCACCAACAGTCTCTGAGGATTAGCTGATGAAGACAACACCGGAGTATCACTGGTGGGTAAGGACGGTAAAAACCCCAAATCGATTGTGACGTCTAAGTGTGTATCAAAACCATCACCATAGCATCTGAAGAGGCTTACCGGAAGCAGGGGACTTGAACAGACATATGTCTTACAAGTCAAAAAAGCTTGTTTAGCCACCGAGGCTGGCAGGATAGGACATCAGGTATCTACAGCTTCAAATGGGGAAGGAGAGGGATCTACCAACAGCTTCTATGGTTTGATAGGTAGTAAAGAATTTCTTTGTCATACCCTTTAACTCATTATTAGCCAAAGAGATGGAGGTGATCTTATCAGAAACTGAACTTGTGGCCAAGTACAGACCAGTTGGATAAGCATTCAAACAACAGCCCGATAAATCTTAAAGGCAGATTTCATTCGTAAAGAGGAAAAACTGCTCAGCTCCATCGAGACCCACAGAAGGAGCTCCCAAGCTACTCTGGCGCTTTTAGCAGCCTGATACTGGGACTTCATACTGGGAGAGGCTTAACCCAGCTGGCAGCTGCCTGGAGGCAGAGGGGGGAACATAGCACTGCTTACTCTTCACTGGTGCGTGGAGGTATGAGGACAAAAAGAGGTATTTTGTCCTCATACCTCCACGCACCAGTGAAGAGTAAGCAGTGCTATGTTCCCCCCTCTGCCTCCAGGCAGCTGCCAGCTGGGTTAAGCCTCTCCCAGTACGAAGTCCCAGTATCAGGCTGCTAAAAGCGCCAGAGTAGCTTGGGAGCTCCTTCTGTGGGTCTCGATGGAGCTGAGCAGTTTTTCCTCTTTACGAATGAAATCTGCCTTTAAGATTTATCGGGCTGTTGTTTGAATGCTTATCCAACTGGTCTGTACTTGGCCACAAGTTCAGTTTCTGATAAGATCACCTCCATCTCTTTGGCTAATAATGAGTTAAAGGGTATGACAAAGAAATTCTTTACTACCTATCAAACCATAGAAGCTGTTGGTAGATCCCTCTCCTTCCCCATTTGAAGCTGTAGATACCTGATGTCCTATCCTGCCAGCCTCGGTGGCTAAACAAGCTTTTTTGACTTGTAAGACATATGTCTGTTCAAGTCCCCTGCTTCCGGTAAGCCTCTTCAGATGCTATGGTGATGGTTTTGATACACACTTAGACGTCACAATCGATTTGGGGTTTTTACCGTCCTTACCCACCAGTGATACTCCGGTGTTGTCTTCATCAGCTAATCCTCAGAGACTGTTGGTGGTGGTTTTGGACTTTTATCAGGAATATATTTTTTAGAATATATATGGACTCTATTCACAGTTGATTAATTATTTATATATACATTTATACTTTGGTTTCATTTTCACCTCTCACTGGTGTATTTGCTATTATGTATTACATGTCACTTTGCAATATTTATTAATTTTTTCATTGAGTCACTTTCTACTGAATTTTTTGAAGTATTTTCTGTTTTGGTTTATTTTCTGGCCATTGTAAGATGGCTCTCCTTTAAAATTTAAAATTTCCTACTTTGACACTTAGCGCTACACTATTTTTATACTTGTTAGTATTACACAAGTACAATAACAGTTTTAGATCAATAACATTTGTGGTGAAACAATGAGTATAAGAACAGGTAACGAGGCTTCTCAAGTACAGAATAATTGGCAAGCGATATCCTTTAGGACTGTTTGGTGATGCAATATACATTCTAGTGGTTTAATCTCAGGCTTTGAATTTCATCAGTTTTAAACTGTGAGTTGAGTGTGTGTTTTCCATAAAGATTTTATTCAGTTTAAAGACATACATAAACAGAACAAATCCGATGCATACTTCTTATAACAAAATATATCTATAACATCAAATTGGTACTCTTTAAAGATACTTAGGGAAACATTCTGAGACATAGTGAACAAGAACTGAACTTGTAATAGACCAGTAGTGTGTAGGGGCAGAGGATCTCTTTCTCATTTTTTCACCCCCCCCCTCCCCCTCTGGGTACCAACCAAATAAGGGGACAGGTAATTGGTTCATTCTCGACCAACAGGTAATGCTATGTGCATCGCAATAAGGCTAATCAGGTATCAAAAGGAGGGTACCATAACGTAGAATAAATCATGTATGTTCGTTTAGTATCTTATGAAAGAATATGCCTAGCATCAGAAAGGACAAAAAGAATAGAGAAAGAAAAGTACAAACAGAAGAGAGAACTAGGGGTAAAGAGACGTGGGGGGGAAGATAAGGGAGAGAGGGGAACTCATAGGGGGGGAAGAACAAAAAAAAAAAAAAAAAAGGGGGGATATCAGAAGGAGACCTAAGTAGACCCACGCTCGCCCCCCCCAACCCCATCCCCCGATACCCCATCAACCAGCTCAGAGGTCATTTAGTCACTCTGCGAAGTGTATTGACGGTATCTCTCAGTGGTAGTGAAATGTGACCAGCAGGCTCAACGCATAGAGAATTTATGAACTCTGTCATGTGCAATATGGATCAGTTCCTCCATCTCTTTAATGTTTGAAATTTTTGCGAGCCATTCCTTGATCGTTGGGGCGCGGGTGGACTGCCACAGTTTGGGTATACAAAGTTTGGCCGCATTGACCATGTGCATGGCAAGAGATTTAAAATAATCCCCTCTGGGAAGAGAGGTATGATGTAGGAGAAATTGGGCTGGGGTGTAATCTAGATTAAATGTTGTGACGTGTGTGATGATGCTGTGGACCTCCCTCCAAAATGGTTGAAGGATCTCACAACCCCACCACACATGCAACATAGTGCCTATCTCCGTACCACACCTCCAACAAGTGTTAGGGATGGCAGGCGAGAACTTGTGTAAACGCGAGGGGGTTCTATACCATCTAGTGATCACTTTATAGCAGTTTTCTTGGATAGCCACATTTAGCGATCCTTTATGTGTGTAGTCATCTATAGCGTTCCAGTCTTCCGTAGTCAGTGGAGTGTTTAGGTCTCTGGTCCAAGACAATTGTGATGGAGTCGGGGTCTCGGTGGGCGTTTCCGATATCAGGGTGTGTAGGAGAGAAATTAAGTGTCTCTGTGGTAGTTTGCGATGGCATAAGGTCTCGAATGGTGTAAGGTGTCTTGTCCATTTTGTTAAAGGGGCCTGAGTCTCCAGAAAGTGTCTAATCTGTCTATAAGTCCAAAAGGAGAAAGAGGAAGTTTTAGAAAGCGACCTCAGTGTTTCTGGGGAGATTGGTTTTCCACTGGAGAAAAAGTGCTGAGCCAACACGTCCTCAAAGGGCCATTCCTGTTTGAGAAAGTTGTTAGATATCCCAGGTGGAAATTCAGGGTTTCCTCTAAGGGTCGTTAGAGGCCTTTGGGAAGATGTGGAATTGCCACTCAGCAAAGACTTCTTATGAGCTAAAAGGGATGGGTAAATTAGCGGGTGAGTCATGACGGGGTGTAACCAGTTTTTGGAGGGGAGCCAAGGAAGAAGATGTAGCGGCCCAGAAACAAAAGCACTTTCAAGGAATACCCATGACTTGAGAGAGGCATGGATATTCCAATCCGTGTTTCTTGTAAGATGGCAAGCCACATAGTACTTATATGAATCAGGCAATCCTATCCCTCCCTTCGATTTGGATAGCGTTAGGCGTGCGTATTTGATGCGAGGAGGAGAGTTTCTCCAAAGAAAGACAGAGCAAGCCTTGCGATAGGTCACGAAAAAAGATGTTGATAAAGAGATCGGGACTGCTTGCATTAAGTAAAGTAGATGAGGTAAGATGATCATCTTGATCAGGGCAGAGCAACCAAACCATGAAATGTTTAAGCCTGACCACTCCTTTAAAAGATTTTGGATCTTCATAATTGCCGGATGATGGTTAACGAGATAGAGATCAGATAGCCGGGTAGGAATTTGGATGCCCAGATATGTGATCGCATTCTTATCCCATCTAAAGGGGAACATATCTTGGCAGTGGGTCATTTCCTGAGAGGGGAGCGTGATATTTAGAGCATGGGACTTGGAATAATTAATTTTTAGGTTAGAAATTTTCCCAAATGACTGTAAGTCTTTGAGGAGGTTCGGTAGGGAGATTCGAGGCATTTTTAGGGATAGGAGAATGTCATCAGCAAAAGCTGCTACCTTAAACTCCCTCTCCTTCACTGTTATCCCTTGTATGTTTGGATTATCTCTCAATCTGTTAAGGAGGGGCTCTAAAGTCAAAATATAAATTAAAGGGGAGAGGGGGCATCCCTGACGCGTGCCGTTGCTGATAGGGAAGGCGCCCGACAGGTGGCCATTAACCCTCACCGCTGCAGAGGGATCAGAATATAGGGCCATTACATGTGAAAGCATACGGCTTCCCAGCCCGATAGCTAGCAGGACCTCCCGCATATAGTCCCAAGCCACCCTGTCGAACGCCTTCTCAGCGTCTAATGAAAGGAGAAATCCCTGGGTCTTAGATGTTGTGAGCCAGTGGTGTAGATTCAGCCTACGGATGGTGTTATCTCTGGCTTCTCTGCCAGGGACAAATCCCACCTGGTCCAGAGAAATGAGATTGGGAATAAGGGGCGATAACCTGTTGGCCAGGATTTTTGCGTATAATTTGACGTCAACATTTAAAAGTGATATCGGTCTGTAATTTGTGACCAACTCTGGGTCCTTTCCCTCCTTAGGTATTACCTTTATGTGAGCCGCCAACATTCCCGTTGGTCGAGTCTGGGGGTCTGAAAAAGCGTTGAAGGTCTCTAAAAGGTTGGGCGCAAGGGTATCAGCGAAGGCTTGATAGTACTGGAGAGTAAAGCCATCTGGGTCAGGGCTTTTGCCCGCTTTGATTTGTTTCAAGGCCGTCTCCAGTTCTATCGCCGAGATACGATTCTCAAGGTCAAGAGTCTGTTGGGAGGTGATTGGTTTTGGACTGTATTGAGAGAGAAAGTCTTTGATAAGTTTAGAGCGTGTTTCAGGAGTGGTTTGAGTCAAGTGGTCGGTCTGCAGATTATAAAGGCCAGAGTAGAAGTTCTCAAATTCCTTGGCTATTTCTTCATTCTTGGTCCGGAGAGTTCCCCCAGGGCCCCGGATGTGGTGAATTATGGATGAGTTTTTAGAATTTTGTATCGACCGAGCCAAAAGTCGGCCACACTTGTTGCCCTGCTCATAGAAAACCCTCTGGCCAAGAATGTATCTTCTTTTGACGCCTCTGTCTAACTCCTCTATTAACTGGGTGCGTGCGTGTGTTAAGTTTTGGAGAGTGGATTGTGCTTGTGTCAGTTTGTGAGTTTTCTCTAGGGATTTGATTGTATTTAAAAGGGAATTAATAGTTTCTTGTCGTTGTCGTTTAGCTTTTGCGGCCAGTGAAATCAGTTCCCCTCTTATAACACACTTGTGGGCTTCCCAGATAGAGATTTGTGAAATATCCGGGTTCAAATTTTCAGAGAAATATTGTCGGAGTCTCGTGCGAACGTGATCTAATAAGACTTCATCCTTAAGTAGAGAAGGATTCAGTCTCCAGATCTTGGTTCTGAAATCTGTATCAGGGAAGGATAGAGTGAGTGTTACCGGGTGGTGGTCAGAAAGGAACATAGGTTCTATAGTGGACTGATGAAGGGCGGGCAAGTCAGTCTGGGAAATAAAAAAATAATCGATCCTAGAATATTTCTGGTGTGGGGCTGAGTAAAATGTATAGTCCTTAACCGAGGGATACAAGGTACGCCAAGCATCATGGAGAGCTAATTTATGGATCTGCGTTTTAATTTGTCTTAGTGCTCTGTATGTTAGGGTAGATGTACCCGATGAGGAGTCTAATATCGGGTACAGGGGAACATTAAAATCCCCTCCCAACACAACCAATCCTCTCCTAAAAGAGGTTAGGAGTTCACATATCTTCCTAAAAAATGCCACCTGATGGTCATTGGGGCAGTAAATGTTGGCTAAGGTGATTGGTTTGGATGCGTAAGTCCCCTTAGGAAAGATAAATCTGCCTTCTGGGTCTATGAGAGAGTCTGTTAGGTGAAAGTTAGCATTTTTAGCGATAAGTATCGAGACTCCTTTGGTCTTGGCCTCAGGATTCGTAGCGTGAACTGCTGTACGATATATGTGGTTGGAGAGTTTAGGGGTGGCATCCGAGCGAAAGTGGGTCTCTTGTAAAAAAAATAAAGTGTGCTCTGTGTTTGGTGAGAGACGTTAGGACCTGCAACCTTTTTTCCGGTTGATTTAGGCCCTTAACTTTAAGGGAGATACATTTCAACGTCAGGGAACATGTCGCTGCTGTTTTTGAATTCATAGTTAAGTTGAATCAAGTCAATTATTCTACCACCGCCATCTTGGGGTTTAAAAACTTTCGGGGGAGGGGTCCGGGGAGCTCGCGAGGGTCCAGTCAGATAAGGGGATTTGTGGAGCCGTCCACTGAGAGAAAATTAAAATAAGACACCAGGGGCAAGGGACAGGGCAGGAGACGGGGCGAGCGGGGGAAAGGAAAAAAAAAAACAGAAATAAAAATAGGGTAAAGGGAGGGAGGGAGGAGACTTAGAGTAAGAAAAAGAAGAGGGGAAAAAGCACAGATAGGAAGGTAAGTCAAACCAGAGGTGGATATAGGATATCTAGTCCACCTGGAGAGGGAAAGTCTGGGATGTCAGCTGAAGTCCACAATTGGACTGCTGTGTGGGGTTGAAAGGATGAACGGAAACCACAGGTCGCCTGTGAACCAGAACCTGGTATGTTAGTCTTAAGAGTATGTATAGAGAGCCTACTACATAGCAGGAATTATAGCATAAGTGAGCCAGAATTCAACATGTTATATATCTATGTTATTGACTCATAACAATAATAAATCCTGTAGAACAAATAAAACAGTAATAACGGTCAGAACAAGCACTCTGTGTTAAGCATGGTTGCCATGAATCGCCATAGTGGTATCTAATGCAAAAATTAAAGTACATCTTGAATTTAACATTAATATTAATATTCATATTGATCCTGTCATACCAACCTAGTCCATATCTGTAATTTAAGCGAAATTCTTGGGGGAGGAAGGTTGTGGAAGGGGATGGGGGGGCGAGGGGGAGTGAGGGGAAGGAGGGGGAGGACAAGGGGGGAAGGAGGGGGCGGGTATGGGGAGGGTGGGGAAGGGTGGGGAGAAAAGGGGGAAGGGGGGGGATAGGGGAGAGAGGAGCATAAGGGTGGATGGTGAACTGTGGGGGACAGGGAGGCACCTAATTTTGTTAAAAGATTGAGTGTCTAATTTTCGTTCGACCTTAGGATCCCATTCATGCCCATAGGCCGATCGAAAACTCGCCACCCTAGCTTGAAGAGCTTCAAGGAGATTCTCTGGACCTAATACCAAAACACCAGGGTTACTTCTTGCCCCAATAATATCCTAGGCTGAGGAACAGCGATCTGCATGACACATATCTGGGACTGCATTAACGTCAAGTAAATAAACGTGATAGAGCTGATGTCATCGCAGGTATTCCCCGTTTGTTCAGTGTTAAAAGTAGGGAGCTGAAGTAACAGGTTTAGGCTTGTACTTATCACACTAGATCTTGAAAATTGTTCGAGCATCAAGTAAAGGTTTTGTGGCGAAGACAAGGATCGATATCGTCAGTCATGATCGTAGTAAAACCAAGGGAATAAGACAAAAGCTGAGATTGTTCCTTGAGGGGAGCCTGTGTTGGAGAAGGAAGGGCCATAAGTTTGCATTCCGCGGAACACATCACTGTGTGGTGGAATGGGAAGGAAGTCCGTTAAGCAATTGTTTCTTCCTCTGAAGCACGAAGAGGATCATGGTCCAGGAACTGTGCTATGTGTGCCAAATAAGTGCACGGTGCTATGTTCATGGAAGCGTCGTGGTCATAACGCCCAATCCTAAGGGAGCATCAATTCGGTGTAACGTAAGGTGCAGACCTGGGGGTCAGAGATTTAAGTTTCCCTTAGCGGGTAGTGATGCGGGTATAATGTCTCTGGAATAAAAGTCATACTCACAGGCGGCGATCCATGGCAATGTCGTAATGTGCGACTCATGCTTCTTGCGGAGCCCTTCTCCCTGGAGGTGAAGCGGGAGAGCTTGGTCCTCGCTGGTACAAATCTCGGCGAGACGATCTTGGGGTTGGAGAGGATCTATCTGTTCTGTGTCTGTGCGATCTCTGTCGCTGTGCTTTAGGAGAGGGGTTGAGCGATACTGGGAGCCAAGGTTCAGCTGGGAAATAGAAGGAGCCCCACTCCGGCAGTTCAATGTTAGGGAGATCAAGTTGTTCGCAAAAACTTTGCAGATCTTCCGGTGTACGAAGCAAAGCAGAGCGTCCCCTGGCGGACGCAGATAGGGCGAAGGGGAACTTCCATCGATATTGGATGTTTCGAGTACGAAGAGCGTCCAGCAGGGGGCGCAGCGCTCTCCTGTTCTGTAAAGTTATCTGGGACAAGTCCTGAAACAGTTTAATTTCTGCGCCATTATGGAGAATGCGGCCTTTCTCCCTGGCTTTGCGGAGAATCTCCTCCTTAAGTGGAAAGTTTACAACACCGCAGATTATGTCCCTTGGTGGTTCATTTTCACGGGGTTGAGGGCATAGAGCCCGATGGGCCCTTTCCATTTCAATCGTTGAATCTGCGGGGCGATCTATCAAATCATTAAAGATTGTGCAGATTGTTTGTTGGATCAAACCCGGATCTGTGCTTTCAGGGACACCTCTTACCCTGATATTGTGCCTCTGCCTCGATTATCGAGGTCTTCGACGTGTCTGTGGAGGTCATACATGTGGGATAGCTGTGCATCGTATGTGTGTTGGACCTGTCAAATGGCGGCTGCATGGGTCACGGTAGTTTGCTCAACATCATCTATACGGTGAGCCATTGCCTTTAGGTCTGACTTGACACAGCTGTGACAGTATTCTTTATATCTGAAGCAACCTTCTCTAGGTCGAATAGGCTGGGGGTTTGTGTGCTCCCCTTCGTCTCTCCGTGCTGGGAATTAGGCGAGGCCGGGGATTGGGCCTGTGCGGCCGCATGGAGTGATTGCTTTTGGGTCCGGAACAGCTCCGGTATGTTTCTGCTAAGCTGGGTACCTGGATTCATGGCTGTGCGGGTTGCCGAGGAGCTCTGGGTGGATCTGTTCATAGTGGCTCACAAACGTAGGCAGTCTATTAGGTGAGATTCGGTCCCCGGGTTGCAGGAGCTCACAACTTATGCTGCCATCTCGGTCTCCGGCCAGGCCATGCCCCCGGTGAAAACCGTTTAACGTAAATGTAAAACAAGGGTATGAAAGGGACGAAATTGTCAATGGGATGGTAGAATAGGTTGCTGTGGGATAGTTGGGGGAAATAATCAGACATTTCCAGGCCAAGTTCTGGCAATGTGGCTTGGGGTTTCCAAACTATCCCCTTTGTTACCTTTGTAAGTAGGTCATTAAACAAAGCGTCAGTGTCATCTGTGTTTCTAGATTTATTAGTTCAGGGGACCAGAATGGTCATTAATAGCATGAAGAGCGAGGGCGTGAGGTTTGTCAGGTGGGTGAAGAAGGAAGGAAAGAGTTGAGTGTAGGAGAATGAGAGTGGGGGAGGGATCTCCAGAGAGGGCCATTGTTCTAGAGAGCCAGGTGCGGTATATGGGTAGTGGTGTGGTGGGTGATGTTCACCCTTAAGGTAATAGTAGCGAGCAGTCAAAGTCCAGAGGTAGGTAGTATTCGATCCATGGGTTTCACGGTGATTCAAATTTGGATACTTTATCGAGAAGGACTGCTTCGGGTTTTTGCGTGAATCATTGCCTGTGTTACTCTTTGTTTGACTGATACTGTGTTCAAAATAAAGTGGTTTTCCATGCTTTCGCTATGGTTTGTTTTGCTACACTGGTTACAAAGAGCATGGACATGAGTTTGAACTAGTAGTGATTTATAGTCTGTGGTTTGCTATTCAGGAGCGCTGATGTCAGATCAGGTGGTAGGGTAATACTGAACATGGTAGAGAGGATTTTGAACACTTCTGACCAAAAGGAGCAGCCTATAGGGCATTCCCACCAGATGTGTACGTGTGTGCTGCCATGCCCTTTCTTTAGTGTGCCGATGATGTCGGCACAAAGGTATATGGTAATTATCTCCTAAACTGTGCAGGTTTAGGAGATATTTCCAGTACCTACAGGTAAGCCTTATTAAAGGCTTACCTGTAGGTAAAAGTGGTGTCTAAGGGTTTACAACCACTTTAATTCTTCTAAAGCTTCAATATGACTACTACCAACTATTATTTAAAATCAAGACGGGTGCACTTGGAATTTTCAACAAGTTCATTTTATGGTGGCCACACATAGAAATAGAACTAGACAAGCAGAAACCACTGCCTTCAATTAGCAAACAGAACTGGAATTCAGTAGACATGTGCAATTTGTTTTGTTCCGAATTAGTTTTTCGACTAAATTCGACAAATTTGTTAACTCGGAAATACAGTGGGGCAAAAAAGTATTTAGTCAGCCACCAATTGTGCAAGTTCTCCCACTTAAATAGATGAGAGAGGCCTGTAATTTCATCATAGGCATACCTCAACTATGAGAGACAAAATGTGTGAACAAATCCAGACAATCATATTGCCTGATTTTTGAAAGAATTTATTTGCAAATTATGGTGGAAAATAAGTATTTGGTCAATATCAAAAGTTCATCTCAATACTTTGTTATATATCCTTTGTTGGCAATGACAGAGGTCAAACGTTTTCTGTAAGTCTTCACAAGGTTGTCACACACTATTGCTGGTATGTTGGCCCATTCCTCCATGCAGATCTCCATTAGAGCAGTGATGTTTTGGGGCTGTCGCTGGGCAACACGGACTTTCAGCTCCCTCCAAAGGTTTTCTATGGGGTTGAGATCTGGAGACTGGCTAGGCCACTCCAGGACCTTGAAATGCTTCCTACGAAGCCACTCCTTCGTTGCCCAGGCGGTGTGTTTGGGATCATTGTCATGCTGAAAGACCCAGCCACATTTCATCTTCAATGCCCTTGCTGATGGGAGGAAGTTTGCACTCAAAATCTCACGATACATGGCCCCCTTCATTCTTTCATGTACATGGATCAGTCGTTCTGTTCCCTTTGCAGAGAAACAGCCCCAAAGCATGATGTTGCCACCCCCCATGCTTCACACTAGGTATGGTGTTCTTTGGTTGCAACTCAGCATTCTCTCTCCTCCGAACACAGTTGTGTTTCTACCAAACAGTTCTACTTTGGTTTCATCTGACCATATGATATTCTCCCAATCCTCTTCTGGATCATCCAAATGCTCTCTAGCAAGCCTCAGACGGGCCGGGACATGTACTGGCTTAAGCAGGGGCACACGTCTGGCACGGCAGGATCTGAGTCCCTGGCGGCGTAGTGTGTTACTGATGGTAGCCTTTGTTACGTTGATCCCAGCTCTCTGCAGGTCATTCACTAGGTCCCCCCGTGTGGTTCTGGGATTTTTGCTCACTGTTTTTGTGATCATTTTGACCCCACGGGGTGAGATCTTGCGTGGAGCCCCAGATCGAGGGAGATTATCAGTGGTCTTGTATGTCTTCCATTTTCTAATTATTGCTCTCACAGTTGATTTCTTCACACCAAGCTGCTTGCCTATTGCAGATTCAGTCTTCCCAGCCTGGTGCAGGTCTACAATTTTGTTTCTGGTGTCCTTCGACAGCTCTTTGGTCTTCACCATAGTGGAGTTTAGAGTGTGACTGTTTGAGGCTGTGGACAGGTGTCTTTTATACTGATAAGAAGTTCAAACAGGTGCCATTAATACAGGTAATGAGTGGAGGACAGAGGAGCCTCTTAAAGATACAGGTCTGTGAGAGCCAGAAATCTTGCTTGTTTGTAGGTGACCAAATACTTATTTTCCACCATAATTTGCAAATAAATTCTTTCAAAAATCAGACAATGTGATTGTCTGGATTTTTTTCTCTCATAGTTGAGGTATACCTATGATGATTATTACAGGCCTCTCATCTTTTTAAGTGGGAGAACTTGCACAATTGGTGGCTGACTAAATACTTTTTTGCCCCACTATAGCACCTTTCCGGTACTTCAGCCACCTCCCTCTCTGTCCCTCTCCTCTTTCGAAGCACACTGCATTAGTGTTTTAGCCAGTTTATCTAAGGATAGCTGTGATCTACAGGCCCCCTGGACCAGTATCAACCTTTGTGGATGACTTCTCTGCCTGGCTACCCTACTTTCTTTCTGCTGAAATCCCCACAATCATTCTCAGGGACTTCAACATCCCTATTCATTCTAACACTCCTGCCACTTCCAAACTTTTCAGCCTTACCTCCTCCTTTGACCTGAAGCAGTGGATACATGCTCCTACTCACTCCGAAGGCAACACCCTTGACCTCGTTTTCTCTCACCTTTTGCACTCCATGCAACCTCTCTAACTATCCATTTCCTCTCTCTGATCACCACCTTATTAGTTTCACTCTCTCCCTCTACTCCACCCCCTCTCCCTCCAACCGCCTAAAAGTCACCTGTAGAAACCTGTCATCTCAACCCTTCTCTTCTCTACTCTGCTATCGACAACCTCTACGACAAAATCTCACCCCTATGCTGCACCAACCTAGCCACTTCTGTCTACAACGCTTCACTTCTAGCCTCATTAGACTACTAGAGGTCTGAAAAAACGTAGTCGTGCTCATGAGCGCCTGTGGCGTAAGACTAAGTCTCAGAGAGATTTCAACCAATATAAATCTGCCCTCAAAAATACAATTCCAGCCTCCTCACTGCCAAGCAGACCTATTTTATCACTCTCATTAGCAACTTATCATCCCGTCCCTGTCAACTCTTCTCTACCTTCAACTCTCTACTTCGTCCTCCACCGCCTCCATCCGCCAACTCACTCACTGCCCAGGAGATTGCCAATCACTTCAAACAGAAGATTGATAAAATTTGCGAGGAGATCTCTACTGTTCTGATACCCTCCACGCTTTACACTTCATGCCCACAGGCACAATCATTATTTACCTCTTTCAACCCCACCACTATAGACGAGATTGCTATACTAATTGCTAATGTCCACCTTACCACCTGCCCTCTGGATCCTGTTCCCTCACAAATGCTACGTTCACCCTCTGGCTCTATTCTACACTCTCTAACCCACATCTTCAATCTCTCTCTCTCTTCTGCCATCTTCCCCAACTCTCTAAAACATGCACTTGTCAGACCCATACTTAAAAAGCCCTCACTGGACCCATCCAATCTTAACAACCTACGCCCCATCTCCTTGCTCCCCTTCTTATCCAAACTCCTCCAACATCTGGTCTACAACCGACTGAGCATCCACCTCACTGATAATGGCCTTCTTGATCTCCTTCAGTCTGGATTACGTCCTCAACACTCCACAGAAACTGCTCTCCTAAAACGAACAAACAATCTACTAATGGCCAAAACCAGTCAACACTATTCTGTACTCCTGCTCCTTGACCTCTTTGCTGCCTTTGATATGGATGACCACCCCCTCCTCCTCCAAAAACTCTACGCCTTTGGTCTCCGTGACTGTATTCTTCGCTGGTTCTCTTCCTACTTATCCAACCACACCTTTAGCGTTTCTTACAACTCTACTTCCTCCTCTCCTCTTCCTTTCTCAGTTGGGGTCCTCCAAGGTTCTATTCTTGGACCTCTCCTATTTTCAATCTCCTCCTCCCTGGGTCAGCTGATAGCCTCCCATGGCTTCCAATACCACCTCTACGCTGACAACAACCAAATCTATTTCTCTACCCCTCAGCTCACTCCCTCTGTCTCCTCACGTATCACTAATTTACTATCAGATTTATCAGTCTGGATGTCACACCACTTCCTCAAACTCAATCCATCCAAAACTGAACTTATAATCTTTCCTCCGCCATATGCCCCTTCCCCTGATCTCTCTGTCAAAATCAATGGTACAACTATAAGCCCATCCCCACATGCCAAGGTTCTAGGTGTAGTCCTGGACTCTGAACTCTCCTTTAAGCACCATATCCAATCACTGTCCAAATCCTGCCGCCTCAACCTCCGCAAAATCTCCAAAATACACCCCTTTCTAACCAATGACACAAAAAAGCTCTTAATTCACTTGCTTGTCATCTCTCGCCTCCACTAGTGCAACTCCCTTCTCATTGGCTTACCTTAACATAGTCTATCACCTCTTCAATCCATCATGAATGCTGCTGCCAGACTCATCCACCTTACCAATCGCTCTGTCTCTGCTACCCCTCTCTGTCAATCCCTCCACTGGCTTCTGCTCGGTCAAAGAATTAAATTCAAAATACTAACAACTATGTACAAAGCCATCCACAATTTAGCCCCCAGCTACGTCACCAGTCTAGTCTCTAAATACCAACCTACTCGTTTTCTTTGTTCCTCTCAAGACCTCCTGCTCTCTAGCTCCCTCGTCCCCTCCTCCCATACTCGCCTCCAGGACTTTTTAGCTTTTAGACAATCCCTGAAAACCCTTCTCTTCAGAGAAGCCTACCCTACCCACACCTAACTGTTTTTTCATTTTCTCCATTAGCTCACCCCCCCCCACAGTTATTCCCTTTTTTGTTTCCACTTGACCCTCCCTTCTAGATTGTAAGCTCTAATGAGCAGAGCCCTCTGATCCCTCCTGTATTGATTTGTATTGTAAGTGTACTGTCTGCCCTCATGTTGTAAAGCGCTGCACAAACTGTTGGCGCTATATAAATCCTTTATAATAATAATAGTAAATATTTGCCTTTTTTTCATTTTCATAATACATCTAGCGCTATTTAAACAATTCAAAATTATTATTACAGTTTCAGGACATTTTAGCCTGGCTTTATTGCACATTCTCTCGTTTGACAGTTGACACAATTTGTGATTGCCAATTGTATTAGAACAGTAGAAAAGAAAAAGAGAAAACAACGTGATAAATGACTGTGCTTTTATCATAATCATTAGTGATGGCTGCCAGCAACTGCCCATCATTGCATTAGAAAAATATAAAAGCTATTTTGATATTTTCAGAAACAGTTACAATAAAACTCACAAGTAGCAGCAGATTTATGTGAGTAAATTTAAAGCCAACATTCTGAAGTTTACCTACCATAGCATTTTGGCTGGGCTTTTTTTTATAATAATAACAGGTAATGAGCCGCAAAATGACAACTGATAATAAAATGTGGCATTAGGAATCTTTTGATGTTTAGCAGGCTCTGGGACTTTATTAGATAGTGACTTCTAATTATACATTTTTAAATGAAAAATGCATAGTATCCTTGCACCTATCTACTGTATGTTAGGCCTTACCATTTGCTTTAGTGGTGAATACACTTTATGCTGTATTGCTGTGGCATTTTTTTTACCAGTAAAAAAGTACCTATCCCTTGAATATAAAAGTACATTGATTTACTGCAGCAGTCTCCAAACTTTTTAGTATGATTACCACGTTGTCTATTTTACAGATATTTACTGGCTGAAATAAAATCAGTTTTATAAATGCACACATCAAATATAAATGAAATAATAATTTACTTGGAGTTATTTCTTTGTAATTAGCATGATATGATTTAGAACAGCAGAAAAACTTTTACAATAAAATGAAGCAAAGAAATCCCAAATAAACTTGAGCCCATCAGGGTCTCCCCTTACATCAGAGCCCCCCTACATTGGAGACCCCTTTACATCAGACACCCCCTTACATGAGAATCTGCATTAGAGCCCCCCCCCCTTAAATCAGAGGGCTGGATAAACTGTTGCAGTGGGCTGGATTTGGCTTGCGGGCTGTAGGTTGAAGACCCCTGGTTTACAGGGCTAAAGAGGGAAAGCCAAAAAAAGAGATTAGCTTAAGCGCTTTAATATTGGGCATTTTTACCCCCTTCCTGCCCAGGCCAACTTTCAGCTTTCAGCGCTTTTACATTTTGAATGACAAATGTGGGGTCACGCAACGCTGTACCCAAATTAACTGTTTATCATTTTTACCAAACAAATAGAGCTTTCTTTTGGTGGTATTTAATTACTGCTGTTTTTTTTATTTTTTTGCTAAAAAAACAAAAAAAACGAAAATTTTGAAAAAAAAAAGTTTCTTAGTTTCTGTCAGAAAATTTTGTAAATAACACTGTTGGGCACTGATAGGCTGCACTGTTGAGCACTGATGAGGCGGCACTGAAGGACACTGATGTGGCACTGATGAGGAGGCCCTAATATGCAGCACTGATAGGCGGCACTGATGGGCACTGATAGGTGGCACTTATGGGCAATGATAGGCAGGATGGATAGTCGGCACTGATGGGTGGCACTGATGAACAGGTACTGATGGGCACTGAAAAGCATCATTGATGGGCACAGATTGGTGTCACTGATGGTCACTGCTAAGGCTGCGCTGATAATCAGGGCACTCATGATCAGTGCCCTGATTACCTGTACAGGTCTCCCCTGTGAGAAGATGCCGCTGATCAGCTCTCCTTTCCTCTCCTCACACTCTAAACGGCATGTAGTGCAGTGAGCAGTATGGGCCCATGCATTGTCCTGGAGAAACAGGATGCCCTTAGTGATCAAACCAGGCAGTGCAGACTTCAACTCTTCTGTGCCGGTCAAAAGTGGAAAGCTGTCTTGATGCCCAGTGTGCACTAGCTTAATACTGCGTGTAGTATTGCTACCCTAGCATCCCTTTTTATACCAGTAAAATGAAAAGTCCCGGTTTGACTTGAACGTCCCTCATACTTGTAAGGGTAGGGTGATAGGGAGGTTATCATGTCCCTCTTCATTGGGCGCCAAGTGTGGGTCACATACTGTAGAAAGCCTCCCCCGGGGTGGGCTCTTCTGGGCTACACTAGACACTTTGTACAGTTTCACTGCTGCACACATGGAGTACCTTTACTTGAGCCACACTCACATCCTGGTAGATGACAAACATGACAATTATTGTTCTCTTCATACACGTCAGGGTGCTAGATGTAATCCTAGACTTTGACCTTTCCTTCAGGCCCCACATCAATTGATGGCTAAATCTTGCCGCCTTAACCTCCGAACCATTTCCAGAATTTGGCCCTCTTAACTGACGACACTACAAAACAACTTTTTTACTTTTTGCACTCCCTAAGACATTTTGCTCTCTAGCTCCCTTGTTACATTCTCTCATGCTCTCCTCTAGGACTCCCCCAGAACCTCTCCCATCTTCTGGAACTCCGTACCTCAGTATGTCTGGTTGGCTCCTTGAAACCCCACTACCTAAAAACTGTACTTCTTCTTGAAACCCCTCTACCTAAAAACTGTACTTTGGCCACCTTCATCAGACCTTCCCCTGCAGCTATTGTTTGTTACACCTCCCCCTCCCTTTAGATTGTAAGCTCCATGAGCAGGGCCCTCCTATTTCTTCTATATTGAAATGTATTGTAATCATACTGTCTCCCTTTATATTGTAAAGCACTGTGAAAACTGTTGGCGCTTTATAACTCCTGTATAATAATACTAATATTAATAATAATAACTATTATTATTATTAGTATTGCACCTCATAGAGAAACTGCATGATTCCAATTCCAAAATGTTAGCCCACTGAAAAATAGAGCAGTAAAATTCATGGCGACAGACTGTTAATTCAAAATGTTGAACTTTGAATATTTAGCAGTGTTTTAATATGGACTTATCAGGTTTGTGTATATTAATGTTGCCACTCAAGCAGGTCTTCCGTCATGCTCTAAGGATAAGGACTGTGTAGGCCAACTTTCAGCAGACACCCTCAGGGACAGTTAATGACCCCTTTGAGAAGATTCCCCTCACCTACAAATGCCTGTTGTTATTTAAAGAGAACCTTCCATCAACATAAAAAATGCATTTAAAAGCACAGAGCAATCAAGTATTTTAAATACTTGCAGAACTTTTTCTTTCCATAAATATTTTTTTTATTCACTTGCAATGTGCCTTTGAACTTTCTAGAAATGACTAATCAGTATCCCAGCACAGCCCCCTCCTTTTTGCTTACCATAGCCCCTATGAACCTTGCTTTACTTACTTCTGAGTTTTGCACTCTGTTATTAACTGCTGACCCCTGCACTGTGTGTTACATACTACAAACCCTTGCACTGTGGGTTGCACACTACTGACCTCTACACTCTGAATTACTTTGTCCTAACCGCTGCATTCTGTGTTATTACTGACCTCTGAATTCTGGGTTACATACTGCTGAATCCCGAGCTCTGCGTTACTTCTGAGCCCTGAATTCTTCAAATGTTTCTTGCTTTTTAAAGGGGCCTTGCTAGGTTGTATTCTCAAAAACATCACGCTGCAGCTTGGTGATCTTTGATCTCTGGTAGGTCGCCACCTCTCTGGGGTTGCCAACCCCTGTTCTATGGTAAGGGGCATTTTTGAAAAGGACAGTTTCCTTGCTTTATGGGAAAATGAGTAGAGTTGTACATGATAGTCCATATGACTTCTTTATAAATTATCCTTATGAATGGCCAGCCTGGTTTTTGATTTCCATTGGAGTCCTGAGAATAAAGACATGATTTTTTTCATTTTACATGTATCCTGTAAGTAAACTGACTGTTACCACTGACACTTTTCTGAAAATGCAAGTTGCTTGGCCTCCTAGGGTCGGTATTTTCTGTGTTACTAGCCGGAAGAGCTCCTAATTTTGTTCCAGGTCACAGAAATGATTAAAGTCACTGAATCAGTATGACAACCAGGTTTGAGCATTTCCAGAAGAAGGGATCAGCAATGGCAGCCCACCTATCTCCAAGATAATATATATGGATATTTCTTGGCACACAATTTCAATTCAGAAACTAAGGGAATACCTTAAAGGTAAACAGCTAATTACACAGTTAAATACATATACGTTTTACCTGCTAAAGGATTTGTATTTCTGTTCATCAGGTCCTGAGATTTTTGCTGCTCTGTCACATAGCACAGTTCTGTCTAGCAGGGCAGGAAACCTGATTTTCCTCTACTACAGTTGTATAACTGTAGGGATCTGCTGTCCTCTGCTGTCTGTATTTGTAAATAGCTCTTCTTTGTTATTTACCACAGAGTGAGTTTGTTATAGACCGGTACTTCCTGTCCCTGCTAGCTGGGTCAGAACACAGATTGGAGGACTGTATATGTATGCTTTATACATATATAAAAGGGAGGTTCCAGGGAGTAGACGCAGAACTGAGCCACATGACCTTACACACACATGGGCAGTTAGTGCTGCTCTATTTAACCCAGACCAGAAGAAGAGACTATTAGGCATTCCTATCTTTTAATAGTATTTAATAGTTTAACTGTAAATGGCCATATGTTTAGTGTGTATCTGAATAATTATGATGGACATATCTCTGTCCTGTTGGTATTATCTCACAGTGCCATATACAGTCAGGTCCATAAATATTGGGACATCAACACAATTCTAATCTTTTTGGCTCTATACACCACCACAATGGATTTGAAATGAAACGATCAACATGTGCTTTAACTGCAGACTTTCAGCTTTAATCTGAGGGTATTTACATCCAAATCAGGTGAACAGTGTAGGAATTACAACAGTTTGTATATGTGCCTCCCACTTTTTTAATCTGTCCCATTACTTTTGGCCCCTTAAAATCATCCATCAAACTTTCACTTTTTAATACTTGGTTGCAAATCCTTTGCAATCAATTACAGCCTGAAGTCTGGAATGCATAGATATCACCAGACACTGTGTTTCATCCCTGTTGATGCTCTGCCAGGTCTCTACTGCAACAAGATGTGCTTTAACTGCAGACTTTCAGCTTTAATTTGAGGGTATTTACATCCAAATCAGGTGAACGGTGTAGGAATTACAACAGTTTGTATATGTGCCTCCCACTTTTCAAGGGACCAGAAGTAATGGGACAATTGGCTGCTCAGCTGTTCCATGGCCAGGTGTGTGTTATTCCCTCATTATCCCATTTAAAAGGAGCATATTAAAGGTCCAGAGTTCATTTAAAGTGTGCTATTTGCATTTGGAATCTGTTGCTGTCAACTCAATATGAGATCCAAAGAGCTTGTTAATCTGTCCCATTACTTTTGGCCCCTTAAAAAGTGGGAGGCACATATACAAACTGTTGTAATTCCTACACCGTTCACCTGATTTGGATGTAAATACCCTCAATTTAAAGCTGAAAGTCTGCAGTTAAAGCACATCTTGTTCGTTTCATTTCAAATCCATTGTGGTGGTGTATAGAGCCAAAAAGATTAGAATTGTGTAGATGTCCCAATATTTATGGACCTGACTGTACCTACTGTAGGTCTTTGCTACTGTAGGTGTGTAGTGGTTACCTTCCAGTATATTAGTAGGTTAACCTATTTATTGCAATAGAGTTTGAATGCAGATCTTGTTATTTTAGTTAAACCTGTTCCTTCTGGGATTCTATAGCTAGTTTTAGCTCAGAGCTCAATACCCATCATAGGCTAAAACCAGGACCGGTTGCATGACAGATTAGAAGAGATGAGGGACTAAGATGCAGAGTAGATAGACTAACGGTGCTAATAAATGTCAAAGTAAGAAAAGTTGCGCTACATTAAATATTTCTTATGTAAGAAATAGTGTGAACCAATACCATACAGAAAACCAAGACACACCTGAATCAAGAGTGCATCCTGAGCATCCTAAACTCCTTCAGGTGATGTGAACATAAATGAATTGTGAAATAAACAAAATAGCCACAGCTGAAAAAAATCATGTGCACATCAATCAATAAATGAAAAAACAATGTCCATAAGACCATTAGTGTCCATATACAAATAAAATAAAATGAGCAGCGTTTTCTTTAGATGTAATAGAAAAAATATGTGAGTTATAATCCACAGCAGGTATCAAGGTCCAGATATTCAGCCTTAAAATGTCCACAAATGAAAGACAGCTCAATGTAAACTCTGTATGTGATAACCCTTACCGGAACCGGTGCACCCCCTAAAGAGCGGGGTCATACGAGCAGACAGATATAGCCCGCTGCGGGGACACTTGAATCCTCTGGTGTCTCAAGTCCTTTGGTTGCCTTGAGCGATCCACGAGGATTTCGCCAGATAGTAGTAAATGCTTAGCAGCTGGATGTCCCCAATCTGAAAAGAGAAGCACACTCGGGCTACCAGCCACAAGTGAGCAGACAGAAAGGGACTCCAGTCATGTAGTAAGTTAAAATTCAAAATTTTAATGTTAACTAGATAAGCAAAAGCTCATAAGACAACATGCACAGAGGTAATGTATAGGGATATTGCAAAGAAAAATTGTATAAAGGTACATGAATAGATAAAAAGCTGGCTATCTAAAACAAACAATAAAAAGCACCTGTATACTGGGTCACATGTGGCGTGATTGTGTCATCACAACGCACAGCCCTACATGTTTCGCAATACCTTGCGTCTTCCTGGGGCCCCAAAATTTTGAATTTTAACTTACTACATGACTGGAGTCCCTTTCTGTCCGCTCACTTGTGGCTGGTAGCCCGAGTGTGCTTCTCTTTTCAGACTGGGGACATCCAGCTGCTAAGCATTTACTGCTATCTGGCGAAATCCTCGTGGATCGCTCAAGGCAACCAAAGGACTTGAGACACCAGAGGATTCAAGTGTCCCCACAGAGGGCTATATCTGTCTGCTCGTATGACCCCGCTCTTTAGGGGGTCCCCTGGTTCCGGTAAGGGTTATCACATACAGAGTTTACATTGAGCTGTCTTTCATTTGTGGACATTTTAAGGCTGAATATCTGGACCTTGATACCTGCTGTGGATTATAACTCACATATTTTTTCTATTACATCTAAAGAAAACGCTGCTCATTTTATTTTATTTGTATATGGACACTAATGGTCTTATGGACATTGTTTTTTCATTTATTGATTGATGTGCACATGATTTTTTTCAGCTGTCGCTATTTTGTTTATTTCACAATTCATTTATGTATACATCACCTGAAGCAGTTTAGGATGCTCAGGATGCACTCTTGATTCGGTTGTGTCCTGGTTTTCTGTATGGTATTGGTTCACGCTATTTCTTACATAAGAAATATTTAATGTAGCGCAACATTTCTTACCTTGACGTTTATTAGCACCATTAGGTATTAGAAGGTTTATTGTTGCTGCTTTTTTTGCTGATTTTGCTTTTTGTCTTCGCGCGGTATTTATATTTTATTTAACAGAGTAGATAGACTGACTCTGAGTTCCAGAACCACAACACGGTTTCTGCTGGTGAGAAGCTGTGTTCCAGGCTGGTTGGATAACGGTTGGTGGATCTCCCCGTCACAGCTGATCTTGTCTTCAGGTCTCCGACACCATAACAGACACTGCATTGTAATCATCCTCAGGGGCCTCTGCCACTGGACAATGCTGCAACATTCATCTGGAGGTATGTTTATTAATATACCTGGGTATATGTGCACAATTCCACCAGCAATTGGGCCCTTTGCTGATAGAACTTGTTTGTACATTGGATGTATGTACTATTATTAATCTTTTCGTATATAAGGATTCTTAAATAAAGCTTGATGGACTATTGAACTACTTTTATAAAGCTTGTATATAGTATCTATATACTAATGGTTAATGCTCTATGCTAGTTGCAGTAGTTCCTCTGCTCCCAATTACTTTGATTAGATAATTGGTTAATTTTCCAGGCAGGGAATCCCCTCTATTCACAGAAGCCCTGTCCTGAGTGGAGGCAGTGGCAACCTTATTATCAAACCACTCTTCCACTTATGCACTATTCACACTTGTGCGACTTGTCATGCGACTGTCAACATCAAAGTTGCATGACAAGTCGCACCCCATGTTTTCCAATGACTAGTTCATATCTATTTGACAGCGTAGTGCATGCACTACTTTGGTCCAACTTTCATGCAACTTGATGCCCATAGACTTCAATGTTAACCCTCAAAATTCTCATGAACGTCGTACCTGAATGTTTGACATTTGACAGTTGTGCAACAGTTGTCACTGGTCAAAACCAAAGTCACATTCAAGTCTCACCCATCCAAAGATGTGCCAATGTTGCATCAAAGTTGCGTCAAAGTTGTATCAAAGTTGCAGCACAGTTGCACTCAAAAGTCGAATGATTTTGGAGTCGAACAAGGGTGAATGGAGCCTTAGAGAAGGCATGGTTCTCGTATTCACCTACAGGTTTAGCGCAATCTCCTATTTGGCGAGGGCTCATACCCCTTGCTTTCTAAAAGAGGGCTACATAACAATTACAGATCCTGCCTCTACTCCAGCTTGTGATTGGACAGAAGAAATAGCACACCGATAAGCTCATATCTGTCACTCTGCTTTCACCTCCAATCAACATGCACCTTGTTAACAATTAGGCACTGAAATACAGCTGATTGGCTTCATGTGGTGCCCTCCCTCCCCTCACTGCCCCAGCCTGAGCTCTTCTGTATAGTAGACTCCAAGTAGCTAATGGCAAGCCAAATTCAGGCACATACATTACTACTATATTTTTAACACTGTACTAATGAATAGAGCTGCATGCGTTTATATAAATCTACCTGGAGTTCACAACACAATATTGCACATAGTTGTTTTTTTTTTTTCTTTGTAAAAAGGATCTGCAAAAACCACGTCTTGCTTGGGAACCTCTTTGTAATACCGTTTGTAAAGAGAGTGTATTGAAAATTCAAATAGGCAGCACACAGCATGACAAACCTGTATACCGGGGCACATATTCACCGATTTATTTGTATCTTTATAAGTGCAAACAATCTCAAAATATATTTTCATTATGTTTACAGCAGTTCTGGGAAGGCAGAGGAAAAATTGATCGCAGTATTTTATACTGAAAGTGCTTATCTTTTTTTTTAATATCTCCGGGCCACTTGTGTGTTTTGGAGTGTTTATTAGCCATGACTTACCATTTACTGAAACTGCCAGAAGGGAAGACAGCTGGTGTTTTTTTACTTTGTAAATATGCTATCTATCTAAACGTGGGTGGAGTAAACGCATCTTGTTCTAAAAGAACTCATAGGCCATGAAGTGAACTTACAAAAAAGAGTAGTATGTAGGGAGTGATAGGGTACTCTGCATGAAGAAACAATGCCATTGATGCAATAAAAGCACATACCTTGGAAAGAGTGCTGTAGAAATATGTCTTGTGGTAGTGCGACAAATGGCGGAAATTGTGACCAATACATGTACATTTCAGTAAGGTGTTTATGAGTCTGTTGCAACTCTGATAGAACTGTTGCAAGCATCTTTCTGGCTAAGTGGTATAGTTTGACAGGCAGAGAAGCTATTTGGAAAAGTTGGGAGAGAAATGAAGACCAGTGGTGGCCCATCCATAGATCTACATATCAGGGCGCCGGACCATAGATTCCAATGCGGGGTGGGTGTTTTTTGAAGCACCTGATTAGAGCCAGAGGCTCTAATAGGCTTCAAAAAAGGGTGGCCTCGAAGCATAGAGCATTGCGCTCCGAACCCACTCAGTTGTGTGACGATAGCGAATACATTTTCACTATTTTCACACTAAAGTTCCTCCCCGCCAATCAGGAGGCAGGTCGTGAAACCTGTTTCCCGATTGGCCAAAGCTTCAGGTGATTCTATTGGATGTCTAGTGCTTTGACAGGAGAGAAGACACACAGCGGAGGGAGCATGGGCAGACATCGGAGCCGCCGCTGCCCGCACTCCAGGAGAGGAGGAGAGGACACCACAGCCCTGCCACACGAGCGGGTAAGTGCCGGACTGCCCGTGAGAGGGGGTGCTTTTAGTGGCGCCTAGCTCTGGCAGAGGGGGAGATGTGCTGTCTCAGTGCCCTGTGCCGCCGAGGGGTGGTCTTTGTTTGCTGCTCGCCCAAACGAAAGAACCCACCAGCTGCCACTGATGGAGATGTTTCAATCAATGATGTGACACAATATTTGCATGTGCCACACAATCAACAATTTACTACAACATGGAAGGGGTCTTATTTAGCGCCACTTTCTTAATCACTGATATGGCGGTATTTATTCATTACTTTATTGCAAAAATAGTGCCATATGGTAAAGGTGTAAGAAATAAAAGACTTGTATCATACCTTCTTTTGTAATCGATATACAGTTGTCACATGACCCAGCTCTTTCCCAGCCTGTCTGTAAGGAAACATTGGCAGGAGGAGTTTCTTGTTCTCTGATACCCGTCACATGTTCAGAATAAATAAAACAACCTTTGGAATACAGAGTAAAAATAACATACAATTTTTTTTAAATCAAATCTTTATTATATTTTGGCAATCACATGGTGTGACCAGATTTCTGCCCCTCCAGCTAGCCTGTGCCTTATGCCCTGTACACACGTTCGGATTTTCCGACGGAAAATGTGCGATCAGGACTTGTCGAAAAATTCCGATTGTGTGTGGGCTCCATCGAACTTTTTCCGTTGGAATTTCCGACACACAAAGTTTGAGAGCAGGCTATAAAATTTTCCGTCAACAAAATCCGATCGGTTAAATTCCGATCGCGTGTACACAAATCCGACGGACAAAGTGCCACGCATGCTCAGAGTAAATTAAGAGATGAAAGCTATTGGCTACTGCCCCGTTTATAGACCCGACGTACATGTTTTACATCACCGTGTTCAGAACGATCGGATTTTCCAATAACTTTGTGCGGCCGTGTGTATGCAAGACAAGTTTGAGCCAACATCTGTCGGAAAAAATCCATGGATTTTGTTGTCAGAATGTCCGATCGTGTGTACAAGGCTTTAGAATAACAAGAAGGTGAAGCCTCCATCAATCAAGATGCAATATCCCGCCTCTATTGTGTTTTATTGGTTAGTGGGCGTGGAGGAGGAGGAAAGGAGTGGGCTGTCATTTACCGCTGTGTATAAGCCCACATGTGTGACTCTATCGTCATGGGCTGCTCAGATGTAATAGGGAGAAAATGCTCAAGGTCAAAATACATTGAAAATTGACAGGACAGGAGGGAGAGAAAAGCAGGATCAACCAGGTTTTTTTCAGAATACAGAAAATTAATCTCATAGTGACTGAGTGAGTATGAACAACATGTAATACAGCATTTATTGATAGTTTATGTGGGTTGAATGACACTTTGGTGCATGGCTCCTGACTACCGTACACACATTCACAAGAAATCTTGCAAATACTAAATTATTACCTGCCTTGACACTTAAATCTCCATCTCAAGGACCTATGTTAACTGAAACAATACCCCTGGAGCCTACTATTTCAGCATTTAACAAATAACTATTACTGCCAGACCCTCTGTTCTACTAAGCGGTCCTACAGTGGATATAAAAAGTCTACACACCCCTGTTAAAATGTCAGGTTTCTGTGATGTAAAAAATGAGACAAAGTCATTTCAGGACTTTTTCCACCTTTAATGTGACCTATAAACTGTGCAACTCAATTGAAAAACAAACTGAAATCTTTTAGGGTGGAAAGTAAAAATAAAAAACTAAAATAAGCATGCACACCCTCTTATAACTGGAGATGTAGCTGTGTTCAGAATCAAGAAATCACATTCAAACTCATGTTAAATAGGAGTCAGTACACACCTGCCATCATTTAAAGTGTCTCTAATTAACCCCAAATAAATTTCAGTCAAAACATGTCGGAACCGGAACAGATAGACAGACAAGCCAAAACATCAGCGAGCCAGAGAACCGCGTAGTAGAACAGCAAGCAGGATCTGGAACCAGAAAGAATGTCAGCCAAGCAAGTCTTTAACAGGAACACAGGAGATGTGATCAAGGTGAAGGCAGAGATCATCTGGACTAGAAGGCTTAAGTAGGCAGGACTGAAGAGCAGGATATCATCAACAGGTGAGTCACTGTGGAGAGATAGGAGCTGGCAATTAGCCGACAGCTGAGCGGCCAGCTCAGAGAAGGAAGGGCTGAGCCCAGCCCTGACAGTACGCCCCCCTCAATGACCCCTCCCCCTTGGAGGACCACCAGGCTTGAGGGGAAAACATCTTTGGAAATCACGGAGGGGAACAAGGGCATGTACGTCCGAGGACGAGACCCAAGAGTGTTCCTCCAAACTGTACCCTTTCCAATGCACCAGGTACTATATGCGCCCATAGAACCTACAGGAGTCAACAATGGACTGTACGTCATACTCCTCATGATTCTCAACCTGTACAGGGTGAGGACAAGGCACCAAGGTGGTAAAACGGTTGCAGACCAAAGGTTTTAATAAGGAGACATGAAATACATTAGAGATACGCATATTAGAAGGAAGGTCTAATGCGTAAGCCACTGAGTTAATCTGGTGAAGAATATGGAAAGGCCCAATAAACCGAGGTGTGAACTTCAGAGAGGGAACACGAAGTCGGAGGTTGCGAGATGACAGCCAGATCCTGTTCCCAACCTAGTAGGAAGGCGCAGGCAGGCATCTGCGGTCAGCATGGAGTCTGTACCTATCATTAGCATGTCGCAAAGCCTCCTGGACTTGTGCCCAAGTGGAACGAAGACAACGGAGATGCTCCTCTAACGCAGCCGTGGAGCGCAGATCACTCCGGTTTCCTGTTTTTAAACACTGTTTTTCGCTTTTGATGATTTTTATTAAATGTGAGTACCCATCAGTATTATTAATAACGTTTTGGATATTTGTATGGTATCACACTATGGAGTCTCTTTTCTCTCTACGGCCCCTTTCACACTGGGGCGGTGGGGGCGTCAGCGGTACAACAGCGCTAATTTTAGCGCCGCTGTACCGTCGTTCTTGCAGCGGTATTCGGCCGCTAGCGGTTTGGTTTTAACCCCCGCTGGCGGCCGAAAAAGGGTTAAATCCGCTCGTACAGCGCGGCTATAGCCGCGGTATTACCACGGTATAGCCGCGCTGTCCCTTCCCCGCTCCAAAGAAGCGGCTCGCAGGACTTTTTTTACCGTCCTGCGAGCGCACCGCTTCAGTGTGAAAGCCCTCGGGCTTTCACACTGAACAAACAGCGGAGGCTGTTTAGGGGCGGTTTTCAGGCGGTATTTTTAGCGCAATACCGCCTGAAAACCACTCCAGTGTGAAAGGGGCCTACATGTGGGCAACATCTAAGAGGTTAACAGTGAGGAGACCACTTAGATCGCAGACAAGGAGGCACTTGGGGAACACAGGACAGGAAGTTTCCTCCCACTCCACAGGCTATACAGTGGCTCATACTGCGAAGGTGAAATACCTCCTTGTGGGGTGAATAATAGCGGTGAGTGCGTTTCTTATGGGGCACTGTTTTCCAAGAAGCACAGAACAATTTGAAGGAGCACATTGTCACTTTATTGGACTTTTTTTTAATACACCAGGGTTTAAGAACGGTATATGCATATTTCTGAACCCAGTTTCACTGCAATAATATACACCAATCATATTTGTTGGATTTTTTTGCACAGAAATGTCACTTTGAATTGCAGGTTTTGCACAGGATTGTGTTTATTTTATTTTATTTTCATTTGAACATAACAATATGTATTATATATAAGCGGTTAGGAAGTTTACACAGTAGGATTTTTTTGTGGATTTTTGTGAATATACAAATATTTATTTTCTGCACTTTTACTGTCACTTTTTGCACTAAATGCACCTGTGACACACACCCCTCTAGTATTTAGAGGTTGTAGGTCACCTCTTAATAAGAGCAGCGCCATACCTATCCCCTCTTTTTCACCCTCGAGGATCTGTCTCCATTCTTTCAGGGCTAATATGATCGCTAACAGCTCTCTGTCACCAATTTCGTAAGTACACTCTGCAGGTGACAATTTCTTGGAGAAGTAGCCACAAGGATGCATAGCGCTCTCAGAGATAGGACGTTGAGATGGAAGGGCACCAACTCCAGTCTCAGAAGCATCAACCTCAAGGATAAAAGATAACGTAGGATCAGGATGTGCCAACACAGGAGCAGAAACAAAGGCAGCCTTGACTCTCAAAGGCCTTAATGGACTCCGGAGACCAACTCTGTGGGTTACCGTTCTTTCTGGTCGTATCAGTCAGGGGCTTGACCAGAGGCAAGAAGTTATGAATAAGCTTCCGATAATAGTTGGCAAAGCCAAGAAAACGTTGCAGAGGATGTAAACCCACAGGTCCACTGTAGGACTGATGAAAGTTTCTCTGGGTCCATCGAAAAACCAGCAGTGGAAATTACATAACCCAGGAATTTAACCTGTTCATGATGGAATTCACACTTCTCCAATTTACAATAGAGATTGTTCTCTCTTAGGTTCTGAAGCACATGACAGACATCTGTGTGGTGGCTCTCCAGGGACTTGAAAAATATGAGGATATCGTTGAGATAAACCACCATACATAACTGCAACAAATCTTGGAGGACACCGTTAATAAATTCCTGGAAAACTGTCGGGGCGTTACAAAGGCCAAAAGGCATTACGAGGTACTCATAATGGCCTGTTCTGGTATTAAATGCAGTTTTCCACTCGTCGCCTTTCTTAATCCTCACAAGATTATATGCCCCTCTCAAATCAAGCTTCGTGAAAACCGTTGCTCCCTTGAGGCGGTCAAATAACTCCGTAATCAACGGAATCGGATAGGCATTCCTAATCGTGAAACGATTCAGACCCCTATAAACAATACAAGGTCTGAGTTCACCACTCTTTTTCTTCACAAAGAAGAAACCAGCACCAGCAGGAGATGAGGATTTGCGGATGAAACCTCGAGAAAGTGCATCTGCAACATACTCCTCCATGGCCTTATCCTCCAAAACCGACAAAGGGTAAACCCAGCCATGAGGGGGTATGGCACCAGGTTGAAAGTCAATCGTGCAATCATACGACCGGTTTGGAGACAAACTACCGGCTTGACCTTTGTCAAAGACATTGCTAAAAACGCGGTACTCCTCCAGCAGGGAGGAGAGTGAAGAGGTGCACAGGACCTTAGCTACCTTCTGGAAGCATGTCTTACTGCATTGGGGCGACCAGGAGAGAACCTCATGCACGGAGCCAATCAGAAGAGGGGTTGTGCCTCTGTAACCAAGGATAACCAATAACCAGCGGAAACTTAGATGAGGAAATAACTTGGAATTGGATTACATCATGGTGAAGAGCCCCTACGGCCGTGGACAACTGTGTACAACTGTGTACACTGTGTACACTGTGTATAAAATTGTCCCTGTAAATACCTTATTTGAGTTTGTTTCTGGCCGATCACATGACCTCCGGCCGCTCTCTTCCTCTTATCTAATGGCAACAGCGGGAGGGGCCGAGATCCCCTTCTGATGTCAGCCAGGAGGTCACATGACCACTGTGCTCCCCGCTTATCCCCTCCCACTGTAGCCCTTAGATTAGAGGGCGAGAGCAGCCGGAGGTCATGTGACCAGACAGAACTGATCTGAAACCAGGTATTTACAGGGACAAATTTATAAAAACATGTACACAGCATAGGATGGCTTAGTAATGGCAGTAATCTTTATTTAACTTTACTGCCAGCTACTAATAGCGGCAGAAGGGGGGGTGGGTGCAGAGGAGACAGTTCACAAACACAGGAGCTGACAGGCAGGGAGGGAGGGGGAGAGAGGAGAGCATCGGGATTATTATTATTATTTTACAGGATTTATATAGCGCCAACAGTTTACACAGTGCTTTACAATATAAAAGGGACACAATACAGTTATAATACAATAAAATACAAGAGGATTAAGAGGGCCCTGCTCAGAAGAGCTTACAATCTAATAGGGTGGGGCAGGTGGTAAAAAAGGTTGTAACTGTGGGGAATGAGCTGATGGAAGTGGTAAATGATTAGTTGGAGATGTGATAGGCTTTCCTGAAGAGGTGAGTTTTCAAGGATCGCCTGAAGGTAGCAAGAGTAGGGGATAGCCAGACAGGTTGAGGTAGTAAGTTCCAGAGGATGGGAATGGCTCTGGAGAAATCCTGAAGACGAGCATGGGAGGAGGAGACAAAAGAGCTTGAGAGTAGGAGGTCCTGAGAAGTGTAGCTCAGGGCTGAGTTGTGAATGACTTTGTATGTTGTGGTTAGTATTTTGAATTTAATTCGCTGGGCGATCAGGAGCCAGTGTAAGGATTGGAGGAAAGGGTTGGCAGACACTGAGCGGTTGGTAAGGTGTATAATGAAATGACAAGTCAGGGTCTAGGATTACACCCAGTACCCTGGCACGAGGGGAGGGACTGATAGTTGCATTGTTTACTTTGATGGAAAAGTCATGGAGTGGGGTACGGGCGGGGGAGGGGGGTGATATGAATAGCTCAGTTTTAGAGAGATTTAGTTTAAGGAAGTGGTGCGACATCCATGCTGATATGTCAGTTAGTAAGTTAGTAATGCGAGAGGAGACTGAAGGAGTGAGGTGAGGAGTAGACAGATAGATTTGGGTGTCATCTGCATGTAAGTGTTATTGGAAGCCGTGGGCGGTTATAAAGTGACCAAGGGAGGAGGTGTAGATAGAGAAGAGAAGGGGTCCAAGAACAGAACCTTGGGGGACCCCCACAGAAAGGGGCAATGGAGAGGAGGAGACAGGGATGATGGAGGTACGTAAACTGAACACGATATCATGGATCAGCAGCCATGATTATCAACCAGGTTTTTTACAACATAGAGGGACAGATTAGACAGCACAAGCACTGTGCTTATTAACCTGCTATAAGGGAACAGGATCTTCTTTTTTTTATAGGGTAACAAGCTCTTTAACTAGTTACCAACTGCCCGCCGCAGTTGTACTGCAGCAATTTGGCTCCCCAACGCAAATCGCCATCATTGTATGTCTGGCGCGTAGACGACGATTTGTTGGCGCGCGCGTGCCTATTCACCAACGGGGGAGCCAACCAGCGGTCGCTCCAGAAACAGGCAGAACTGGGATCTGTCAGTGTAAATAAACAGATCTCCATTCTGTCAGGAGAGGAGAGACCGATTGTCTGTTTCTAGTGATTAGGAACAATGATCTCTCTCCTCCTCCAGTCAGCCCAGCCCCCATACAGTTAGAGCACACTGAGGGAACACACTTAACCCCTTGATCGCCCCCTAGTGTTAACCCCATTCCCTGCCAGTGACAATTATACAGTAATCAGTGGCTATTTTTAGCTCTGGTCACTGTATAGATGTCAGTGGTCCCAAAAAAAGTGTCAAAGTGTCCGATCAAACATCAAACCAATCAATATATGTTTATTGCAATTTTTTTTAGGCCAAAATGTATTCTGCTACATATTTTTGGTAAACTGAGGACTGAGGAAGAAACTTGTTTTTTACATTTTTTTGGGGATATTTACCATAGCAAAAAGTAAAAAATATTTTTTTTCCAAAATTGTCACTCTTTTTTTGTTTATAGCGCAAAAAATAAAAACCGTAGAGGTGATCAAATACCACCAAAAGAAAGCTCTATTTGTGGGAAAAAAAGGACATAAATTTTGTTTGGGTTCAACGTTGCACGACCGTGCAATTGTCTGTTAAAGCG
Source organism: Aquarana catesbeiana (assembly GCF_042186555.1). Classification (NCBI taxonomy): domain Eukaryota; kingdom Metazoa; phylum Chordata; class Amphibia; order Anura; family Ranidae; genus Aquarana; species Aquarana catesbeiana. Next base: position 236,624,453 of record NC_133326.1, on the reverse strand, counting down.
ACGCAGTGCCGTATCGCAAAAAATTGCCTGGTCATTAAGGGGGCAAATCCTTCCGGTCCTTAATTGGTTAAAGTACACTTTATAGACATGAACCCTTACTTGATGAGGTTCAGTTTGTGTATCATAAACTAACTAAAAAACTTTTTTTTTTGTTTGTTTTTTTGTTCTTTTAATATAACATGGTTTTTACCTTTTTCACCCTTGTTTGTGTCTCAACACTGATGATCTCCTCCAGCCTTTTTCAGTCTTCCTGGTTTCCAAGGAAAGTCCCCTCTTTTAGAAGGCTGTCTCTGGATAGAAAGTGTCCCTGACTGTGTCCCTGACTGTGTCCCTGAAAGAGTACCCCAGGTCCCAGCTCGTGTGAGAACTTGTATCTGAATTCTATCCAGGGGTACCCCAGGTTTTTCAGAATGTCCTACTTACATTTTATCACGTTTTGACTTTTTGATTGCAAAGCCAGGCAGATTACCTTTATTTATGGGTATTGTTAACACTGTTTAGATATTGATTGAAAGGGGGGTGATTTAGTGGATTTCATGGGTGTGGTTAAAAGTGGGAGTCAGTGGGTCAGTAAGGTGTCCCTGGATTTCATTTGGAAAATAGAATTACCTTAGTGTACACACTCAAACGTTGAGTATATTCTGATCTTGATTATTCCAGTATTCTAAAATTATTAAGTTTGTGTTTTCTATTTTCTGTTTATTCATGGTATACATCAATTTGTAAATATCAGATCCTGTATTACTGCGTCATTATTGGTGCGGTCGGTCTGCTCCCCCTTGTGGTGGATTCGGCAGCACTGCTTCCCTCTTGTTTTTCTCTCTGGCGGACTTGTGTTTACCCTGGCTAGGGGCGGTCCTAGCTGCCCTAGCTTGCTCTGATTGGCCTGGACCCTCTGGCCTATGGGCTCTATCGGGACACACATGCGCAGTAGCACGAAATCATGCACCTGCGCAGTGTGGGTAAACTGACCCCATGATGTGAAACGCTGCCCTCGGCGGCGTGCACTGACGTCCGCGGGGTTGGGGAGCTCTTATAGCAGTCCTCTATGGACTGCTAGACAAGCAGCAATACCCCTCTATGTTGGGCTGATGCACGGCGGAAGTCTTCATAAGGTAAGCTATCACTGTGAATGCATGATTATTATCTGTATCCCCCTCTAGTACTTCCCGAACCCCATGTTACCCATTCCACCCTTCCCTTTTCTCTCCTTCCACGTACTCTGTAATTGGCTGCTCACATAGCCATTCCTGTGTGTTTTCCCCTGCAGCCAGTGTTCTTACCTAAGGGACCTGTTAGATTCACCAGTTATCCAGATCTACAATATCTAGTGGCTCTCGTTTAACTGGATAGCCACCCAGGATGATGTACACTTATACCCAAGCTCTTCCGCCCGTTTAACAACTCAGCCCTAGCAATTTTCCTCACCAGCATAACTGAAATTGGTGAGATCGCTATCTAGTATGCGGTGTGGTGTTTTCTATCTATTTACCTTTTTGGGATGTCCTTTTCCCTTTTTCCCTCCCCCATTTCCCCCTACCCCCTCCCCCCTTTTTTTCCCCTCCCCCTTTTTTTCCCCTTCCCCTCCCCCCCTTGCTTCCCCCTCCCCTTTCTTCTCCCCTCCCCCTTCCCTCCCCTTTTCCTCCCCTCCCCCCCCCCTTCCCCCTGTCTTCTTTCTCTTCCTCTTCCCTTGCTATCCTTTCTTTCATTCTAGACCACACATGCAACCTTTATCAGTTTCTTATCACCACATTTTTCCACCCACTAGCATCTTTATGTTCATTAATAAATATTTATAATTTATACCTGATATATTGATTTATTCTAATTAGAGATGGTTCCTTGCACTCCCCCTTGTCCGCCGGGGGAGGATTTGTGGGATTCTGTTGTTAACCGTGCCTGGTCCATTTGGGTGAGCAGATCTTTTCATACTTATGTTATTACTGCTACGCCTTTCAATTGTTCGTTTTCTTGTATATTTTTTCTTTTAAATTATATATATATATATATATATTGTTCTCCCATAGCCCTCTCATCCTCCTGAAGAAGCGGTTACACCGCGAAACCGGTAAAGGAATATTTATACCCCACCTTAACAGAAACTGTACTGGGGAAACCTGTTATTAGTTAGTTCTGTGTGGTGTATACTATACTATATTTTATAATTTGTTTTTGTATACATTCCCTTGTTTTTAATATATTGTATGTACACTGTTACAGAATAAAATTTGTATTTTATCAAATCAATTTTGTGGTTATATTAGTACCGAGAAAGTCCATTCAATTCTTTTTGGGTGTCCATGTGTATGGGTCAGCTTTGGCAACTACCCTCACATCTTCACCCTCCCCAATCACTTAGTGTACACACACTGGACTGGTGTACTAATAGTGACAAAAATGCACAATGCCTTAACAATGTGTGTTGACACAGCTGCTTGTAGCCTCCGTCAGAAGCATATATGACAAGTTGACAAAGCAGGAACACAAATAATAGACAATTGTCATCCCGTAACTGGAAGTGTCTAAACAAGGACCTGGTATGGATCACCAAGTACTGTATTCTTTTAAAGTCCCCTGTCACCCTAAGGTCACCATCCCGGTAAAAGAAGAGGAACTATACTTTAAACACCATCAATTTTCACTCATCTTCAGCCACTTGAATGGTGAGATGGGCTAATATCTGATCTATTGGCCACATGCAATGGTTCCTCCCCCTGCTTGTATGTTCTGAAGTGATGTACAAGCTAGCAGGAGAACCTACTGTGTCTGGTGGGAAGAGCTGGTATTCATGCACCTGGAAGTGTGTATTACCCAATGAAAAGTATGGTTCCCCTTCTTTTACTGGACTGGTTTGTTTTTGTAATTAAACCTGTGTTGACAGGGTCAGTTTAATTAAATTAGCTGATTTAAATACATTGAAACAGCTTTTGAAAAATGATCCTAAAATGTTTAAGGTTATCTGAGGTTTTAGTGATTGGCTTTAGATCTACTTGAAAGCAAATCTGTACTGAGAGAATATGAAGGCAACTAATGTTAACTTCCAGTTCTGAAAGAGACCATTTCCTGGGAGTCCTCTAAATACTAGTTTTGCTAATGACTTTTAAACATTCAAGTACTGACTTGTAACAAGTATGCAGAACAGGAGTTTGATTTGGGTCAATGCATAGATCAAAATACTGAAGGTAGAGACAGCCAGGAAGCATTATAAGAAGGGAGGTGAACAAAAGTAACCTCATTATTTTACTAAATAAAGGGTTCTTTTAAACTAGATAAACATTCATTTTCTCTTACCTAATTTCCAAAAAAATATTGAACAGCTACTCAGCCAGGTCAATTTTGAAGATTTGCATTTGTATTGTCTGAGGGGTAGTCTGCCTCTATTTTCCTGGCTCGCCATTAGTAGCCTGTACAGGCTCACCAATCAGGGAGTTCTACTGTGCTAACAGCTGGGTAGCCATTCTTAATCCTCAAGTGCCACCATTAGGTTGCTAGATGATCCTTGACTAAGTGAGCCATGCTGGATTGATTTCTTGTCTGAGGGTTCCTGCATAGTCTTGGCAAATCATTTGGCAGAGTCAGTGGCATTGTCAGTGGAGCCTCTACTCTCAACTCTAAGGTTGTTGAGCACTGACACCAATGTTGATTCTCTTGTCTGCGTATATGATGGGTATATTCTTCCCTTTAACCAGCACTGTAAAGAGGATACTTCACTTTGGCCCCCAGTGTAACAGGACATTTCTTCCACTAAACCCTAATGTAAAAGGTTAATGCCACCACAAACTAAGAATGTAAGGAGGCAACTTTCCCAATAACCACCAATGTAAGAAAGCACTCCACTGGTGATGAATTTAAAGGGGCACTTTTGCCCTGGCCACCAATATAAGGGACACTTCTACATTCACCACCAATATAAAGGGACACTACCATCTAAGTAAGTGGGCATTTTTCCACTAAGCAGCAATGTAAGAGAACACTTCTCTACTGACCACCAATGTAAGGGAACACATCCCCAATGACCATGACCAGCAATGTAAAGAGGCACTCCATTGACTGCCATTTTAAGGGAGAACTTCTCCACTGATATAAGAGCGCACTTTTCTACCGACCATCCACCTATAAAGGGGCATTTTTCTATTGACCACAAATGTAATGAGAAACTACAATTTTCATTGTTTTGCATTTCATTTCTGCTTATTATATATATTCATTTCACTGAAGCTGGGCATAGTTTAGCAAAACAACACCTCATTCACTTCCGCGTTTCGTTGATGGCTACACATGAGAGGCTGATCCCACAAAAAAAAATCTTGAATCTTTTTCAAAATATGGTGACATCCCATGACATTTGTATTTGCAAACTTGATAAACCTGACCAAACATGGCAAAACCCATTACTTAGAAAATAGTGACATCTGTAGGGCATTTCTAGACTCATGTATATTTTACTATGATGTTATGACCACAAATGTGAATCAAGTCTAAATTATACAAAATAGAAATTGGTCAGTTACAACATTAATGTGCCATGTGTCTCTGAATATTCTATGTAAAAAGCAATCAAAATAATGTTTCAGCCATGGAACAATGGGCAGTGTGCAATATCAAATAGCAGCCAACTGAAATAAATCTTTCCAAGGCCTCACTTCAGCAAACTGAAATTTGATTGGTTAAATTGGCTAGTACACCTTGTATAATTTAGATGTTTAGATGCCTAGCCTACAGAAATGTAGTTACAATGGATTCTTTACTTACTGCCCACAATTTTCTGCTTAGGTTGTTTTGTTATTTTCTTTTCCTCTGTGGCTACACACTGTTTGATAAGAAAAAAAAGGTAAAAACAGAAATAAATTGCCTTGAAATTTCTAAACCACCCAGGCTGCTTATCTGGTACATCTATTCCTGGCACATACTATTTTAGTTTGTTGTAAACTTTTAGCAAAATATATAATCTTTGCATATGAGTATATACATTTTCTTTCAAAATTAGGATTCCGCAGGGTATAGCTCTTTTATGAGATAGCTAAACTAGCTTTGTTCAACAAAACTATGGGGGGGGGGGGGGGGGGTCTGAGATCCCTACTACAAGCCTATGACATAGTCTGTGGTTGTCTAACATAGTTCTTGTGTATTCTGAAATTTGGAGAATCAAAGGACCTAGGGCAGGGATATGCAATTAGCGGACCTGTTGCAGAATTACAAGTCCCATGAGGCATAGCAAAACTCTGACAGCCACAATCATGACACCCAGAGGCAGAGGCATGATGGGACTTGTAGTTTTGCAGGTCCGCTAATTGCATATCCCTGACCTAGGGTTTAGCTAAACATCTTTGAGGCCCTATATAAAATGTTCCTCTGACACCTTCTCACTATTGATAAAACCTTGCAAGCATGGAAGCCTAATAAAAAGCACTCTTCGCTGTGACACTTTCATTGGCACAATGAGGGGCTAGGGACAAGCATGGTTAAGGCACTGAACTGTGTCCCCCAGGACCAGGAGCTCTGCTTACTGTCTTGCTAAGCTTACCCATATGCAAAATATGTTAATATATGCTGTATAAAGTACTAAGGCATAAGGTGGTGGAATTAAACACCTGTAGTTTGCAACTATATGTACGTAACCCCTGTAGGAGTCACTTGGTAGATTGGGTTCCCTGTTCTTTTGTCTCAATTCTGTGAACAATCTCGGCCCCTCTGGCATACCAGGTTATGCACATAGATACTGCAATACTATTGGGAGCACAAATAAAAATATCATGCACACAACTAAGATTCAGTATCAAGAAGCACACATCAGATTGGTTAGTGGTAAATGAACACACAGGTCACAGGTTGTGGTAAAAACTACATAAATGAGTAAGTCAAGGAATAGGTCAATTACAGTTCACTAGACAATACAATATGTTCACTAGGCTATAACAGCATAGAACTGAGTTCTCTAAAGCTAAATTAGAGTAAACATGGTAATCCACCTAATCAGCAATTAGTAAAGGCATTAGAAAACAGTAACAGCAATGATAATCAATACTGTCATAACTCCTCTGTAAACAGTAGGCGTTATCCACTTTAGTGTGCACTCTATATGAACGACAAAAGTGAAATTTAGAACTCCCTAAAAAGGTACCTCTTACTGTGGACAGTACAGTATGTAAAGCAGCTATCCGAGTGATCAGTCTTTAGCCCTAGTTCTTCAGCCAGCTAGAGTTAGGGCCCAGCCTTTACAGTGGTGCACATGAGTACTATCCCAGTAAAGTCTGCATGCAGTAAATAATGCTGCTAGTTAGATGGCCAGTCCCTATGTTCTCAGTCTTTGCTAGCAGCAATATAATGGCAGCAGTGTCTTCTTACCAGTCCCAGTGATACAGCAACAGGGATCCCGCTGCTCAGATGTCAGCTCACTTCTTGATCTGCCTGGAGTGATTCTGGTCCTCAGCACACAACTGCAGTCTTGTAGCAGGTTGATGTGCACACAGGAGCAGTGATGTGTACACCTCAGTTTCCTCACAGCAAAAAAACCCCAAAAAAAACCCTCTGTATTCAGTCTGTGAGGATACCGTAATTGCTCTTTATACCCAGTTCGCACTGGGAATTGTAGTCCAATAGTCCATTAACTGCCAAAGTAAAGTTTCTTTCCCAAACTTCATCTCCCATGACTTAATGCTGCCAACCATCAAGTCTATTCAGCTCCTCCTGCTTGTCAGCTCCCCCTGATGGATGGAAGTGATGTAGTGTTAACCCATTTAACTGAAATCCATTGGGAGCACAGAGAGCACTGCAGCACAGAGTCCTAAATTGCGTTCTGTCTCTAGCCAAGCACCTGGCTACATAGAGTATATATATATATATATATATATATATATATATTGTGGCAGAGCAAGGCTCTGTCACTATGAAAATGGGGTTAAAGTGGACACAGAGTCTGCATATTGTCTGAGTGCAGAGCTACAGAGTGTAGGTTTGAGGTGGAGAGAACTGTTCTGGCAGTTTTCTCCAGGTTTTGCTAGTTCCTTATGGGGCTCTGTAGTTTGGAGATCCTTCAGAGTCTTGGGTGGGACGGGATCTCCAACCCTGTGTCCGGGTCTTGTGGACAGCCAGCAGGGTGTGTGCCCAGGTGCACACAGCCCATATAACGAGGGACTGGTGAGAGCAGAAAGGGGGGAGGAAGGTGAAGTTGGAGCAGTGGCTGCTAGTAACTGTCTCTGTGTGAGAACAGATGCTGTGTGCGTTGAAGGGCTTCAAAGCTATGTGCGTCCAAGGAGCCAGATGCTGTGTGCGTTGAAGGGCTTCAAAGCTGTGTGCGTCCAGGGAGCCAGAAGCTGTGTGCATTGAAGGGCTTCAAAGCTGTGTGCGTCCAGGGAGCCAGAAGCTGTGTGCATTGAAGGGCTTCAAAGCTGTGTGCGTCCAGGGAGCCAGAAGCTGTGTGTATTGAAGGGCTGTAAAGCTGTGTGCGTCAAAGGAGCCAGAAGCTGTGTGCATTGAAGCTCTTGAAACTGTGTGTGACCAAGGAGCCTAAGACTGTGTGCATCCAAGCAGCTTGTTTGAGGGGCCTGTTCCCTATAGCAGCAATACTGCTGAAGAGTAGCCAGGTGGGCTAGCCTTTTCATTTGGATTTTCTATTGTATTTACTTGCTGAAGCTTGGACCCCTGCGTGGGATTCCTGGATGGACTTTTGTTGTTTTTTCCTTTAATAAACGTGGGCTACCAGGCCCTTAACTATAAATGCCTCTCTGATGTGGACTCACTGCACTAAAACGCATCTATCCACTTGAGTTGAACAATCCCCAATGTCACAAGTGGTGCTCGAATGCGGGCATGTAGACGGTTGAATCTAGGTCCTTGCTCCATGGTGAGTCGCATCAGGAACTACTGCTAGCTGTGTGTGGCAGCCAGGCGAACAGCATTGCACAGAAGTTTGATGGACTGTGTTGCATGCAGGTTGTGTACCTGTGAAAGGAGAATCGCATAATTTTTCTCTTTGTGTTGCATGCAGGTTGTGTACCTGTGAAAGGAGAATCACATATTTTTTCTCTCTGTGTTGCATGCAGGTTGTGTACCTGTGAAAAGAGAATCGCATATTTTTTCTCTCTCTGTGTTGCATGCAGGTTGTGTACCTGTGAAAGGAGAATCACATATTTTTTTTCTCTTTGCTGTGAAGTGTGTTGCAAGTTGCTGTGTGTGTAAGACAGCAAGCATGGGGCGTTCCAAACAGAAAAAGGAAGCAATCCTTGCTGAAGCAAGGGAAAGGGTTCTATGGCTAGAGGGTATTTCACCACATGCCCCAGCCACGCCAGAGAATTTTTCCAAGTGTGAAATTTCTGTGACCTGGGGTAAATTAATCATGTCATCCCCAGTTGAAAAGGAAGTGAAAGAAGTTTCCCCTGGCAACAGGAAGCCAGGTGGACAACAGCGTGTGAAAAAGAGGAATATGGTCATCTGTGGAAGCAATGTCCAGGCCAACAGGGATGTCGGGGATCCAAGGAGTCTGTCTGCTGATGGTCATGACCAGTGGTATCCCTTGGCAACAGAGAGCCAGTCATTAAGGAGATTCCAAGAAAGTAAAGTTCAGCTACCAGTACCGTGCTTGGAATGTGGTCAAGTGGGGCATGGAATTTTTACTTGCCCAAGGTTCTGGAACAACGCTGAAGAGTTTGGAAAGGCTGCAGTGTCGTCCTGTGGCCACACAGAGGAAGTAGCTGGTATGGATGCAGCTGAGAGACGGCGCACTCAAGTGAAGGGTATGATGCCAGCCACTGAAAATGGTAAGACTGTTTCAGTTTGTGGGACTGAACTTAGTGACATGGGAGTGTGTCCAGCGGGAAGATCCGCAGTGCAAATGGACATAGACTTGCTGCAGTGTGCTACCCGGAGCAGTGGGGAGGCACATGGCGAAGCCCAGCTGACAGCAAGTTTAAAGACTCAAATGGACATGGGGACTATGCATGTGCCTGCTATAATCCAACAGAGTGCTGGAGAGGTTAAAGTAGGGGTGACCAAAACTGTTCTTGTGCCATGTTCCCTAGTGACAGGTGCTGCAGAGTTGCCCAGGGAAACTTCAGAGGAGCTTGCAGTGACGGAGCAGAGAGTTTCCCAGGTCAGCTATGGAGCTGCCCAAGGAGGAAAGAGTTCCCCTTTAAAGATAGAGGGTGATGTGAGGAGAGGCTCACAGGCTGTGGTTGGTAATAGACAATCCACAAAAGTAGCAGTTATGTCTATACGTAATGAAAATTATGATGGTTATGCTGACAAATATGTTACTGTTGGCAAATGTGATGGTATTGGTGATAATGACACTGAAAAATGTGTTCCCTTTAATGTCATGTCTGAAAATGTTGGCAATGTGTTCATTGCCAATGATGGGAGTAGGATACCTCCTGTGACAACCATAAGCGCAGGCTTGTCCATGGAAGTCTCGTGGGGTCTCCATGTGTTGGAGCCAGAGGTTTTCCAGGATGGCTGTGGTGCTACTCTGGTGAAACAAAGGAAGACTGAGTCACACAGTGAGAGTGTGCGGGCGCAGCCCCACAACCCTAAGTGTAACCCTGGTGTCAAGGGGTTAATTCAGCCTGCAAAAGCTGAAAGTGCAGAGCTGTGTGTGTCAGTAGCGCCCCCAGAGCAGGTAGGGCAAAAGCATGTATTACAGCCTACCTTGTCAGATGATGTGTCAACCCAAGGGGATATGTATAGAAATGACACAGGTGATGTTTTGGCTAGTGAATCCCAGGTTCCTGTGGGGCCTTCTAGAGTAAGTGATGGAACCACAATAGACTGGGATAATTGGTATGAGAATGCAATCGCAATATTAAATAATGTGGTGGACATAACACCTGCTATGCCCAATGGAGGGATCGCAGATCGGCTGGTGCTCAAGGACACGTTTGTCCCTGCGAAGGTTAATGCCCTCCAGTCTGAAGGAACTGTTCAGGGTGCTGGCAAAGCAGATGTGTTGTCCACAGCCCCACAGCTCAAGTGTGAAGGTGACAATGTGACTTATAATGACCTGCAGTGGCTCACTGACACTGGTACAGAAGGGAAAAGTGTGAGACATGTGTCTGACAGCGCTCCAGGGGAGCAACAGGCTGTGATGAGGGGTACCTCCAAGGAGGTGGAGGTCTCTTCAAATGTCTCAAACTCAAAAGCTGCAGTGGATGAGCCCCTCCATGTCTTGGACAGGGAAAAAGACCTTAGAAAGGTCTGGTATTTAGACATTGGATGTTTAGAGATGACAAAAACCTTACTTGAAATGCTGGAGTTGGTAAAAATGCACTCACTGTACACTTGGGTGTCTCCACCACAGTCGGACCAGGTGGTGCTGCGTAGTACCCATGGGTGGAGCCAGGTGGTACAGGCTGTGCTGGGAAGCCTTGATCGAGAATGGTATTGGTGGGACCAATGCTTATTAACAGTGTGGCAGATAGTCTTGAGGTTCTCTGAGAGGGTGCTCCCAGTTACTGAGTGGTATGGAAGGTGCCCAGGAGAACTGTTGGAGACATCAAAGGTCTCTCCGGCTGGTGTAGTGACTATAAACATCTCTGCTGGTGTGGTCCGAGGTGCGGCTGAGCAGTGGTCAATAGAGGGCGTGGATACTGTTTCACCCGCTAAACCTCATGAGAAGGTAGGGCCCAAAATAGACGCAGCACTAGCAGAGATGCTTTCTATCACTCAGAAAGTGGTACAACTTAAAGTACCCGGAGACACTGTAAAGGAAAGTGCTAATGTTGGTTGCTGCAACAATGTAATGTGTACATCAGAAAGGAGTAGTTTGTGCTTGGATCAGTGTCATTTGTTAGATCAGTTACCCATGGAGTGTTGGACAACAGGTGAGGTGAAGCTGTGCTATGGACCCGTGGGGTGTAATCACTTGCCTGTGTTTTGTCCCTCCTCAGGTCTGGTCCTAACAACAAGTACTGAGATAGATGGCACTGATTGTGTTCGACAGGATGTCATTGAAATGTATGATCTGCTAATGTTTGGTGCTGTTAAAAGTGACGTGGTTGCCGTGGGTAACCAGAGAGAGGTTTTTGAACCTGAAAGACCTGTGGTGAAAGATAAAACTGACGTCTGTAAGCTGAAAGGTAGGATCAGGGAAGGCAGAGTTCCCCCAAGAGAGGAGAGTATGCTCAGGAACCCCAAGAGAAGAGAGGGAAGGCAGAGTATACGGAATTATAGGACCCTGTTAAGATCCAAGGTGGGACGTACCTGGAAGCACACCCGAAAAAAGGGTTGGGCCTACGTGGCTGATGGCCAGCACAGAAGTGTCCCAACTGCTATGGTGGGTGCAGGTGTTTCTCCCTCCGGATCGAAACAAGAGGGGGGGGTATGTGGCAGAGCAAGGCTCTGTCACTATGAAAATGGGGTTAAAGTGGACACAGAGTCTGCATATTGTCTGAGTGCAGAGCTACAGAGTGTAGGTTTGAGGTGGAGAGAACTGTTCTGGCAGTTTTCTCCAGGTTTTGCTAGTTCCTTATGGGGCTCTGTAGTTTGGAGATCCTTCAGAGTCTTGGGTGGGACGGGATCTCCAACCCTGTGTCCGGGTCTTGTGGACAGCCAGCAGGGTGTGTGCCCAGGTGCACACAGCCCATATAACGAGGGACTGGTGAGAGCAGAAAGGGGGGAGGAAGGTGAAGTTGGAGCAGTGGCTGCTAGTAACTGTCTCTGTGTGAGAACAGATGCTGTGTGCGTTGAAGGGCTTCAAAGCTATGTGCGTCCAAGGAGCCAGATGCTGTGTGCGTTGAAGGGCTTCAAAGCTGTGTGCGTCCAGGGAGCCAGAAGCTGTGTGCATTGAAGGGCTTCAAAGCTGTGTGCGTCCAGGGAGCCAGAAGCTGTGTGCATTGAAGGGCTTCAAAGCTGTGTGCGTCCAGGGAGCCAGAAGCTGTGTGTATTGAAGGGCTGTAAAGCTGTGTGCGTCAAAGGAGCCAGAAGCTGTGTGCATTGAAGCTCTTGAAACTGTGTGTGACCAAGGAGCCTAAGACTGTGTGCATCCAAGCAGCTTGTTTGAGGGGCCTGTTCCCTATAGCAGCAATACTGCTGAAGAGTAGCCAGGTGGGCTAGCCTTTTCATTTGGATTTTCTATTGTATTTACTTGCTGAAGCTTGGACCCCTGCGTGGGATTCCTGGATGGACTTTTGTTGTTTTTTCCTTTAATAAACGTGGGCTACCAGGCCCTTAACTATAAATGCCTCTCTGATGTGGACTCACTGCACTAAAACGCATCTATCCACTTGAGTTGAACAATCCCCAATGTCACAATATATATATATAGCACTTCTCCTTTGCCAAGATAATCCATCCACCTCACAGTTGTGGCATATCAAGATGCTTATTAGACAGCATGATTATTGCACAGGTGTGGCTTAGGCTGGCCACAAAAAAAGATCACTCTAAAACGTGCAGTTTTACTGTATTGGGGGGGTCAGGGGGTCTGAAAACCAGTCAGTATGTGGTGTGACCACCATTTGCCTCATGCAGTGCAGCACATCTCCTTCACATAGAGTTGATCAGGTTGTTGATTGTGGCCTGTGGAATGTTGGTCCATTCCTGTTCAATGGCTGTGCGAAGTTGCTGGATATTGGCAGGAACTGGAAACCCGCTGTCGTATACGCCGATCCAGAGCATCCCAAACATGCTCAATGGGTGCCATGTCCGGTGAGTATGCTGGCCATGCAAGAACTGGGATGTTTTCAGCTTCCAGGAATTGTGTACAGATTCTTGCAACATAGGGCCATGCATTATTATGCTGCAACATGACAACATGAGGTGATGGTCGTGGATGAATGGCACAACAATGGGCCTCAGGATCTCGTCACGGTATCTCTGTGCATTCAAAATGCCATCCATAAAATGCACCTGTTTTCGTTGTCCATAGCATACGCGTGCCCATACCATAACCCCACCCCCGCCATAGGCCACTCGATCCACAATGTTGACATCAGCAAACCGCTCACCAACATGACACCATATATGCTGTCTGCCATCTGCCCTGTACAGTGAAAACCGGGATTCATCTGTGAAGAGAACACTTCTCCAAAGTGCCAGGTGCCATTGAATGTGAGCATTTGCCCACTCAAGTCGGTTACGACGACGAACTGCAGTCAGGTCGAGACACCGATGAAGACGATGAGCATGCAGATGAGCTTCCCCGAGGCGGTTTCTGACAGTTTGTGCAAAAATTCTTTGGTTATGCAAACCGATTGTACCAGCTGTCTGGGTGGCTGGTCTCAGACGATCTTGGAGGTGAATATGCTGGATGTGGAGGTCCTGGGCTGGTGTGGTTACACGTGATCTGCGGTTGTGAGGCCGGGTTGGATATACTGCCAAATTCTCTGAAACGCCTTCGGAGACGGCTTATGGTAGAGAAATGAACATTCAATTCAAGGGCAACAGCTCTGGTGGACATTCCTGCAGCCAGCATGCCAATTGCACGCTACCTTGTGCTGTGTGATAAAACTGCACATTTTAGAGTGGCCTTTTATTGTGGCCAGCCTAAGGCACACCTGTGCAATAATCATGCTGTTTAATCAGCATATTGATATGCCACCTCTGTGAGGTGGATGGATTATCTCTGCAAAGGAGAAGTGCTCATTAACACAGAGCTAGACAGATTTGTGAACAATAATTGAACAATAACTTTCTTTCAGGAAAAGTAAAAACACTCCACTGTAGTGGAGCCACCCCTGCCCGGCAAGGGTTGAACACTTGTTTAGCCCTAGGGGATGGGAAAAGCAGTTTTACTTAACCCTTCTTTTGCCCTCCTCTTCGCCCCTACTCTTCAGCGGTGGACTGTTCCTTGTTGTTCTCACCTCTAAAAGGTACCAAGTAGAATCTAATATTTTGCCCAGATAGTGAGCAAGAAGGTAGGGGCAAGGGGAAACAAGATGTGTATTTCCCTGAATTACTTACATATAAATAGTTCTAAATAAGCAGTGTTGCAAGCAGAGGCATTGCCAGGGGGTGGCTATTGGGGCTATAGCTCAGAATCTGGGTCCCATAGCCCCAAGTCTCTTGCTGCGGAGACTCGGGCCGCGGCTGCGGAGAGAAGCGGATGAGAGGAGAGAAGCGGGGGTGTGTCCTTGCTGCTGAGCAGTATGGCTGTGTGATCCGCTTCACAGGGTGAAAAACCCGGCTCTCTGCATCTCAGCCTGTCTGTCCCAGTATGAGGAGATCCCTGCACACCAGCAGATCATGGCCCAGAGGCGATTGCAGAGTGCAGACATCGGGTCCCGGGCCGGCGTTGCTATGGGGGTGCGGGGGGGCGGGCTGCACCAGGTGGGCTTATATCAGAATTGTTCAGCAGACTCTGCTGAACAATTCTATAACTCTTCTCTTCTATAACTCTGATCAGTGGATTACAGCCTGCTGATCAGAGTTATTAACGCCTAATATGACTGCCCCTCTCCCACCCACCCACGCCTCCGCCTCCTTGTCCCCTCCCTGATGCAGAGCGGACACAACTTGCTATTCTTTATGGGACGGTCGGATGGAAACGGACAGCTTGTCCATTTCCATCGGATGCCATCTGATCTGATCTGCTAGATGGATGGGGAATGGAATCCCCATCTGCCTGTTTTTAGCGGACTGGATCAGATGCAGGCAGGTGTAAACGTACACATGTCCATTTATATCAGTCTCTCCATAGAGAACAATGGGTGGTCCGATTGTGCCGGCCTGAAAAATGGACAGGCAGACCCGATCGGTGTGCTTGTGTGAAAGGGGCCTAAGGCCTTGTTGACACAGGGCATACACACAGTGTACCTTTACAGGGATGCACAGGTGTTCCATGCATCTCTGTGCAGACAGTCCCATTGATGTCATTTGGGATGCAGCAACTGCACGAACAGAGCCATTGCTCACAATTTTACATCCATGTAGGTCCACATGCATGTCCCTGAGCACAAACTGTCCGCGTTTGGGGTCATGTACCCACACCCACACGGATCTCAGATTGGGAACAGCAGCTATGCCTGTGCAGCCGTTGCATCCCAATTGACATAAATGGTACTGCCTGTACGGGGATGCACGGTACACCTGTGCATCCCTGCACAGGTAAACATGGCCCTCTATGGGTGTACACTTTAGTATGCCATATGTGAACAAGGCTTTTGTACTAATTTAGCAGGAATTTTGTAAGTTACGTTGTGTTTATGTGCAATATTGATAATTTTAGTGTATTTTTAGTGAAAATCGCGATATGATGAACATTTGCGCAACTATTGCGGGGCCCAAAAAAATCAGTAGCAGTTTTTTATATTCTTTTTTTTAACAACAAGGTTGGTCTTTATTTGAAAAGATGGAAACATTACATGAATTTGGTGCGAAACAATTGTTTGAGTAGAACATACATATACTTAGAGCCATACAGAGATATAACCATACAAGTGTAGTAGCACAAAATAGTAGGCAACATGTGTAGCCCAGTAGTCACTCAAGAATTCCCTTAGTTCCTAGTGAAAAAAAAAAAAGAGGAGGCAATAGGGAGGGGGGAAGGGGGGAAGGGTAGTGGGGGGGGGGAAGGAGGGGGAAGATAGGGAGGGGGAAGGAGCACATCAAATATTTCCTGAGAATGACTACTACAATTGCCAGCCTCATCAGCTGGGGTCTATGCTATATGTGGGGTCCATCCATGGCCTCCAAATCCGCTCGTACTTCAAAGGGCACCCTCTGCTCATGTATGTTAACTTATATAACGGTAAAATTGCATTCACAGAGTCCTCCCACGATCGTATCATGGAGGGCAAATGCAAAGTCCATTTCAGCAAAATTTCTTTTTTAGCGTGGAAAAACAGTAATGAGATCAGTATCTTAGTATATCTTGGCCTCTGCTCATCGTCCTGAATGCCCAGTAGGGCCAATTCCGGTGTCACAGCAACAGACAATTGAAGACGAATATTAATTGCCTCCCCCACCTCTGCCCAATATCTCGATAGTCGAGGGCAGGTCCAAAACATGTGAAAAAAGGTACTGTCCGCTGAGTGACACCTTGGACAGTTTGGGGAGTGTAGCGGATATATTCCGTGCAGTCTCTGGGGCGTGTAGTATACTCTGTGTAAAAACTTAGTTTGGATCAACCTGTGCCTAGATGAGATGACTAACTTAGAGCTATCCTCAAAACATTCCTCCCAGGCCTCTCTATCTAAGCCAGGTAAGTCTGCATTCCATTTATTCCACAGAGCCTCCATTTTTGGCGACTCCTTTTGAATAAGGGTGAAGTACAGTGTAGACATAATCTTATCGAGGGATTCCTGTGTCAGCAATTCCTCAATAGGATCCATTTTAAGACTGGAAGGTAGTGGGAACTGTGCCTTAATTGCATGCCGCAGCTGATAGTACCTAAACTGCATCCAAATTGGGAGGGAAAATCTTTCCATAAGAGCTTTAAATGAAAGAAAAGATCCCCCCTGGAGCACGTCTTTTAACAACTTAATGCCATAGCGGGCCCAAAGTTGTGGATCCGGGATAGACCTGAGGTGAGGGAGAGAGGGATTTCCCCATAGGGGACAAAAGGGGGACCTCTGATTAGGGCATATAAACCGTCGCCTAACCACAGCCCACACCCGTAGGGTCACCGCGGTCGGGGACGGTAATGAGGGATACTCCGATGGGCCCCTATACACCAAGTTGTTCAGCTCCGTGAGAGACCCCACCATGGCCGTCTCCAAACACACCGCCGCATTGGCTCTAGACTGCTGAAACCACCATCTCACTGTAACCAGCACAGCCGCCCAGTAATACACCAATAGACTGGGCAAGGCCAGGCCTCCACTACACACAGGGAGCTGGAGAGTCTGTCTGGCCAGCCGAGGGGAAGCACCTTTCCACAGAAAGGAGCCAATGCAGCTATCTATCTCCTTAAAAAAGGACAGAGATAGCCATACGGGGCAATTCCTAAAAAGATATGTAAATTTAGGAAGATAAATCATCTTCAAAATATTAATGCGGCCCAAAAGATTAAGCGGGAGTTTAGCCCATCGCGAGCAGTGATCTCTAAGGCGCTGAACAACTGGCTGGAGGTTAAGGCGCTGGAAGGAGCCCAGGTCCCTTGATATCCTAATTCCTAAATAAGTGAATTCCTCCACCCATTGCAATGGAGTACGTGTCCCATTCACCCTGGCCTGCACATCCAGGGGGAATAAGGCAGATTTGGCCCAACTAATTCTGATTCCTGAGAATTTCCCAAATTCATCGAAGGCTGCCAGGGCCGCATCCAACGATGAATCAGCATCCTGCAGGTACAGTAAGGTGTCATCCGCATATAAGGATATTTTATCCTCCAAAGGGCCGACCCGTAGACCAACTATCTGGTCCGACTTCCTGATCAGGACCGCCAGCAGTTCCAGTGCCAAAGCAAATAGGCTGGGTGATAAAGGACACCCCTGACGGGTCCCCCGTTGAAGGAGAAAATAATCCGATAGGGCGCTGTTTATTCGTATCCTAGCCCTAGGGGTGCGATACAACATCCTCAGCCAGTGGAGAAATTTGGGACCAAACCCAAATCTTTTCAGTACCTCCCAAAGATAACCCCACTCCACGGAGTCAAAAGCCTTCTCCGCGTCCAGAGAGGCTATGACTCTTGTCCCTGCGTTACTATGAGAAGCAAACAGGTTAAGAAATAAGCAACGGATATTAATATCGGTGCCCTTACCCACCATGAACCCCGTTTGGTCTGCATGGATAAGATCATCCATGACATTTCTGAGTCTGGTGGCTAGTATTTTTGCCAACAGTTTTGCATCCGCATTAATTAGCGAAATCGGCCTATAGGAGGCACACTCCTCCGGGTCCTTGCCGGGCTTGGGCACCAACACCACTATCGCATCGTACATTGAATCAGGTAAACAGCCCGAAGCCGCAAATTGCTTCAGCATTACCAGAAACCTGGGTGCCAGCAATTCCTGGTACGTGGAATAGAATTCTATAGGAATCCCGTCTGGTCCCGGGGCCTTCCCAGACTGCATAGACCCCAACGCCTCCTGCACCTCCTCCAGGGAAATGTCTTCCTCCAATTTCTCACCTTTCTCTGCCGCAAGGATAGGAAGTTGTATCTGGTCTAAGTATTGAGATAGATCTGAATCACTATAGGAGACTCTAGAGGCGTATAGGGTCTGATAAAATCTTAGGAACCGCTCATTTATATCTGCTTGTAACGTCAGAAGACGACCCTCGGGTCCCCTCAGACGCCCTATGTGAGTCACTAGATGCTGTCCCCTGGCTAGCCAGGCCAATAGCCTGCCATTTTTGTCCCCGTACTCGAACACCCTCTGGGCACTATCAATCATCGATTTCTTAGTAAGATCCAATCTGAGCAGGGATAAGTCCCTCAGCACGTCCTGCCAGGCTATGTATCTACTCTGTACCGGGTCTCTCACAAACTCCGCTTCACACAGTTTTGCCTATTCCTCCAGTTGCCGCAGAGACTGCACGGATTGCCTTTTCCGCTGAGTGATCCTTTTAATGTACTCCCCCCTAAGCCATGCTTTAAAGGAATCCCACAATATTCTAGGGTTCGCAGAATCTGTGTTGTCTATCCAAAAATTGCAAAGTGCTTCGGGCATTGCCTCCTGAATCTCCGGATCTGCTATCCACCCCCCGGACAGCTCCACACCCGCTCCCCCACCTCCCCCGAGGTTCTAATGGTAACTGATAGTGGAGCGTGATCGGAGATACCTCTAGACAGGATCTCCGCAGATATCACTCTTCGCATCATTGCTGAAGAGGCAAAAGCCAAATCTATGCGCGACATAGTCCGGTAGGACGTAGATAGGCAGGTATATTCCCTGTCCAAGGGATGAAAATGCCTCCATACATCAGACATTTGAAAGGCGGCAGCCCATTGAGATAAACCATACTGTGGGGAGCCAGAGGCATGGAGCCTATCCAGTTCCCTGGACGGCACCAAATTAAAGTCTCCTAACAATATCACGTTTTCTACATTATACATCGTGATCTGTTGCATCAGCCGATGAAGTACATCAATATCCGCAGGGGGGGGGCAGGTAGATCCCAACAATCACATAGGGGGTCTCAGAAATCAGTGCATGAATAATAACATAAGACCGCCAGGGTCCAATTTAACCTCTTCTAACTGAAAGGGAAGGGAACGGTGGATCAAGACACTGACCCCCCTAGCATAGTTAGAATAAGGAGCGTGATAATGAGCACCGAGCCATGACCCTTGAGCCCACCAGGTGTGTTTCCTGCAATATGCAGATCTGTGGGTGAATTTTTAACCCCCGTACGTTCCATGAGACTATTAAATATTCAGCCATATGAAGATTTTACAATGACCGATCGAGGGAAGAGCACTGGTCTCCCACGGTGTCCCTGGACCAGGGGGAGCAGACCACTCCCCCAGGTACAGCAGAGTCCAACAGAATGCCTCCTCCCTCGAGTAGTATGCTATCCACACCAACGCCACTATGGGCGAATATCCCCTGCCATAGACCACCTTAACCTGAACAGTAAAACAAAAAAAACAAGAAAAAAAAAAAAAGGACATAACCTTGTGCAACAACGGTTGCTCCTCCCCTCCCCCCACCCCATGCAACTCGAAACAGTGAGCTGCACTTGGATCCCATAACCCCACAGTCCGAAGACTATAAACTGCACAGGTTGGGGACGTGTGAACAAAACAGGACAGAATCCAGACTGCTGTGAGCTCTGAAGCTCGTAGTAGTAAAGAACAAAGTTACAGTCTCGAGCTAGCAGCATGGAGTGAAAAATATAAAAATAAAAATGAACATGTTCTTGTAAAGCCAAAACTCAGCAAAGTAACTGCTTACACCTGCCAAGCAGGGGCACACACTTAGAAGTCAGTTGCGGGAACGAAACAGTACCTTGGAAGTCTTTATAGCAGGACAAGTATCTACCGCAGGGTACCCTGATAGAGGAAGTCTGCCGTAGAGACAGGCAAGTATAGTAAGCCTCGAGCACAATGTTCAGGGAACACATGACAATTTGCAAACCTTATAGTCATTACCTTCAGGCTTGTCAGTACTCAGTTGGTATATGCACAGTCATATATTCTTGAATTATAACACACTGAGGGGCTTACCCGCGTCCGCGGCAGCTAGTAAAGGAAATATAGCAGATGCACCTCTCACCAAGGGGGATATCTTTATCTCGGCGGCAGCGCCTCCAGCCATGCAGCAGCATCTTTGGGAACAGTAAAGAAACGCACATTCTCTCCATCCACCACCCTCAGCTTGGCCAGAAACATAACACTATATTTGATTCCCTTAGCGCGTAGAGCTGCTATCACACTGTCAAACGACCGGCGCTGTCTCTGAGTTTCCATCATGTAATCCGGGAATATTAATAGCTTGCCATTGCGGTAGGGGAGAACTCCAGCCACTCGGGCAGCTCTAAGTATCTCGTCTCGATCCCTGAAGTTCAGGAGCCGCAGTATAAGTGTGCGGGGTGGGGTTCCCTCCGGTCTAGGTGGAACACGATGGGCCCGCTCCACTGCAAAGCATGGTGAGAGCTGGGCTGCTGGTAACAGGGAGCACAGGAGTTCCTCAGTAAACAATGTGGGGGACCTTCCCTCCACCCCTTCCGGGAGGCCTACAATCCGCAGATTGTTCCGGCGGCTTCTATTCTCGGCGTCCTCCGCTCTATATTCCAACGCCCGTACTTTAGTTTGCAGAGTTCTGATGGATGCCGCATGGTCGGTAACTGTATCCTCCACCTCCCCCACACGCCTCTCTGTTTCTGCTACACGGGACCGGATTTTATCTAGATCCTACCGAATTAAGCCCACATCTAACTGTACCTCTTCAATCTTCGATGTGAGGGCGGTTTGACAAGAGCTAATAGCTGCCATAACTTCTGGTATACCCGGAGCTGCATGAGGTGAGTCCTCCTCGTGGTCAGTTTGAGACGCCATATTGTGAAGGCGTGCAGGGGAAGCAGGGCCGCCAGGAACCGAGACGGATTCCTCCAAGGCCTCCGGGGGAAATTTCAGCTTCTTACCCCGCTTCTGACTCCCAAAGGATTTAGAAGGCATCCAAATGCACCAGGATCGTGCCGATCCACGCAGTCACAATGTGCGGATAGATTAGTCGGATTACACTCCAGGAGAGCTCAGGAAAACACGTCTGCTCAGTCTGCCATCTTGGCCACGCCCCCCACTTTTTTATATTCTACTGGCCATATGCTTTTAGAAAATGTCTAGTTTGAGGGGTCTTTTCAAATTCTGAAAGCTGTAAGTGAAAAATTAAAACCTCCAGATTTTTGGAGAAATTTTTGGGTACGTTTGATTTTCACCATTTTGCAAAAAGGCGCAATTTAAAATTTACAAATATTTGTTATTAACTCCATACAGGTTAAGCTTTTTTATTTAGTAGGGATTTAGCAGGAATTTTGTAAAATTAGCTGTGTTTTCATCTGCTAATAATGGTTTTAGTGTATTTTTTGCCAATATATTGGTTCAATAAACATTTGTGCAAATACCGCGTGGTCTAAAAAAATCAGTTGCACCTTCTTTTTATTCTAAAGGTCATATGCTTTCAGAAAATATATGGTTTTGTGGGTCTTTCACAAATTCTGAAAGCTGTAAGGGAAAAATGAAAACCTTCAGGTTTTTAGAGAAATTTGGATATTTACATTTTTGCGTATGTTCGATTTTCACCATTTTGCAAAAGGGCGCAATGTAAAAATTCTAACTTTTTGTTATTTATTAACTCCATACAGGTTAAGCTTTTATATTTAGTAGGGATTTAGAAGGAATTTTGTAAAATTAGCTGTGTTTTTATCTGCTAATAATGGTTTTAGTGTATTTTTTGCCAATATTTTGGTTCGATAAATATTTGCGCAAATATCACAGGGTCTAAAAAATTAGTAGCACCTTCTTTTTATTCTAGAGGTCATATGCTTTCAGAAAATATATAGTTTTGGGAGTCTTTCACAAATTCTGAAAGCTGTAAGGGAAAAATTAAAACCTTCAGATTTTTTGAAAAATGTATATATTTACACTTTTGCATCTGTTCCATTTTCACCATTTTGCAAAAAGACACAATTTAAAAGTTACAAATTTTTGTTATTTATTCACTTAACACAGGTTAAGTTTTTATATTTAGTAGGAAATTTGTAAAATTTGCTGTGTTTTTATCTGCTAATAATGGTTTAAGTATTTCTCTTGCAAAAAGTCTTCAAAAATCAGTAGCATCTTCTTTTTATTCTACTTATCATGTGCTTTCAGAAAATATATGGTTGGGGGGGGGGGGGGGGGGGGTCTTTCACAAATTCTGAAAGCTATAAGTGAAAAATAATAAACAAAGGAAAAATTGCAAAAATGGTCTGACCACCTGAGTGTACAAAATGGAGCACAGGGCCTGGCAGCGAAAGGGTTAAATGAGATGCATGATAACATGCACCTCCATCCCTAAATCAGAAATAAGAAAGGGGTTTTTTGGGACTTTGAGTGAGGCACAAGACAGAAATTGTAAAATTGTTTTATTGGCATATAAACAAAGCGTTGAACATGAGTATTTTTATCTATATACACAAGGCGATGGCATACAAAAAAGAAGAATTCATGTATGTACATGCACAAATCTGAAATCGGATAGTATCCCATGGAAGTAACTAATATAAAAAGCCAATGCTTATTGAGTAATGGACACAAATGGGTTATAGGATGCAAATAAATCATAGTTGAGGTCAACCTATGTGTTGGGAACATGATAAAATAGATAGGCTTGATGCGTTTCATGGCCTTGTTACTAGTTACTTCCATGGGATACTATGCGATTTCAGATTTGTGCATGTACATACATGAATTCTTCATTTTTATATGCCATTGCCTTGTGTATATAGATAAAAATACTCATGTTCAACGCTTTGTTTATATGCCAATTAAACAATTTTACAATTTCTCCTACCACGTGTCTTGTGCCTCACTCAAAGTCCCAAAAAACCCTTTCTTATTTCTGATTTTTAGTCACGATGATATCAGAGGACCTGTGACCACCGGAGCATAGGGGAGAGGAGGCTGAGTGGACTGGTCTAGCAGCATGGAGGTAGCCTGGGAGAGCAGAGGATCGGATATGTAGAACTGCTTTTTCTGGTGACTTAGACCTATACTAGCATTTAATCCTTGCAGTGCAGGGGCAGCCCCACTACAAGGGAATATTTTTACCTTCCCCGGAGTTCAGATTTAACACTGCCCTCTAAAGTCTCAAGTAGCATGCACTTGGATGTAAAGAAAATACTTGGTACTCCCAAGTGCATAGGAGCGTGTGACTCATTACCCTTCCATGCAACATTTCTGGTGCTTGGTGATTGGCCTACAGCTCTCTCATAGGGATGAGGAGAGATTCCTCTCCTCTCCTACTAGGGGAACTTAGAAATTATTCTTCCCTCCTGGTGGTGGTGATGGAATGGTTGTGTGTGGTGGGGGGGGGACAAAAAGTACTTGGTGCTCGGAAGGGGGTTATTAGCGTAAACCTGCTGCTTTGCATGAGAAAAGCAAAGGTATGCTCTAAGCCAGTGATGGCAAACCTGGGTATGTTTTGGAACTACATTCCCCATGATGTTCGTGCACTCTGCAGTGTAGCTGAGCATCATGGGAAATGTAGTTCCAAAACATCACTGCTCTAAGTGATATCATTTTAGTATTTAGTATTTATTTAGTAGTATAATTTTGCCCCTCTACAAATCAATAGTAAGACCTCATCTGGAATATGCAATTCAGTTTTGGGTACCAGTTCTCAAAAAGGATATCGGGGAACTGGAGAAAGTCCAGAGAAGGGCAACCAAACTGATAAGAGGCATGGGGGAGTTCAGCTATGAGGAAAGATTAGAGGAACTGAATTTATTCACTCTTGAGAAGAGGAGAATAAGGGGGGATATGATCAACATGTTCAAATATATAAGGGGTCCATATAGTAAACTTGGTGTTGAGTTATTCTCTTTACGGTCAACCTAGAGGACACGGGGGCACTCTTTACGTCTAGAGGAAAAGAGATTTCATCTCCAAATACGCAAACGGTTTCTTCACAGTAAGAGCTGTGAAAATGTGGAATAGACTCCCGCCAGAGGTGGTTCTGGCCAGCTCAGTAGATTGCTTTAACCACTTCAGCCCCGGAAGGATTTACCCCCTTCCTGACCAGAGCACTTTTTACAATTTGGCACTGCGTCGCTTTAACTGCTAATTGCGCGGTCATGCAATGCTGTAACCAAACGAAATTTGCATCCTTTTCTTCCCACAAATAGAGCTTTCTTTTGATGGTATTTGATCACCTCTGCCGTTTTTATTTTTTGCGCTATACACGGAAAAAGACCGAAAATTTTGAAAAAAAATGATATTTTCTACTTTTTGTTCTAAAAAAAATCCAATAAACTCAATTTTAGTCATACATTTAGGCCAAAATGTATTTGGCCACATGTCTTTGGTAAAAAAAATGTCAATAAGTGTATATTTATTGGTTTGCGCAAAAGTTATAGCACCTACAAACTAGGGTACATTTTCTGGAATTTACACAGTCTTTAATTTATGACTGCCTATGTCATTTCTTGAGGTGCTAAAATGACAGGGCAGTACAAAACCCCCACAAATGACCCCATTTTGGAAAGTAGACACCCCAAGGAAATTGCTGAGAGGCATGTTGAGCCCATTGAATATTCATTTTTTTTGTCCCAAGTGATTGAATAATGAAAAAAAAAAAAAAAAAAATTACAAAAAGTTGTCACTAAATGATATATTGCTCACACAGGCCATGGGCATTGCACCCCAAAATACATTTAGCTGCTTCTCCTGAGTATGGGGATACCACATGTGTGGGACTTTTTGGGAGCCTAGCCGCATACGGGGCCCCGAAAACCAATCACTGCCTTCAGGATTTCTAAGGGCGTACATTTTTGATTTTACTCCTCACTACCTATCACAGTTTTGAAGGCCATAAAATGCCCAGATGGCACAAACCCCCCCCAAATGACCCCATTTTGGAAAGTAGACACCCCAAGCTATTTGCTGAGAGGCATGTTGAGTCCATGGAATATTTTATATTTTGACACAAGTTGCGGGAAAGTGACAATTTATTTTTTTATTTTTTTTTTTTTTTGCACAAAGTTGTCACTAAATGATATATTGCTCACACAGGTCATGGGCATATGTGGAATTGCACCCCAAAATACATTCTGCTGCTTCTCTTGAGTATGGGGATACCACATGTGTGGGACTTTTTAGGAGCCTAGCCGCGTACGGGACCCCGAAAACCAATCACCGCCTTCAGGATTTCTAAGGGTGTACATTTTTGATTTCACTCTTCACTGCCTATCACAGTTTCGGAGGCCATGGAATGCCCAGGTGGCACAAACCCCCCCCAAATGACCCCATTTTGGAAAGTAGACACCCCAAGCTATTTGCTGAGAGGCATGGTGAGTATTTTGCAGCTCTCATTTGTTTTTGAAAATGAAGAAAGACAAAAAAAAAAATTTTTTTTTCTTTTTTTAATTTTCAAAACTTTGTGACAAAAAGTGAGGTCTGCAAAATACTCACTATACCTCTCAGCAAATAGCTTGGGGTGTCTACTTTCCAAAATGGGGTCATTTGGGGGGGGTTTGTGCCACCTGGGCATTCCATGGCCTCCGAGACTGTGATAGGCAGTGAAGAGTGAAATCAAAAATTTACGCCCTTAGAAAGCCTGAAGGCGGTGCTTGGTTTTCGGGGTCCCATACGTGGCTAGGCTCCCAAAAAGTCTCACACATGTGGTATCCCCGTACTCAGGAGAAGCAACAGAATGTATTTTGGGGTGTAATTTCACATATTCCCATGGCATGTTTGAGCAATATATAATTTAGTGACAACTTTGTGCAAAAAAAAAAAATAATAATTTGTCTCTTTCCCGCAACTTGTGTCACAATATAAAATATTCCATGGACTCGACATGCCTCTCAGCAAATAGCTTGGGGTGTCTACTTTCCAAAATGGGGTCATTTGGGGGGGTTTGAACTGTCCTGGCATTTTATGCACAACATTTAGAAGCTTATGTCACACATCACCCACTCTTCTAACCACTTGAAGACAAAGCCCTTTCTGACACTTTTTGATTACATGAAAAAATTATTTTTTTTTGCAAGAAAATTACTTTGAACCCCCACACATTATATATTTTTTTAAAGCAAATGCCCTACAGATTAAAATGGTGGGTGTTTTATTTTTTTTTTTCACACAGTATTTGCGCAGCGATTTTTCAAACGCATTTTTTGGGGAAAAAACACACTTTTTTACATTTTAATGCACTAAAACACACTATATTGCCCAAATGTTTGATGAAATAAAAAAGATGATCTTAGGCCGAGTACATGGATACCAAACATGACATGCTTTACAATTGCGCACAAACGTGCAGTGACAACAAAATAAATACATTTTTAAAAGCCTTTAAAAGCCTTTACAGGTTACCACTTTAGATTTACAGAGGAGGTCTACTGCTAAAATTACTGCCCTCGATCTGACCGTCGCGGTGATACCTCACATGCATGGTGCAATTGCTGTTTACATTTGACGCCAGACCGACGCTTGCGTTCGCCTTAGCGCGAGAGCAGGGGGGACAGGGGTGCTTTTTTTTTTTTTTTTTTTTTCTTTATTATTTTTTTGCTTTTTTATCTTATTTTAAAACTGTTCCTTTCATTTTTTTTTTTTTAATCATTTTTATTGTTATCTCAGGGAATGTAAATATCCCCTATGATAGCAATAGGTAGTGACAGGTACTCTTTTTTGAAAAAATTGGGGTCTATTAGACCCTAGATTTCTCCTCTGCCCTCAAAGCATCTGACCACACCAAGATCGGTATGATAAAATGCTTTCCCAATTTCCCAATGGCGCTATTTACATCCGGCGAAATCTAAGTCATAAAATGCTCGTAGCTTCCGGTTTCTTAGGCCATAGAGATGTTTGGAGCCACTCTGGTCTCTGATCAGCTCTATGGTCAGCTGGTTGAATCACCGGCTGCATTCTCAGGTTCCCTGTTGAGACAGGAGAGCCAGAGAAAAACACGGAAGACGGTGGGGGGGGGCATTCTCTCCCACTGCTTGTAAAAGCAGTCTAGAGGCTAATTAGCCGCTAGGATTGCTTTTACATGAAAGCCGACCGCTGGCTGAAAAGAATGATACCAAGATGATACCTAAACCTGCAGGCATCATTCTGGTATAACCACTCAAAGTCGTGAATGCTGTACCTGAAGACAAAAATATGGTTAACAATAAAGCACAGTAAACGGTAAAGTATAAAAAAATTGCAGACCTGAAAAGCAAACATGATAAAACATAATAACAATAAAACATTGCAGAATAGAATACAGTAAAAAAGAGCAGAACAATAGAGAGAATAGAGAGAGAGAGAGAGAATAGAGAGAGAACAATAAAACTACAACTATTATTTTTTATTTTATATTTTTGTTTGTGTTTTTTTTTTTTTTTTCTTTTTTTACACTTTTTTTGTAACTGTAACTTTTATAACTGTAATCGGTTCCAGGTTCGGGTCTCTCAAAATGCGATGGCATCTTGGGAGACCCTGTGAAAGTGTGTCCTAGTCTGTGCAATGCTGTACCCTACGCTAATACTCAACTAGTGAATGGTAGCGTTCAAAACATTCACCAATGCAAAGACCAGGATTGTCAGGACAGGAGGGACAATAATAGCGGGTGTCACGCCTATATCCGCGCTTGCTGCAGACACAACATCTTTTTTGGGGGGGTTCGTTGGGTAGGGGTACTCGGGAGGACATAAAAATGCCTCTCATGCAGCCGACTGCATTTGGTTGGGGATGTGAATGGGGGAAGTACGGGCGCTGCAGAAGTGGTGGGTTCCCAATTAGGATTGGCGAATGCAGCAGGAAGGGCACTATGGGCATGACGGGCCTGTGTTTGTCTTCTTGGTGGCAGCGGGACACTATTTGTGCTTGCCACCTCACCAGCTTGAACTGCACTTATGGGACTCGCCACGTCACCAAGTGTTACTGCAGTGCTGGTTTGACTACGACCGGGGTGTACTAGGCCGCTGGCGCTTGCCAGTTCACCAAAATGCTACCAAAAAAACTGTTAACGATCGCAGGGATCAGGCCTGACTCTGCGAACGCTGCAGTTATGCATTTAGTGTTTTGTAAGTGACAGTGATCGATCGATACTGCACTTGGGTGGGCTGGGCTGGGCCGGGCGGAGGGGCAAAACGCAGGTGCTAGCAGGTATCTGGGCTGATCCCGCTGACACTGCGTTTTTGGGAACCCTAAACTGCTGGGGACGCCAGTATAGATCTGATCGGATCAGATATTGATCAGTTCAGATACTATACCACTAAGGGAGGTGTACGGTGCGTGCGTGGGTGTTAGCGCTACTGGCACTAACCTGACGCTGCCTGGGGCTGGTGCTTGCCAGTTCACCAAAACGCTACCAAAAAAAACTGTTAGCGATCGCAGGGATCAGGCCTGACTCTGCGAACGCTGCAGTTATGCGTTTAGTGTTTTGTAAGTGACAGTGATCGATCGATACTGCACTTGGGTGGGCTGGGCTGGGCCGGGCGGAGGGGCAAAACACAGGTGCTAGCAGGTATCTGGGTTGATCCCGCTAACACTGCGTTTTTGGGAACCCTAAACTGCTGGGGACGCTAGTATAGATCTGATCGGATCAGATATTGATCCGTTCAGATACTATACCACTAAGGGAGGTGTACGGTGCGTGGGTGTTAGCGGTACTGGCACTAACCTGACGCTGCCTGGGGCTGGTGCTTGCCATTTCACCAAAATGCTACCAAAAAAACTGTTAGCGATCGCAGGGATCAGGCCTGACTCTGCGAACGCTGCAGTTATGCGTTTAGTGTTTTGTAAGTGACAGTGATCGATCGATACTGCACTTGGGTGGGCTGGGCCGAGCTGGGCGGAGGGGCAAAATGCAGGTGCTAGCAGGTATCTGGGCTGATCCCGCTAACACTGTGTTTTTGGGAACCCTAAACTGCTGGGGACGCTAGTATAGATCTGATCGGATCAGATATTGATCTGTACAGATACTATACCGCTAAGGGAGGCGTATGCTGCGTGCGTGGGTGTTAGCGGTACTGGCGCTAATCTGACGCTGCCTGGGGCGACGCATATCACCGTCGGGTGATCAGGGGGCTAAATCTTTATTCGGTAATAAACGGCAGGTGCCCTGACACTATAAAAAATAAACAAACTAACCAGCGTCACCCGTAACACTTATACGGTGATCAGTGGTGAAAGGGTTAACTAGGGGGCAATCAAGGGGTTAAAACATTTATTAGGTAGTATATGGGGGTCCCTGTCGCTATAAAACGCTGACGGCGAACCTAAATATTTAGGTCCCTAACTAGCGTCACCAGCGACACTAATACAGCGATCAGAAAAATGATCGCTTAGCGACACTGGTGACAAGGGGTGATCAAGGGGTTAAAACTTTATTAGGGGGGGTTAGGGGGGTACCCTAGACCTACAGGGGGCCTAACACTCACTGCCCTGACACTGTAACTGTCACAAACTGACACCAATACAGTAATCAGAAAAAAAAAAAAAAAAAAACCTGCTTGGTGTCAGTTTGTGACAGGGGGGGGGGGTGATTGGGGGGGGATCGGGGGGCGATCGGGAGGGGGATCGGGGTGTTTTGTGTGCCTGGCATGTTCTACTGTGTGTAGTGTGTTGGTGCACTTACATTGCAGTCTTCTCTCCTCGGCCCGGAACGGAAAATACCGAGCCGAGGAGAGATGACATCATTTCCTCTGCCTCTGTGTACAATACAGAGGCAGGGAAATGATCCCATTGGCTGAGAGCGATCGCGAGGGGGGGGCCACGAATGGATGGCCTCCCCCTCACCTCCGATCGCCGGGGAAGATTTGCAGACCGCCGCAGGCACCGGGGGGGGGTCCGATCGGACCCCCCACCCGCGGGCAGGCAAGGACGTACATACACGTCCTTTTGCCTGCCCGTGCCATTCTGCCGACGTATATAGTCGTGCGGCGGTCGGCAAGTGGTTAAGAAAGGCCTGGATACTTTCCTAAATGTACATAATATAACTGGGTACTAACATTTATAGGTAAAGTTGATCCAGGGAAAATCTGATTGCCTCTTGGGGGATCAGGAAGGAATTTTTTCCCCTGCTGTAGCAAATTGGAGCATGCTCTGCTGGGGTTTTTTGCCTTCCTCTGGATCAACTGAGGGTATAAAATTGGGTATATTGGATTGTACAATATTTTTTATTTTATTTATTGTTTTTAAGGTTGAACTGGATGGACTTGTGTCTTTTTTCAAACTGACTAACTACCCTGTTTCCCCGAAAATAAGACCTAGCGTGATGGTCGGTGATGGCTGCAATATAAGCCCTACCCCCCAAATAAGCTCTACCCTGTTTCCCCGAAACTAAGCCCTACCTTGAAAATAAGACATACAAGGACTTTAACTAGGGCTTATTTGGGGGGTAGGGCTTATATTGCAGCCATCACCGACAATCACGCTAGGTCTTATTTTCGGGGAAACAGGGTATGTAACTATGTATTTTAGACACCCTTGTAACAATTTGTTATCGGAGTTGGACTTGCTGACTGTATGTCATTTTCCAACTCTAATGCTCCATACACACGAGAAATTCCGGCAGAAAAAACTGAAAAGATGGTTTTTCCGACGGAATTTCACTCAAGCTTGCCTTGCATACACACGGTCACACAAAAGTTCTTTGAACTTTTGACCGTCAAGAATGCGGTGACGTAAAACACTACGACGAGCCAAGAAAATGAAGTTCAATGCTTCCAAGCGTGCGTCAAATTGTTTCCGAGCATGCGTGATTTTTTGCGCGTCCGAATTGCATACAGACAAACCCATTTTCGAATAGGAACTTTTTCCGACTGAAAAACAGAGAACCTGCTCTCAATCTTTTTCTGGCTGGAATTCTGCCAGCAAAAGTCCGATGGAGCATACACAGGGTCGGAATTTCTGACCAAAAGCTCACATCCGACTTTTGTTGGCAGAATTTCTGATCATGTGTATGGGGCATGACAGAGAGACGAGCTCTATTTCTAACTCCACACAGCAAGAAAAGGTCTGGATATGGTTCTGTCTTAGGACATATTTTGACTAGTGTCCAGATGCTACCAATGGCACATTGCTATGATTTACTAGACATTGTAATTGATCTTTCAGATAATTTGAACATTTTATTTTCAACGTGGTAACCTTGCGAAACATCTATAACTGTGACAGTGTGCTTGATGTGATAAATAGGTTTTATTTTACTTTTTGTCTGGAAATAAAACAGTTTAAAGTTTTGAAACATCCTCCCTGCTGACTGTGGAACTGCATTATTCAGTCACAGCTATTCAATTTAGAGGTGATTTATACTACTGACAAGTCACAAAGGTTTGGCCAGTGATCAGATCTGATTCCAGCGCTGAGGCAGGAATTAAAGACTGAATAATGCCATCTCAGTCCATTTTTCAAAGCCTGACAATGTTATATTAGGACTTTTACATTATAGGCTGATAAAAAGATCCATGTTACTTATTTATGTTAATCCAAAAAACCCAAAATGCTGATATTAAGTTATAACACTTTAGGTGACCCTAAATTGGCTGCACTTTGTGAGCGGAGTAAATTGTATGTGAATAAGAAATTACAATATGCGTGTATATTATAGGTTTGATATCATATGGTTGGAAAG
The DNA here is from genome assembly GCF_042186555.1 of Aquarana catesbeiana. Lineage (NCBI taxonomy): Eukaryota > Metazoa > Chordata > Amphibia > Anura > Ranidae > Aquarana > Aquarana catesbeiana. Next base: position 236,592,810 of record NC_133326.1, on the reverse strand, counting down.
TACTTAAAGCGGAAGTAACCCCATCCATAAAACATTTTCGGCACATGCCGAAAATGTAACACTCCCATTGATTGTGCTCTCAACCAAACTGTCAAACCATCCAATGGCTGGTATCACAACTGATCACATGTGCAGCATTATGGCAGTGGTAGATTAAACAGAGGCAAAGATGTCAGCTTCCTTGGCTGAAAATGATAGGTAGGGTTTACTTACACTTTAATTGCTAATTCTGCATATAATGTATGTCTGCAGAAAAAGAGGCTGGGAAGGAGGTTAGTTATTGAGCAACACACACTCAGAGAACAAACAAAACATAAAAAGTTTTACAAAGACTCCAGCATTGTCAGTCAGCCATCTGACAGTATGTCAGAATGGAACCTATTGGATATGTAACAGTCTGTGCCAGGAGACTAGTTTTTAAAAAGATTGATGGGAAACACCTCCATGTTATGTGCATTTGTCAAATGGTGCTGAAATGAATAAAGCACAAGTGAAAAAAATAAAAATGGGAAATATATTCTTGCTGCATTCAGATAATACATGTATAAATATATACTGCACATTGCACTTCAGGAGTCATTATTATTCTTGTAATGTATATCTACATGTTTTTATATACTTTATTATTTAATGTATCGGCTGTGTTTAAACCTCTGGGATTCTTGCTCAGCTGAAACATAAAATAAACATTTTCTCAAAAGATGTCAAGGGGACCTATGCTTAAAAATTCATCTTATGAATCAGTAGGATACATGTCAGCATTACCAAATCACATTATTGTTTTGAGTTAGTGCCCTTTTTTGCCATTACGTTAAAAAAAACTGTTGTTCCTCTAGATTCCAGTCTAGGTACATGGTCACTGGCTGTCAATCATTACTGCACAACGTCTATTGATTTCCGTGAGCAATTACATAGGTGGCACAAAAAGACTACCAATGAATATGAATTGTAAATGTAAGTAAAGAATCTGATTCATCAAGATGCTATTTATTGCTTGCTAAGAATGGTCATTCAAAAAAAAAAAAATACTATCATTTGTAATATTAAGACCTGATTCATTAAGAAGTAATACGTTTCAGGTGTTATTAGTGCCTGCAATGTATCCTATTCACAATACTAATATTAAGTGTTAATATGGCTTTAGCTTTTTACTTGAATGAAGCAGGTGGGCCGTTTTTGGTAAGTTATACAAATGTAAATACAGTGCTTTGAAAAAGTATTCATACCCCTTGAAACTTTACACATTTTGTCATGCTACAACCAAAAACGTGAATGTATTTTATTGGGGTTTTATGCGACAGACCAACACAAAGTGGCATATCAAATTGTGAAATAGAAGGAAAGTGATAAATGGTTTTCACATTTTTTTACAAATAAATATCGGAAAAGTGTGGCGTGCATTTGTATTCAGCCCCCTTTACTCCGATACCCCTAACTAAAATCTAGCGGAACCAATTGCCTTCAGAAGTCCCCTAATTAGTAAACAGGGGAATTTTAAGGTGCCACACTAAAGTAACTACATTTACTATAGATAAAATTCAAACACATTTTATTTGTAACAGTTTAAAATTGATAACTTTCTTTGTCATATCAATATGCAATTCATACAACGATGCAGGCACTTCAGCTCTACATGTTTCTCCCCAATGAGCTTCTTCAGGAGTCTCAAGAGTGCTGCATGAACTTGATATGGATGCTTTAGGACAAAATTTGAATCTAATGCCCTGTACACACGGTCGGACATTGATCGGATATTCCGACAACAAAATCCATGGATTTTTTTCCGACGCATGTTGGCTCAAACTTGTTTTGCATACACATGGTTGCACAAAGTTGTCGGAATTTCCGATCGCCAAGAACGCGGTCACGTACACCACGAACGACGAGACTAGAAGAGGGCAGTTCCGAACCAAGCGCGGCACCCTTTGGGCTCCTTTTGCTAATCTTGTGTTAGTAAAAGTTTGGTGAGAGACGATTCGCACTTTTTCAGACTCGTGGTTTTCAGATCGTTTTCTTCTGTTCAGTTTGTGCTTGTGGGTTTGTATCTGGTCTTTAGTGCCTACAGCGAGTACAATTGACTTGTCATTGTGTTCGTGTTCATTCGTTACTGATTTTCAGGTCACTTTTCACAGGCCTTGCTGTTCTTCAGTGCGTTCTGTTACTTCGTTCTGACCAGCCGACCGTTTTCTAGCCATGTTGCGTATACGTACTCCTCGTAGAGTTCGTGCTGTGTGGGGGCTTGATGTTGGGGTCCTTACCTTGACACAAGTCCAGTCCATGAACAGGGTGGGGAGGAGTTCATGGACCAAGAATTGGTTGCTCCAGCGTGACCAGTTCTGTCACATGCCTTTGCTCCGTGAGATCCGTGAGAATAATCCTGATGATTTCAGGAACTTTCTCCGGATGACGGACCCCGTATTTCACCGTTTGTTGGCTTTGCTGACCCCTTATATTAGCAGGCAGGATACCTGCATGAGGCAAGCCATCACTCCGGAGCAGAGGCTAGTTGCCACCCTGCGGTACTTGGCAACAGGGAGAAGCCTGCAGGACTTGAAGTTCTCGACAGGCATCTCCCCCCAGGCTCTGGGGATCATTATCCCAGAGACCTGTTCTGCCATCATCCAGGTCCTGCAGAAGGAGTATATTAAGGTAAGATTTGTATCCTTTAATATCACATTTTATTGTATTTAATGTTTGATAACATATTGTATTTCTTTCCTCATTCCCTAATTACCATGATCGTAATATGCTGTGAATGTCCCCTTTGTCCTCATGCATGCTAGATTTTTTTTTTTATTTTTTTGGTCCTTCATACATATTTGCCTTCACTTACCTCCCCAGCATGCTCTCCTGGGCCTATATTCACCTCGTGTAGTCACTTAACAATGTATTTTGTCAGCTCCACAGTAGTGCTTTACCCCAAACACCCCCTAAAATGTGTAAAAATGTGATTTGTGCTTCAAATTCAGGCAGAGTGGCAGAGGCTTTTTTTTGGTGTCCCAAAATCATTTGGAACTCTCCCTCCCCCCAACTGCTAACCCAGCTGATAACAATCCTCTATCTGCTGACTTTGCCAAACCCATACACACTATACCCACCTCTTTAGTGGTCAGATTTATGGATGAATTCCCTAAAGCGTGTAGTGCAAGGGCCTGCCTGAATACTTTCAAATGGTACTGTTTAAAGTTTTTGTATCCTATTATTATCCTGATAGGTAATAGCAGAATGTAAAAATGTGCCCAAATGTGTACAGTGTGTATTTATCTCTTTGTATTATGACACTTCTTACCTGTCCAGTGGGCTGCCAATAGTGTAAGTAAGGAGGGGCTGGCCAAAGAAATACACATTATTTATGCATTCAGCTCTCAATGAAGTGGAGAGGGTTACATTTCCAAAACATCTCCCCCCCATAAAATTTTACAAATGGCCCATGAGAGGGGAGGGAGGAGGAATCTGATAGGTGAACCTTATACCTTTGTCTTTAAATACTCCCTAAAATAAATCTTATACTGATGTTGGCCAAGAATGTTTGTGTCTAATCTGCTTTCCCTGTTTATGTGCAAAATGATTCATTTATTTTTCTTGTTTGACTCCACAGTTTCCTTCCAACCCACAGGAATGGCAGACTGTGGCTTCCCACTTTGCCCAGTGGTGGGACTTTCCTAACTGCGGAGGGGCAATTGATGGGAAACACGTCCACATCATCCCACCACCCAACTCGGGGTCATACTATTATAATTATAAGGGGTTCAATAGTATTGTGATGTTGGCAGTGGTGTCGGCTACTTATGAGTTCCTGTATGTGGACGTGGGAAAGAATGGCCGGATGTCCGATGGTGGAGTCATTGCCCAGACGGAGTTCTACAGGCGTCTCCAGAATGGCAGCTTGGACTTGCCACCTCCAGAAGACAATGTGGAAGGACTCCCATTTGTCTTCGTTGCTGATGAAGCATTTGCGCTGAGGGACCACCTTATGCGGCCATTTCAGATGAGGACCCTCACCCCGGACCAGAGGGTTTTTAATTACCGGCTAGCCAGAGCCAGAAGAGTGGTGGAGAACACATTTGGAATTATGGCCAGCTGGTTCCGCCTATTTCTTACACCCATACACATGGCGGAGTATAAACTGAATCATATCATTCTGGTGTGCTGTGTTCTCCACAACTTTTTAAGGCAAATTTCTGAAAACTATGCTGCCTCAGTTGGGCCTGAGGCCGGAATTCAAGTAAATGAACCAACCCTGACGGCGCTTGAAAGTGGCCGTCCTGGCTTGCCCCCCTGAGTGCCCGCGAGGTCCGTCTTAAATACCTTGATTACTTTGCGGGTACAGGGGCCATCAATATGCCAGACAATGTCTGATACATTTTTAAAATAAAAACATAATTTTAACTACTAAAATCTTTGGTGACATTTACTGCTTGTGTTTCTTTTAGCTGACCCTGACAGAAATGTGGGGAGTCCTGAAAATGTTGTGTTTGTGTAACCTTGAAAAGCACTGTTGGGTGTTATTTACTAAAAGAAAATACACTTGAGCCTGCACTGAAACTGCACTTGTAGTGCAAAGTGGATTTGCCCTTAGGAAATAACCCCCATTGTCACTGAAAACACAAATTTTACCACAACAAAATTTTAGGAGCATTGAAACAATAATCCACACATTCTTGAGTATCAATCTTTTTAATACCAGCACAATCACATTTGCATTTCTAAAAGGTTTTTAAAACAAACCAACATGTTTGTTGTATAACAATTTTTTCAGTAACATTAATAAATATTGAAATGTCCATTTAAGGTAAAACAGGCATGTTTCAAACAAACAAGAAATACACAAATATGGAACTTACAAAGTTCAACTTTTGTAGAAATTGAAGGCAATATCAGACATGAGTATTTAGAAACTCTGTTTGATATTGCGTTCAGATGGGGTGAAGTCACCCCTGGAAAAGCCAAATTTTGAAGATGCACACAAATTGCCAAATGTCAACTTGTGCTAGCTGCCAACACGGGGGATCAAGGGACGTGTTTTGTGGGTGCAACCCATTCCTTTTAGCTACTTTATTATTGAGGAAGGGGTTGCACCCCCAAAACTCCTACATTGATCTCCCGTGATGGCAGATAGCACATGTTGACACCATGTGTGCATCTTCAAAATTTGGCTTTTTTATAAAATGGCAAAAAATGTTAAAAATTTTTACTTTACAAATACCACAAAAAAGGAAGGGATTTGGAGGTGTTTTAAACTCTCCCTAAAACATCAATGATGTTCTTCATTTTGTTTTTAACATCATTGATGTTTTTCTGGATGTTTTCCAAGTCCCTATTACACCCCATGATCTCCCCGATCAGGATCTGTGCACTTTCACTGGTGAAATGACCTGGATCCACAACATCACGATCACCTAAAAATATAGAAACAAAAACACACCATGTATTATAAATCTGCCCGCATCCATCTCTTACCTGAGCATGTGGTCGCAGACACTTACCTGTTGTGGTGACTATTTCCACCACGTCTCCTTCCTCCTCCTCCTCTGCTTGGCTTTGGGGGATTTCACCTTCTTCATGAAGTGCGGGGTCTGTTGTCTCTTCTGCTGAGTGGTTTCCTCCGAGTCTTTTCTCCCCTATGTAAAAAAAAATAGGTATTCTTAGCACACAGATATTTGATGACAGAAAGAGGAATATGAAACATTGCTTGGAAGTGGGGTACAATTGTCTGTTTTGGCTGAGTTCCAAAATGAAGAAATATTGTTTTCCTTTGTCAAGCTTGAATACTTACCTGTTTTGTACAAGCCTTACAGATGGAGACACCCCTATAGTATACACTGGAGCACCTGTGTGGGGCCCTCTAATAAAAAGGGTGTTCTGGTGTTCCACACTAGTGCTCCAGCATCCAGATGTGTAAACAGCTGCTGAGTGTCCTCTCCTTACACAGAATCTAGTTTGCATTACATTCTAGTTACAAACCCATCTAGACTCCAAAATTATTTTAAGAGAAGTAAGCTAGAAAAAATGTATTCAAATGCATATGGCCAAAACAATGGTGTTTTCTATGCCGAACGAACAATGTTTCATACGAATGAACAATGTGCCCATTAACATGAAAGTTGCCATTTTAAACTGTACAACAGTAAAGAAAAGCACATGGAGCAGCACGAACGTAATAAAAATACAGAATAGGAACACAGGACAACTACTTACTTTTTTGCAGCACTCTCCTGATCTTCTGTACTGCTCATGCTCCCTGATTTTGAGGTCCGACCACCGCTTCCTGAGCTGATCCTTGGATCGTCGTACCCCGAAATTCTTCGGGACGTTTCTGGCTCTGGGCTTTCCTCCTCCTCGTTTCTGTAATTAGCACGCACCTTCTGTGTCTCTGCCATGTGCTCTTCCCCCACTACGCCGAACGAGAAGGGGCGGGGAATAGACTAGAAAGAACATCAGGGGCCGGCGCAGTGTATATAAAGCATAACACGCGTGCGTAGTACGTACGATCTGTGAGCGGAGGAAGGAGTATCGGAGGCGTCGATCGTGATAACGAAGGTAAGATCTAAACTTGGGCCTATACTGTTTCTAGATTGAGGCCTATATTGTAACAAGATTAGGAGAGTTTCGCCTGACATTAGGGTTTGTCTTGTGTTGTGTCTTGCAGATAAAACGGATGGCTTCAATGACCACAATTTCCTCCCCCTGTTCATAGACAAATACAGGGAGCTGCCCTGTCTGTGGCAGGTCAAACACCCCCAATACAACAATAAACAAAAGAGGCAGGCAGCGCTGGAGAAACTGCTGGAGTTGGTAAAGCCGGTGGTCCCCATGGCAACCATCCCTATTTAAAAGCCAAAATTGGTGGCCTGAGGAGCACTTATCTTAGGGAGCGCAAGAAGGTCACGGATTCCCAGAGATCCGGAGCTGCAGCAGATGACATTTATGTCCCCAGGCTGTGGTACTATGAGAGACTGCAATTTCTGTCAGACCAGACTGGAGTCAGGAAATCCCTCTCCACTCTTCCTTCCACTCTTCCTTCCACCCTATCTTCCACCCCAGCTGAGGCTTCCGATGTCCAACCTGGGACTTCCAGCCAGGAAGAAGTGGAGGAACCCAGCTGGAGCCAGGTATAGAATTCTTCTACAGATTTCTGGTCAATAAATAAATTATGCTTACTAGATGTTATTATTGATCACTAATTGCTGATTTAATAAAGTGTTTTACATATCAATAGACAGTAGTGGGCAAAAATAATTGGGACAAGAATGAAAAATGCTGGGCTCAGAATGATCATCTGTTATATTTGTTAACATTCAATTTGCAACAGTTATGAGGTGAAAATTGTGTGTGATTGATGAATAAAAAACTAAAACGATTTCCCTTTTTCATGCACAGTAAGACCTCAGCCAGGACGAGGAGGCTGTGGAATGTGACACACAGGAGGAGGCTGTGGAATGTAGCAGCCTGGAGGAGGCGGGGGTTAGTGGCAGCCAGGAGGAGGCAGGGCCCAGTAGGAGCCTGACAGAATAGCAGGTTCCTTCCCTCCGCCTTCCAACCAAAAGACCCAGGAAGGGGAGTAACGTGCAGGATTCAGCACTCAGGCTGATTCAGGAGGCTTCTGCATCCCTCAGAGCCACCCCCACTCCTGAAGAGGCCTTTGCCTGCATGGCTGCCACAAAACTGGAGGGCATGCAGGAGGGTCAACGCCTCCTGTGTGAGGACCTTCTTTACAAAACACTAACTAAGGGGTTGAGGGGCGAAATCACACACAAAACCCACCTGTGTGAGTTGGACCAGAGAGTGATGACCTGGGTTCAGTCTGGTCTGACAAAAGATGCAGGCTCTTGTATGACCACAGCCTGGGGACATACATGTCATCTGCTGCTGTTCATGAACTCTTGGACTTCTGGACCAGACTGCACTCCCTTAGATATGGACTCCTCAGGCCACCAATTTTGCAATAAAATAATTGATGTGTGCCCTGGGGGCCAAAGACTTCGCCAATTTCTGCTGTTTCTCCAGCGTTGCCTCCCTCTTTGTTTGGTTATGATCCCTTAATAAAGGATTTTGTGTTTCAATTATAATTGCCTATGTGTGTTTTCCTTCAAAAAGGACAGTTTGTTTGTGAGGAGGCAGGTACATTTCAAAAATACAATGTGAAATTAACAAGAGACACCAACACCAAGCAACCTCCTTGAGATTAAATAATACAAGATAATAATGGTGTTGTGGTAACTTGACACACAAAACACACCCAAAAATATTCAGGATGTAAAATAAAAAAATTTAAAAAATTAAAAACACGATCAGGCTTGAAAACAATACAAACCAAAAAAAACATATATCTTTTTTGTCAGATGTGACAAATCAAAATATATTGATGAAATCACGATAAATAATAAAGAAAGAAGTTTGTGAGAAGTCTGTGTGAATATCAGCAGCAAAACTACTTAATTCTTCTAGCATTATAAAGAAGAAGAGAGTGCGCTCCATTAAACAATTTTAAACATTGCAGCCTGACGAAAGTGCTATATTCATTCCGAACGCTAATTTTACCAGACTGAGCTGTTCTGTCTTGGAATTTCTTCTGAGCATGCGTGGCACTTTGTGCGTCGGAATTGTCCACACACGGTTGGAATTGACGCGATCGGATTTTGTTGTTGGAAAATTTTATAGCCTGTTCTCAAACTTTGTGTGTCGGAAAATGTCTGATGGAGCCCACACACGGTCGGAATTTCCGACAACACGCTCCGATCGCACATTTTCCGTTGGAAAATCGGACCGTGTGTACAGGGCATTAGTATGTAAATCCCAGTAAATTCCAATAGATACTAGACCAGTGGGACGTGTTGTGACCATAGGGGAAAGATAGAAATTTCACCTTGTTCTCAATAGGTGATGGAACCAATTTGTTCCCCTTTTCTCATTGAGAAGGGTATTTTGCCACAGTACATGATGGAGGGAAAGCATAGATGGTAGATGCTAGATAGCCCAGATGGAGCATGACAGCGAGAATTTCTTCCGCTGGAGGGGCCTATTATTACACCCTCCAACCAAGAATCAGCCTAGTAAGGCCTGTCCCAAATGGAATCCGAAGTTGCCTCTGAAGAGGGAGAGGAGAGACACAAACTCTCTCCCTATCACAGCCTCTGTCAAACAGAGGTCCCACTGGTCTGGCATCTATTGGAAATTACTGGGATTTACGTACTTAGATTCAAAGTTTGTCCTAAAGCATCTGTAATAAATTTCATGCAGCACTCTTGAGACTCCTGAAGAAGCTCATTGGGCGAAACATGTAGAGCTGAAGTGACTGCATCATTGCATGAATTGCATATTGATATGACAAAGACTTTTATCAATTTTAAACTGTTACAAATAAAATGTGTTTGAATTGTATCTATAGTAAATGTAGTTACTTTACTGTGGCACCTTAAAAGTCCCGTGTTTTCCCTTTTCCTTTTGCATATAATTGGGATGCGGTGCCTTTTCTGGCCCTTCACTGCCCTAAACATTTATTAATTAGTAAATAGAGTCCACCTGTGTGTAATTTAATCTCAGTATAAATACAGCTGTTCTGTGAAGCCCTCAGAGGTTTGTTAGGGAACCTTAGTGAACATACAGCATTATGAAGGCCAAGGAACACACCAGACAGATCAGGGATGAAGTTGTGGAGAAGTTTTAAGGGTTAGATTATAAAAAAATATCCCTAACTTTGAACACGGAGCACTGTTCCATCCATCATCCAAAAAATGGAAAGAGTATGGAACAACTGCAAACCTACCAAGACATTGCCATCCACCTAAATTCACAGGCTGGGCAAGGAGAGCATTGATCAGAGTAGCTGCCAAGAGGAACATGGTAACTCTGGAGGAGCTGCAGAGATCCACAGCTCAGGTGGGAGAATCTGTCCTCAGGACAGGTTGTGCACGCCACAAATCTGGCCTTTATGAAGAGTGGCAGGAAGAAAGCCATTGTTGAAAGAAAGCTATAAGAAGTCCCGTTTGTGGTTTGCGAGAAGCCATATGGGGGGACACAGCAAACATGTGGAAAAAAGGTGCTCTGGTCAGATGAGACCAAAATTTAACTTTTTGGTCTAAAAGAAAAACGCTATGTGTGGCGGAAAACTAACACTGCACATCTCCCTTAACACACCATCACCACCATGAAACATGGTGGTGGCAGCATCAAGTTGTGGGGATGCTTTTCTTGGACAGGGAAGCTGGTTAGAGTTGATGGGAAGATGGATGAAACCAAATACAGGAAGAAAACCTGAGTCTGCAAAAGACTTGAGACTGTGGCAGAGGTTCACCTTCCAGTAGGACAACAACCTTAAAAATAGCCAGAGCTACAATGGTATGGTTTTAGATCAAAGCAAATTCATGTGTTGGAATGACCCAGTCAAAGCCCAGACCTAAATCCAATGAAGAAACTGTGGTAAGGCTTGTAAATTGCTGTTAACAGATACTCTCCATCCAATCTGACACAGCTTGAGCTATTTTGCAAAGAAGAATGGGCAAAAATGTCACTCTCTAGATGTGCAAAGCTGGTACAATCACTAATTTAAATTGTAGCAAAGTGTAATTTCTTCAGTGTTGTCACATGAAAAGATATAATAAAATATTTACAAAAATGTGAGGAGTGTACTCACTTTTGTGAGATACTGTATATTAAATGATGTTTGGGGGCAATATAACTGACCACAAATGATTTGGGTTTTTCTTTTATGGCTGCTGTGTAAGGGCACTATGATACATACTCCTTACCCCTGGACTCTACACTCTGTTACAGTATGTGTTACATACACCTGACCACTGCACTCTCTACACTATGTTGTTACATACATAAAGGTTACATGCTCCAGACTGTTGCACTCTTAATGCTTTCAAAATTAGGATTTGTTAAATTCTTAATTTCATCAATTTACAAAATACAAAGTGAGTGAACAGAAGAAAAATCAAAATAAAATCAGTATTTGATGTGACTACCTTTTCGCTTCAAACCAACATAGATTCTTCTAGGTACAAGTGCACAAGGAATTTGGCAGGTAGGTTGTTCAAAAGTTCTGTGCTGATGGCAGTGGCACTGCTGGACATCTTCCGATGTTGAAGGGAAGTAAGCATGATGTGTCTTTCATCTGCTGCATTGAATATGAAAAAGGTGGTGTCCATGATAAAGTAAATGCTCCTCAATAAATTTCATTCCATGGGAAAAGAGGGGATATGTGTGAATGATGCCTTATCAGCCTGTTTGCCCCAGTTGAAGGACCATTGTCCGAAACATGTCGGGTTGCTGAACCTTTGTGCCTTGTCACCACGTGATTTTATGCTATATTTGTGATCACTATCTGTACTCACCGGTTTAGGTGATTGTATATCCCCTTGTTCTGGCGTTTTTAATAAACCTTTTCTATCGGATTCATGCACTATGTGGAGGTTTTTTCTTCTCTCCCTTATGATTTGACATCCTGTGCTGTGGAGTCTGCATGCTCCTGCTGTCCGCTCTCTGTGCATGCGAGCATCTACACCTGCTGGGGACCTGAGCATCACCATCCATCTATGGTTGCTTCGGATGAGGCAATTGAAACGCATCTCCATACCATCAGTGTCTCCTATAAAGCACCCACAGGACTGACTGATCCAAATGCCCAATTGACATACTCCGTATAGTGAGTGTGTCCACCCTTTCTGGTAAGCGTATCCATTTCTTCTATTATCACAGCTATATGTGGGCCTAGATCGCACGAAGACTACTGTTTCGCTGTACCTATTGGCTGATAAGGCATCATTCACACATATCCCCTCTTTTCCCATGGAATAACATTTATTGAGGAACATTTACTTTATCATGGACACCACCTTTTTCATATTCATTGGAGATTGACTTTCCATACAATTTGTTTTGTTTTGGTACTTGTATTTTATCATCAAGTCATTATCAATTTTACACCACCTCTGGGATGACATGCTGTCACCTTGTTTTATATATCACTTATTAGCGCTGCATTTATACATTTATTTGTATTCTACTGCACGGTTCGCTACACTGTTGATGCTGGCTGCTACTATTTTTGTATTTTGCTGTTCATAGTAGTGCAACTTTACTTTTTTGTTTATCTGCTGCATTGTTTCCTTGGCCGACCACTCCGTCTATGGTCCTCAGCATTGCCCGTTCAGTGGTGTCCTCAGTGCTGAGAAATACTTATTTATCATGCCATACCATCAGGAAGGCATGTGATTGGTCCCAAATGTATTCTGCAGCAAGATAACGACCCCAAGTATACAGCCAATGTCATGATCTATCTTCAGCATAAAGAACAACAAAATGTCTTGAAAGTGATGATTTGGCCCCCACAGAGCCCTGATCTCAACATCATCGAGTCTGTCTGGGATTACGTGAAGAGACAGAAGGATCTGAGGCAGCCTACATCCACAGAAGATCTGCGGTTAGTTCTCCAGGATGTTTGGAACAACCTACCTGCTGTTTCTTATAAAAACTATGTGCAAGTGTTCCTAGAAGAACTGTTGCTGTTTTGAAGACAAAGGGTGATCACACCAGATATTGATTTGATTTGGATTTCTCTTCTGTTCATTTACTTTCCATTTTGTTTATTGATAAAGAAATAAACTATTAACATTCCTATTTCTGAAAGTATTCTTAATTACTGCATTTTTTCACACCTGCCTTAAACTTTTGCACAGTACTGTATGTTACATGCTCTGACCCCTGAGCTCTATACACTATGCTGCATGTTACATACTTTGACCAGTGCACCTTAAGGGCCGGGTTCCCACTGGTGCGATGTCCGAGATCGGATGTGATTCGCACTGCACTGCAATTCACATGCTAGCTCTGTGCGATGAGATTTGAGTCATACAGATAGTATGGCTGAATTCGCATCGCATTTGGACCAAACTCGCAAAGGACCCTTTTTTTGGTCCGCAGCAGAATCACATCGCATGGGTGTTCACACCCATGCGATCTGATTTCTGTCCAAGTTTGCAGATCACACTGCAATATGCATATGATTTGGGGGTGTCATTAACTTTTAACTGACACTCCCAGCAGTTCGCATAGGGTAGTGTGAACTACCACCAGGAGACATGCAATGCGGGAACCCGCAGTGGATTTGCAGGGTTCCCGCATCGCACCAGTGTGAACGGGCCCTAAATGATGTGTTGTCTGCTACATAATATTGACCAATGTATTTATTTACTCTGCAGTTGCTGTTTGCTAAGTAGTTCTGAACTGTTTTGATTTCGTTTTTCTTTAAAGGGTAGGTGCAGTAGAATCTTATAGACTTTTATGCCGTGTACACACGAGTGGAATGTCCGACAGAAAAAGTCTGAGGGAAGCCTTTAATCGTATATACTGATTGTGTGTGGGCCTCATCGGACTTTTTTTTTTCGAAAAATCTGACGGACCTAGAAATAGAACATGTTCTAAATCTTTCCAACGGACCCAATTCCTATCGGGAAAACCACTGGTCTGTATGCTGGTCCAACGGACCAAAAAAGACGCATGCTTTGAAGCAAGTACGAGACGGAAGCTATTGGCTACTGACTATTGAACTTCCTTTTTCTAGTCCCATCGTAAGTGTTGTACGTCACCGTGTTCTGGACGGTCAGACTTTGGTAGGACTTTGGTTTGACCGTGTGTAGGCAAGACCGCTTGAATGGAATTCCGTTCGAGTTCCCTCGGAGAAACCTTCGGAGTTTATTCCGACAGCCAAACCGGTCGAGTGTACAGGGCATAATGGGGCCAAGAGAAAGATCGGCTATAATCTGTATCCAACCCCCATACAAGTCTTTTGAGTTCTACTTCACATGCACAGGATATAAACCTGAGTAAATGCCATTGTACACAATATTACACATTAGATCAAAGTGTGTTGATGGCTTTATAAAAAATATAGAGCAAAGTAAAGAAGATGTTGCCTGTAGAAACCCAAATAATACCCTACATCTTACTTTGCAATTTAATCTAAAAAATAATGTATTATGAAGTATTGCTATATTATCACAAATGTATGGAAACCACCAAGATGTAAAATAGTCTTATTATCTTCTGCCATCCCTGGCTTGCTTTAAATTACAGTGCCTGGGTTCATGACAAATCAAAATGCAATTTCACTGAGCTGCCGTTACTCTAAAACATTGATTACAGATGATGATGTGACGGGTGTATAGTGACCTATAATTAATCCAATCCAATAGTTAGTCTCTTTTGATTAGATACTTTTGGCTGCTACATGGTACATCACTAAATTGAAAAAGCAGCCTTCATGAAGCTAGGCAAATCAGGTTCCCTCTCTTGAACTGTAATTATTCCTTGCCGCAGAATCCTGCTTAAAGAATTGTGGAAAATGTGACAAATGGCTTTCTTGGATAAATGACTTAGCTTCCTTCCATAATGCTTACTGACAGGAAATACTAGAGGCCACCATTCTACATAACTGACTGTACCAAAACAAATGTAGCAGTACCCCTGTGGTACCACTGCTGGTGATTTTGGTCCGTCTCCAACCCTGCACAGCCAGGCACATGAATTTCCAGACACACTTCAGTCAAGAAACAATCCTTGTACTTTGTTTTGTTTTATTAGGGGAATAGAGCTTGAGTGGGGATGGGGTGCATATGGAATCCCCACTTGATTGAAGATAGGAAATTAAGGGACTGAACTATATAAACCTCTGCTATATACAACCTCTTCTCTTCACCTCCAGCACATAGACTTGCTTGCAGACTATCACTCCGGGGACCAGCTAGCACTGTCGATGGGGCCTGGCACTGGCTCAGACAGACCTAAAGCAAATGCTCTTTGCAGGCAAGGACCGCGGACCCTTATGGTGTAGCAAAAAAATTGTAGAAGTTCTAAGTGCTAGCTGTCCCACATGTGGCTACTGCTCCCAGTACCACCTCTTCAGGCCCTGCAAGCCCTCCTGGCTGCAGCTGCCTCTTTCCATTGCTTGTGCCACCACAGTCTTCCTTGCTGGCTCTGCATCCCAGACTGCTCCATCCCAGTCCTCTCAGGCATGCCTCCCAGTCCCCCTGACTGTGTGTCACTCACCAGCCCTCTCGGCTGTTCCTTGATCCTCCTGGAGACTTGCCTGGCAGTGTTCTCCTGCTGTCCTCCTTGCTCCTGTTCCGCCTGTCCAGGACACCTTCGTGGTTTTAGGAAGGTCCTGTTCACACCCGAGCCCAGGCCCAAGGGCCCCCCCAGACTGAGGAACTCCCACAAAGGCCACGATGGCCTAACACTCCATCTCCAGCTTCACCCGAACAACTCCTCCTCAGCTGGGCTGACCCTGAGTATTTGAGGGGGCCTCCCCCCTGCCAATCCAAGTTGGCTTACCAGTCCAAGCTCCACCTTACCTCCTCTCCCATTCTTCTAGAAGGCACCAGAACATTCGAAAAGTAGGTGAGAGGTCTCAGTGATGCTGCCTGTGAGTCATACAGCTCTCCCTGAATTTCTGCCCAACCCAGGACAAAACACAGACAGGCTTGGCTGCCAGCCAGGCCTGCATAAATTTACCTGTACTAGAAAAAAAAGTATTTACACTTTTAGAACTAGAGGGTGCTACACAAATCATTACAATAAAAGGCTAATATACAATTTTAGCTTTATATAGTTTTAATGAACAATGAATGTGAAATATTTAAAATGCCTTGACAAATAATGAGTCCCAGAAAGAACACAACATAGTTCTTTTTATATAGAAAAAAGTCATTCTTTTGTTTGTTACCGGAAACGTAAATTTATTTTATTGGTATTTCATGTGATAGACCAACACAAAGTGGCACATAATTGTGAAGTGGAAGTAAAATGATAAATGGTTTTCAAAATTTTTAACAAATAACTATGTGAAAAGTGTGGCGTACATTTGTATTCAGCTACCTTTACTCTGATACCCCTAACTAAAATCTAATGGAACCAATTGCCTTCAGAAGTCACCAAATTAGTAAATACAGTCCACCTGTGTAATTGAATCTCAGTATAAATTCAGCTGTTCTGTGAAGTCCTCAGAGGTTTGTTAGAGAACCTTAGTGAAAAAACAGCATCATGAAGGCCACGGAACACACCAGACAGGTCAGGGATAAAGTTGTGGAGAAGTTTAAAGCAGAGTTAGGTTATAAAAAAATATCCCTAGCTTTGAACATCTCATTGAGCACTGTTCCATCCATCATCCAAAAAATTAAAAGAGTATGGCATAACTGCAAACCTACCAAGACATTGCCATCCACCTAAATTGACAGGCTGGGCAAGGAGAGCATTAATCAGAGGAGCAGCCAAGAGGCCCATGGTAACTCTGGAGGAGCTGCAGAGATCCACAGCTCAGGTGGTAGAATCTGGACAACTATTAGTCATGCACTCCACAAATCTGGCCTTTGTAGAAGAGTGGCAAGAAGAAAGCCATTGTTGAAAAAAAGCCATAAGAGGTCCCATTTGCAGTTTGTGAGAAGCCATGTGAGGGACACAGCAAACATGTGGAAGAAGGTTCTCTGGTCAGATGACACCAAAATTTAACTTTTTGGCCTAAAAGCAAAATGCTATGTGTGGCGTAAACTAATACTGCATATCACTCTGAACACACATATCCACCATGAAACGGTGGTGGCAGCATCATTTTGTGTGGATGCTTTTCTTCAACAGGGACAGGGAAGCTGGTCAGAGTTGATGGGAAGATGGATGGAGCCAAATACAGGGCAATCTTAGGAAAAAACCTGTTAGAGTCTGCAAAAGACTTGAGACCGTGGCAGAGGTACACCTTCCAGCAGGACAACGACCCTAAACATACAGCCAGAGCTACAATGGAATGGTTTAGATCAAAGCATATTCATGTGTTAGAATGGCCCAGTCAAAGTCCAGACCTAAATCCAATTGCGAATGTGTGGCAAGACTTGAGCTTGAGCTATTTTGCAATGAAGAATGGGCAAAAACGTCAGTCTCTAGATGTGCAAAGCTGATAGAGACATACCCAAAAAAGACTTGCAGCTGTAATTACAGAGAAAGGTGGTTCTACAAAGTATTGACTCAAGGAGGCTGAATACAAATGCATGCCACACTTTTCACATATTTATTTGTAAAAAAAAACGTGAAAAACAGTTATTTTCCTTCCACTTCACAATTATGTGCCACTTTGTGTTGGTCTATCACATAAAATCCCAATAAAATACATTTATGTTTTTGGTTGCAACATGACAAAATGTGGAAAATGTCAAGGGGTATGAATACTTTTTCTAGGCACTGTAGTGTAGCCAATTGAAACCAACAGGCTGCCCTATGCGTGTCAAAGGACAAACGAGCCACAAAATGTGCGCTCCCACTATGCTAGATGTGAATGGGGCCTGAAAGTGAAATTGGTGCGTTAACACAAGAACAGTGAGGCTTCATTCACATCTGTGCGTTTCCTTGCATTTCAGAAATGCGCTGCACCAATAATCACATTTAACCGGTTCAATACAGGGCAATTTCACCCCCTTCCTTCCCAGGCCAATTTTTAGTTTTCAGCGCTGTCGCAATTTAAACGTCAATTGCGTGGTCGTGCGACGTTGTACCCAAAAAAATTTGACGTCCTTTTTTCCCCACAAATAGAGCTTTCTTTTGGTGGTATTTGATCTCCTCTGCGTTTTTTATTTTTTGCGCTATAAACAAAAGAAGAGCGACAATTTTGAAAAAAACACAATATTTTTTACTTTTTGCTATAATAAATATCCCCAATTTTTTTTAAAAAACAAATTTTTTCCTCAGTTTCAGCTGATACGTATTCCTCTACATATTTTTGGTAAAAAAAAATCGCAATAAGCGTATATTGATTGGTTTGCGCAAAAGTTATAGCGTCTACAAAATACGGGATAGATTTATGGCATTTAAAAAAAAAAAATATTTATTTTTTTTTTTTAGCGGCGATCGCGATTTTTTTTCGTGACTGCGACATTATGGCGGACACATCAGACACTTTTGACACATTTTTGGGACCATTCACATTTATACAGCTATCAATGCTATAAAATTGCATTGATTACTGTGTAAATGTGACAGGCAGTGAAGGGGTTAACCACTAGGGGGCGGGGAGGGGTTAATATGTTTCCTAGGGAATGATTCTAACTGAAGGGGGAGGGGACGCTCAAGGGGTGGAGACCGATCAGTGTTCCTCCGTTCTGGGAACACAGATCGCTCTCCTCAGAGCTGACAGGCTGTGGATCTGTGTGTTTACACACACAGATCCACGGTCCGGCCCGGTTATCAGGCAATCGCGGGTGCCCGGCGGACATCGCGGCCGCCAGGCATACGCACCGGGGCCCGAGCAGCGCGGCGGGCGCGCGCGCGCGCTCCCTAGACGGCCGGGAATCCTAGGACGTCATATGACGTCCACCCAGGATGGGAGATCCCATCCCAGGACGTCATATGACTATAGGCGGGTAGTGAAGTGGTTAAAAACCCACCAAGCTCTGCTCTAAAAAAAAGTCCTGAAGCTTCTTTGGGGCAATTGTTGCATGTAACAAACAAAAAAAAACACGTGGAAATGGGAGTTCCCGCTATGCAGAGATGTGAACGGGTTCAACAGCTGAGTGTTTCTGTTCACTCGCTCCTATGTACTTGTATAAAGATGCATATGGGTTTTTAGGACATTTAATCCGATTAATTTTGTTATTTCGTGAACACCTAATAGTTCATCCTAGCATGCACTATTTGGTCGTAGTAGTGACCAATTTATAATTATATTAGGGTTTTCAGAATGTATTATATTTGATTCCTGTTTACACATACAGGTCAGTTTTAGTATGTAATTCTCTTGTTGATATATCAATCCTCATGAGATCTCTTTTCATATAATTTTTATTATTATTATTTGTTATTATTATTTTATTATATATTTTATTTTTTTTTCTTCTCATTTTTCATTCCTGTTTGAATCAGTATGAATGTTGTATATGGGATTTTTTAATTAATCCGATTCCCATTTTTATACATCCATAGGTCAGTTTTTAGTAGAGGTGCGCATCTTCACTGGTCTCACGATTCATTTCGATTACGATTATCTGGTCAATGATTCGATTCTGCAATGCATGATTACCGACGAACTCCCTCTTCCGCTTGGGCCAACGAACTCCCACTTCCACCCTGCAATCTTCTGACACATCACAGGTCCCAAAAGATTGCCCGGCCATTCAGGACAGCGCAGTGAGACACGCGCACCCGGCTGTGAAGCTGCAGGCTCTCACAGCCAGATGCCACAGTAGTATTGCCAGTGCCGTGGACAGGCGGGGTAGAGGAGCTTTTTTTGTAGCTGCTGACTTTTGATAAAAAAATATACTGGAACCCTGCTTTGAATCAAAAATAACGTCACTCCCTTAACCACTTCAGCCTGGGAAAGATTTGGCTGCTGAATGACCAGGCCATATTTATGGACATCCTTTTTTCCCACAAATAAAGCTTTCTTTTGGTGGTATTTGATCATCTCTGCGGTTTTTATTTTTTGCACTATAAACAAAAGAAGAGAGAAAATTTTTAAAAAAACACAATATTTTGTACTTTTTTGCTATCATAAATATCCCCTTCTTTTTTTAAAAAAAAGCTAATTTTTTCTCAGTTTAGGCCGATGTATTCTTCTACATATTTTTGGTAAAAAAAAAATTGCAATAAGCATATATTGATATGCACAACAGGGGATATGCTCTCCCGGGAGGGACGGGGCAATGACGTCACTGGCAATCAATGGTTACGATCGCATGCATCGATGCCGCAAATAATTTCAGCACCCCTAGTTTTTAGGATGTAATAATTCTCTCGCTGGTTTATATTTATCCTTAATAGACCTCTTTTTGTTTATTTTTTGTTTATATTTGAACCCACACTGAGGTCGCATGTGGGATTCCTTAGGATAAATAATCTCTCTTTTTAAAAGTCATATGTAGGATTTTTCAGAATAAATAAATTGGTCTCCCATTGCCTTGGTAACTATCCATATTCCTCCTCCTATAGTGGTTATTGGGATGTCCTATATTAATAATAATTTTAAATCAGTTTATTAATTTTAATTTATTTTTTAATATTGTCAACACAAGATGGTGTGCTTAACATTCATTAGTAGACAGATAAATCAGCAATAATTTCATATATATAGGTTTTGCTGTGCCACTTAGTAGTATAACATATTTGGTCCTAGTAGTACGTGGTGACCACAATTTGAACATGGTGTTGTGACACAGACCGGCATCCACTTGTTTTTCATTATGTGCTTGAACGTTTGTACTAAATGTGAGTACCCCTTTTATACTCTACATGGTGAACGGGTGAAACATCAGTAAACAACGCCATTAAAGCACAGATCAAGCATTCTAAAGATTGCTACACAGTGGCACATACTGTGACTACGCGGTACCCCTGGGGGGGTTAGGCTATTTGGTGAGTGCATTCACAATAGGAGCACGGATTAGAATCACCAACACCGTTGTCACTTTAATAAGAAGATATCGAGGAATGTTTACCATAGTTACCAAACAACATAAAACATACCTGTTTACTGTAGCTGTAGAAACAATGGACTGTTGAAAACTGTCAATTGAATACAACAGGTATCTACTTACCCATTGTCTACTCAAGCCAACACCTGACAGTAATCTAACAGTCATTCTTTCAGTTTGAGAGCTGAAAGAACCTCAAACAAGTACGTTTCTTACTTGTTTACTGTAGCTATAGAGACAATAGCCTGTTGAAAACTGTCAATTGAATACAACAATGGTATCTATGTACCCATTGTATGAAACAGCATTTGTTTGAGAAATCTACCAAAAACTAGAACAGTAATCTGACCAACTCACTATTGTGTAATGTTATGTCCCATGTATCTTATGTCTGATTAATATAAAAAAATCATATTGTAACAAACGCAACACAGTAGGAGGGTGAATGATGCAGGGTGTGTGCTAATGAGGTCAGCTGGTCAACTCCATCCTGTGTCATGACCTAAAGTCTGACCAGAAAGTAAGGCAAAACTAATGGATATGTTTGGAAACATTGATGAGGACAAGTGAAGTAAGTGTCTGTAGATATAATGGAAAGCTTTGATATTTTTGCAAAAAAGGTACATTAAGGCCTTTTGCCCAATGCAGCTTGAAAAAGCTCAGTACAGCTTTTCTTTTTTTACCTAGCTAAAATACAGCCCATTAATTGATAATGGTAAACAAAACAAATAGAGAGAGTGACTTCTCCTTAAGAGGGGGGCACAGACAGCAATAAAAACTGACAGCAGTTCTAATCCTTATCCAAAACTAAAAAAAAAAGTTTTGCCTTTAGTTATACTTTAATGCATCTGCAATTTGTCCAGTGAATGCTTTATAAATAGACCCCTAAGTGTATGGACAAGCAAATATGATCAAACTGCTGAAACATCTTGACAAAGGATCCAGCTATAATTAGCTAGAATTACCTTAGCAGGGAGATGCCCCTAAACCAGATTTGGGGTTACAATACTGGCTGTCTAAAAATACCCTGAATGTAAGACTAGCTGTCAAAGACTGGTCTCCAAAAGGTATGTACTGTTCTGTTTTACTACCCTTATGCCGCGTACACACGATCGGACATTCTGACAACGAAATCCTGGTATTTTTTTCATACAGATGTTGGCTCAAGCTTGTCTTGCATACACACGGTCACACAAATGTTGTCGGAAATTCCTATCATCAAGAACACGCTGACGTACAACACGTGCGACGGCACTATAAAGGGGAAGTTAGCCAGTGCACCACCCGTTAGGCTCCTTCTGCTAATCTCGTGTTTATCTCGTGCTAGTAGAAGTTTGGTGAGAGACGATTCGTGATTTTCAGCCTTGTGCTTTTCAGTTCGTTACTGCTCTTCAGTTTGGCCTTGTGGGTTCATATCTGGTTTTCAGTGTGTGTAGTCATTTTGCATCTGGTTTTCAGTGCTTATTTTAATATTACATATTTGATTTTCAGTGCATTCTTGTCCGCTTGTTTCTGATTTTCAGCTCGCTCTTCTCAGGCCTTTCTGATTTTCATTGCATTCTGTTAGTTCGTTCTGACCAGCCGACCGTTTTGAAGCCATGTTGCGGGTACGTACTCATCGTACAGTTCATGCTGTGCAGGGGCTTGGTGTTGGGGTTCTTACTTTGACCCAAGCCCAGTCCATGAACAGGGTGGGGAGGAGTTCATGGACCAAGAATTGTTTACTCCAGCGTGACCAATTCTCTCATATGCCTTTGTTGCAGGAGATCCGTGAGAATAATCCTGATTTCAGGAATTATCTCTGGATGATGGACAACGTTTTTCACCGTCTGTTGGCTTTGCTGTCCCCTTATATTACGAAGCAGGACACCTGCATGTGGCAAGCCATCACTCCCTAGCAGAGGCTCGTCGGCACCTTGCAGTACTTGGCGATGGGGAGAAGTCTGCAGGACATCAAGTTCTCGACAGGCATCTCCCCCCAGGCTCTGGGGATCATTATTCCAGAGACCTGTTTGGCCATCATTCAGGTCCTGCAGAAGGACTATATTAGGATAAGTTTTATCCTTTAACATCACATTATATGTATTTAAATAATTGTATTTTTAAAATAAATTTGTATTTTCAACTGAAAAATATTTCCTTTGATTTACTGATTTTGTTTCTTTTAGCTGTCTCCTAGGTTCTCCAATGTTTTTGTGTTTTTGGACATTTTCTTCAATAGTTCCAACGTAATTTCTTTGATACATGAGGTGACAATCTCTTCTTCAGCTAACTATTATTTACATTGTGAGTCTGCTACACACACACCTTCTTTTTGTTGTTAATGTATGTAATGCATTAATGATAATAATATTCATCATTTTCAGCACCCTGAATTCATTTTTTGGAGTGACGATAATGGCCTGATTGTTACAAATTATAAAGCACTGTGGGTGTTATTTACTAAAGGAAAATCCACTTTGCACTACAAGTGCACTGCAAAAGTGCACTTGAAAGTGCACTGAAACTGTACTGAAAGTGCACTTGTAGTGCAAAGTGGATTTGTCTTTAGGAAATAACCCTCATTGTCACTGTAAACACCAACTTAAGCATTAGCATATTGAGCATTGAAAGAAGAAGCCACACATTGTTGAGTAGAAACATTTTTACTCTGTGCACATTCACATGTGCATTTAGAAAAGGGTTTTTGAACAAACCAACATATTTTTTGGAATATATATATTTTTTTGGGACAGTAGAAATATCCTTTTTTGTGGTAAACAGGCATGTTTTTCAAAACATAAAACAATACACAACTCAGGAACTTACAAAGTTCAACTTTGATAAATTGAAGGCAATATCAGACATTAATATGTCCAAACTGTGTTGATATTGCTTTCATCAGATGAAACACGAATTTTGAAGATGCACACAAACTGGGAGTCAAAATGGGGATTTTGGGGGTACAAACCCTTAATCTCAGCTACTTGAGTTGCGAGGAAGGGGTTGCACCCACAAAACGCGTACATTGATAGCCCATGATGGCAGATAGCACATGTTGACACACAGGGGTTTATTTACTAAACCTGGGAGAGTGCAAAATCTGGTGCAGCTCTGCATAGAAACCAATCAGCTTCCAGGTTTTATTGCCAAAGCTTAATTGAACAAACTGAAGTTGAAAGCTGATTGGCTACCATGCAGAGCTGCACCATATTCTGAGTGCTCCAGTTTTAGTAAATCAATCCCACTGTGTGCATCTTCAAAATTTGGCTTTCAACATTTTTTAGAAAAGTTCTAAGAAAAAGAAAAAAATTCTAAAATTTTGGTGTGTTTTATATTCTGCCTAAAACATCAATGATGTTTTTGAGTCTTTTTTCAACATCATTGATGTCTTCCTTGATCTTTTGTAAATCCCGATTGCACACCATGAGCTCCCCGATGAGGACGTGTGCACTTGCACTTGTGAAATGAGATTCTTCTTCCACAGCATCCGCATCACCTAAAAGAAAACAACATGCCATGTATTATATATATGCAGGCATACATCTATTACCTGAAGCTGTGGTCTCAGACACTCACCTGTTGTGGTCACTATTTCGCCCACTTCATAAACCTCTCCTTCCTCCACATCCTGAGTTTGTGGTTTTGGGATTTCCCCTTCTTTAGGAGGTTGGGGGTCCTTGGTGTCCTCTGACGTCCCGATTCTTTTCTCCCCATGTGAATAAAATAAAGGTATACTTAGCACACAGATATTAGAGGCAAGAAATAGGAATATGAAACATTGCTTGGAAGTGTCGTACAATTGTCTGTTTTGACAGACTTCCAAGCTGAAGACATGATTTTTTCCCTTTCTTCAAGCATGGAATACTTACCTTTTTTGGTAAAGTTTCACACATGGAGACACCCCTAGTATCCACTGGAGCACCTGTGTGGGACACCCTAAAAAGTTTGTTCTGGTGTCCCACACTAGTTCTCCTGCGTCCAGATGTGTAAACAGCTGCTGAGTGTCCTCTCCTTACACTGAATCAAGTTTGCATTTCATTCTAGTTACAAACCCATCTAGACAACAATGCACTAAACTTCTTTTAATACAAATAGGCCTGAACAAATGTAACCTGCATCTGCCAAAAACATGGTATTAGTGGGCGAATGATCAATGTCTACTACGAACGATTACTGTGCCCACGAACATGAAACTTGCCATTTTAAACTGTACAACAGTAAAGAAAAGCACATGGAGCAGCACGAACGTAATAATAATAATAGGAACACACGACAAAAACTTATTTTTTTGCAGCACTTTCTTGATTCTTCTGTACTGGTCCTGCTCCCTCAATTTGAGGTCTGACCATCGTTTCCTCAGTTGATCCTTGGATCGCCCTACCCCAAAATTCTTCTGCAGACTTTTCACAACTTTAGTCATGATCTTGGCCTTTCTCACATTTGGGTTTGGGTAAGGTCCATGCTTCCCATCATAGTTGGCCCTCTTCAAGATGTCCACCATCTCCACCATCTCTACAAAGGACATATTAGAGGCCTTAAATCTCCTCCGGGATCGGGACATTCGTGGCTCCGGGCTTTCGTCGTTGCTGCTGTCTTCATGCACCTCCGCCATGTGCTCTCCCATTGCGCCGAAAGACAAGGGGCGGGGAATATACTATTAAGAAGGTCAGGGGTGGGCAGAGTTTCATGCATACGCAGTGTATATAAAGCGTAACACGCGTGCATCTTACGTACGATCTGTGAGCAGAGGACAGAGTAGCGGAAGCGCCGATCGTTCTAACAAAGGTACAATTTTAACTTGGGGTATCAGTGGCCTATACTGCTTAGAGATTGAGGCCTATATTGGGACAAGATTAGGAGAGTTTAGCCTGCCATTAGGGTTTGTCTTGTGTTGTGTCTTGCAGGGAAAATGAATCGATTCAACGATCATGATTTCCTCCCCCAATTCATTGATTTGTACAGAGAGCTGCCCTTTCTGTGGCAGACAAAACACCCATTTTATACAAATTGACTAAAGAGGAAGGCAGCACTGGATAAATTGCTGGAATTTGTGAAGCTGCAGATCCCCACGGCAAACATCAACTATTTAAAAGTGCAAAATTGGTGGCCTGAGAAGCACATATAAAAGGGAGCGCAAGAAGGTCCAGGATTCCCAGAGATCAGGAGCAGCAGCAGATGACATTTATGTCCCCAGGCTGTGGTACTACAACAGACTGCGATTTCTGTCAGACCAGACTGAAGTCAAGCCATCACTCTCAATCCTTCCTTCCACTCTTCCTTTCACCCCAGCTGAGGCTTCCGACGTCCATCCTGGGCCTTCCACCCAGGAAGAAGATGTAGAAGAACCCAGCTTGAGTCAGGTATAGCATTGTTCAACATGTTTCTCAAAATTGTGTGTGATTGATGATCAATAAACTAAAACTATATCCCTTTTTCATACACAGGAAATCCTCAGCCAGGAGGAGGCTGTAAAAAGTGGCAGCCAGGAGGTGGCAGGGGAAAGTGGCAGCCAGGAGGTGTCAGGGGAAAGTGGCAGCCAGGAGGTGGCCGGGCCCAGTAGCCTGACCGAATCCAGGTCCCTCACCTCCGCCTTCAACAAAAAAGGCCCAGGAAGGGGAGGAGCGTGAAGGAGTCAGCACTTGGGTTAATTCGGCAGGCTTCTGCAGCCCTCAGAACCCCCCAGTCTTCTTGAGGCCTATGCCTGCATGGCTGCCAACAAATGCCAACAAATGCAGGAAATGGAGGTGGGCCAAGGCCTCTTTTGTGAGGAAGTGATATATTTGGCCCTAAATAAGGGGTTGAGGGGCGAACTCACAGGCAAAACCCACCTGTGTGAGTTGAACCATCCTCCTCCCCCTCCACCTTCTGCCACAACTCCAACACCAGAGCCACAGCCTGGAAGCAAGCATGGAAGCAAGCGTGGAAGGAAGACAAGAGAGTGATGGCCTGGGTTCAGTCTGGTCTGACAAAAGACGCGGGCTGTTGTAAGCCCACAGCCTGGGGACATATATGTTATCTGCTGCTGTTCCTGATCTCTCTGAGACCTGGACTGGATTATGCTCCCTATTAAAAGGACTCCTCAGGCTCCCAATTTTTCCTGTTAAATAGTTGATGTGTGCTCTGGGGTACAAAGGCTAATTTCACCAGTTTATCCAGCGTTGCCTTCCTCTTTATTTTGTTATGAGCCCTAATAAACGTATATTTTTTTTCTTAAATCCTTGGCTATGTATTATAATTAAAAAAGGACAGTTTGTTTGTGAGTAGGTAGGTACATTTCAAATAGACAATGTAAAATTAACAAGGGACACCAACACCAACTAATCTTTTTGAGGTAAAAAATACAAGATAATAATGGTGTTGTGGTAGCTTGACACACAAAACGAAAAAATATATTATGGAGATCACTAGAAAAAAAAATAAAAGGAGATCTTGATTTAAAAAAAAGGAGATTACTATAAACAAAAATCAAAAACAATATTCTGGAAATCTGTCGGAAAAATAATTTTTTATTCATGAGATCACAAGAAATAATAAAGAAATCAGAAATTTGTCAGAAATCTGTGTGAATATCAGCTGCAAAACAACTTCATAATTCTAGCATTATAAAGAAGAAAAGAATGCGCCGCATTGAAAAATTTCAAAATTTGCAGCGTGACGAATGTGCTATCTCCATTACGAACGCTAGTTTTACCAGACCGAACGCTTCTGTCTCGTACTTGATTCAGAGCATGCGTGGAATTTTGTGCGTCGGAATTGTGTACACGCGCTTGGAATTTCCGACAACGGATATTGTTGTCGGAAAATTTGAGATCCAGCTCTCAAATTTTTGTTGTCGGAAATTCCGACAAAAAATGTCCGATGGAGCCTACACACAGTCGGAACTTCCGACAATAGGCTCCCATCGAACATTTGTTGTCGGAAAATCCGATCGTGTGTACGCAGCATAAGTGGTTGTGAACCCTTACATATACCAAATTAAGCATCTGCCAACCGGTGATAAACAGAGGTGAAACAAATCCTCCTACATAAATTGTACCTGTTTATCTGCAGTCTTACATATTTACATAGTTAGTCTGTTTGAAATAAAGACACCAGCCCATCCAGTTCAACCAATAAAAAGGAAAAAAAATCATACAATTCCATATACACAATCCTATACCCACAGTTGGTCCAGAGGAAGTCTTCTCTTCTCTACATCCATTCAAAGTCCGAGCTGTCAGAAAACAGGGGCCTAGAGAGCTTAAGTTACACTCCGCAGATCTCAGTGAGGAGAGCTCTAACAGCTGATGGGAGGGAAGGAACACACCCCCTTTTCACACAGAACACAGGAATAGAGCCGAGGCTGTCAATCTGCTGGAGATCCCTCCCCTGTTACCTTTTTTTCTCTTGGTGTCAGGGAAACTTGTCAGAAATGATTCATGCTGATAGCAGAGGAACGAAGTAGCAGACAGAAATGACACTTAGTGCACTTAAATGAGACAAGTACACACTATAGTGGGATATGCTTTGTTCACTTTAAAGGAAATTTGCTCTTTGCCCATACATGAAAAAGCAGCAGATTTGCTTTACTTCTGGTGGCTGAACAGGGCAGTGTGGGAGTAAAAGATAGGTAAGTATATCCTGCTTGGGAAGTTAAAGTGAATCCGGTTTGCCTGGCATGGGCAAAGCACAGGCTGACTTTAAATTGGCTGCATACAATTTTCTTGCACAGTCTCCATGTATACAAAGGCTTATCCAAACAATCCATTCTGTTTATATTAAGTCAAATAGACTCTTGCACTACATACGGGTTGTCAAATCTAAAGAAGGCTGTATAATGAGGTAGCAACATTTTTGTCCAATATCAAACAGACTGCGTAGGCAGGTTTTATCACCTAATTCTTCTAAAACACACTCATGTTTGTTGGCCACTAGATGGAGCTGATGATCATAAGAAATATACATATTAGGAAAAATACAGGATTATTAGTGACAGCTGAGCAAACGCTTGAGACATTTGTACAGCAAACCTTTTATAAATAGACTCATTATTGTCAGACCTATTTAATAAAACAGCAAAAAAAAAAAGTTTGTGAAGTACAGCAACCTGCTATCTACTATATACAGTGACTAAAACAATGCGAGATGGTACAATTGTTAATTATGTCTTGAATGTACAATTTTAAATAGATTTTTTGTTTGCTGATTACTTAAGCCAAATACATTTTATGTTGTCTGGATACAGTTAGTTGGAAAGTTCCAGATACATTTAATACAGAATGTAGTTATTGCATGTTGCAAAGCTTGAGCTTAGTATAGTAATTTTATGTGTTCAATTAAAGCATGACTCAATTCAAATATTAAACAGTCACATTACATCATGAAAACATATTTTTCATTGCTTACTATATTAATAAACTAAATGATGTACCCAAACCATCAGCATAAATTATCATCTCTGCCTCTAAATGCAACAGTAAATGCAAATTGGATGATAAATACCCCATATGCCTAAAAACGGACATTAATCCTTTATAATATTTGCAAACACTGATTCACCAAATATATTCAATCACTTTTTACAGATGAGAGTGCTTTGAGCACTGTGTAAGCAGATTAGTTATTCTGTCATGCTTGGCTATTAAATTTAATGACATATTTCCCAGAAGTGTATTTTTATTTGTCAAAATAATAGGACAATATGAAGATACTTTGATTTTGCTTATGCATTATGTGTATTCGGTCCACATATCTAAAGTTAAGTTATTTGTAAAGTCTTGTTATTTTTACTTAAAAAAATTGTTTCTTCCTGTTAATAAAATTTTTATTCTTAACACCATCTTCGGTCAGTACTTACTGACTGGGATGAGATTCAGGTTCGGGTTTAATGTGAGTTTAACCTGAACCTAACTTGTTCCTAGTTCAGTGAACAGTCAAACAAGCTAGTCAAAATTCTGCTGAAAAATGACAGATCTCTGACAGGCTGCTGTTAGTAAACAGACCAGTCTGGTATCATGGATGATTTCATTGACTATATTTAGCCAATGACAGCATCCAGCATCCCAGGTTGATTTGCTTACATACAGCAGTCATCCTGAGATTGCTGGAAGATGTTATTGGCATTGGATTTTCCCCCAGGGGACATTGTTTTTTTATTTTTTTATTTTTAATGAAGGACTTTTTTATAGTGTGGGTATTTTTATGTACTTTTTAAAATATTAGTAAAAAGCGGTACTATGTACCTTGTGCTCATACACCTGGGGGAGGGAGAATCAGATATCTGGGGGTCCCTTTATTCTAAAGGGAGACTTTCACATTCTGATAAGTCCCCCCCAGTAGAAATAACCCGGCACACCTTTAAGGAGACAGGATGTGGGGATGAGGCCCTTGTCCCCATAACATTGGGGAGAAATTGCCTTGTAGGAGGTGGGGAGGCTTTGCCAACCCCTCTCTTGAGGGGTACACTACCATTATTGAAGGCATGTAACCTGGTTTGATTTAGGAGATAAGGACAGCTTAAAGGAGTTGTAAAGGCAGAAGGTTTTTTATCCTAATGCATTTAAGATAAAAAAACCTTCTGTTTGTAGCAGCCCCCCCAGCACCCCCTTATTATCTACCTGAGCCCCTTCTCTGTCCAGCAATGTCCACGATCCCCTCAGCCATCAAGGTAACTCCTCCTTATTGGCTGAGACAAAGCAGCGGCGCCATTGGCTCCCACAGCTGTCAATCAAAGTCAGTCAGCCAATCAGGGGAGAGAGGGGGCGGGGCCAGGTCTGGGCTCCATGTCTGAATGGACACACGGAGCTTTCACTTGGCTTGGGTGCTCCCTGTAACAAGCTGCTGGCTGAGGGCCACTTAAAGGAGGGAGGGGCCAGGAGCAGCGAAGAGGGACCCGAGAAGAGGAGGATCCAGGCTGCTCTGTGCAAAACCAACTGCACAGAGGAGGTAAGTATAAGATGTTTGTTATTAAAAAACAAAAAACAAAAAAAAAAAACACGCTTTTACAATCACTTTAAAGCCTAGGTTTAGCTAGAATCAAAAACATAACACTCAGCACAAGGGACATTACTTACAGTTAGCATGATATACAGTTGTGCTCATAAGTTTACATACTCTGGCAGAATTTATGATTTCTTGGCCATTTTTCAGAGACTATGAATGATAACACAAAAACTTTTCTTTCACTCATGGGTAGCGTTTGGCTGAAGCCATTTATATCAATCAACTGTGTTTACTCTTCTTAAATCATAATGGCAACAGAAACTACCCAAATGACCCTGATCAAAAGTTTACATACCCCAGATCTTACCCCCCCTTTGACATCAATGCCAGCTTGAAGTCTTTTGTGGTATTTGTGGATGAGGCTCTTTATCTTCTCAGATGGTAAAGCTGCCCATTCCTCTTGGCAAAAAGCCTCCAGTTCCTTTTAATTCCTGGGCTGTCTTGCATGAACTGCACATTTGAGATCTCCCCAGAGTGGCTCAATGATATTGAGGTCAGGAGACTGAGATGGCCACTCCAGAACCTTCACTTTATTCTGCTGTAGCCAATGACAGGTCGACTTGGCCTTCTGTTTTTTTCGATCATTGTCCTGTTGGAATGTCCAAGTACGTCCCATGCACAGCTTCCTGGCTGATAAATGCAAATGTTCCTCCAGTATTTTTTGATAACATACTGCATTCATCTTGCAATTTTGACCAAATTTCCTGTGCCTTTGTAGCTCACACATCCCAAAAACATCAGCGATCCAACTCCATACCTCTCATCATAGGCCTTGTTGACTCCTCTCCAAATGTAGCGTTTATTGTTGTGGCCAAAAAGCTACATTTTGGTCTCATCACTCCAAATGACTTTGTGCCAGAAGGTTTGAGGCTTGCCTCTGTGCTGTTTGGCGTATTGTAAGCGGGATACTTTGTGGCATTTGCGTAGTAATGGCTTTCTTTTGGCGACTCGACCATGCTGCCCTTCTTTCTTCAAGTGCCTCCTTATTGTGCATCTTGAAACAGCCACACCACATGTTTTCAGAGAGTCCTGTATTTCACCTAAAGTTATTTGTGGGTTTTTATTCGTATCCCAAACAATTTTCCTGGCAGTTGTGGCTGAAATTGTAGTTGGTCTACCTGACAGAACACCTCATTTTCCACTTCTTGATTAGAGTTTGAACACTGCTGATTGGCATTCTCAATTCCTTGGATATCTATTTATAACCCTTTCCTGTTTTATACAGTTCAACTACCCTTTCCTGCAGATCCTTTGACAATTCTTTTGCTTTCCCCATGACTCAGAATCCAGAAATGTCAGTGCAGCACTGGATGAAAGATGCAAGGGTTTGTCAGGAGTCCAGAAATGCATTGACCTTTTATACACACACACACACTAATTACAAGCAAACAGATCACAGGTGAGGATGGTTACCTTTAATAGCCATTCAAATCCCTTTGTGTCAACTTGTGTGCATGTTATGAGGCCAAAATCACCAGGGTATGTACAATTTTGATCAGGGTCATTTGGGTAGTTTCTGTTGTGATTATGATTCAAAAAGAGTAAACACAGTTGATTGATAATAAATGGCTTCAGCCAAACACTAACCATGAGTGAAAGAAATGTTTTTGTGTTATCATTTATAGTCTTTGAAAAATGGCCAAGAAATCATACATTCTGCCAGGGTATGTAAACTTATGAGCACAGCTGTATACCTTGTACTGATTCTTTCCTTTTTTAGGAGAAATCTTTCTTTGTTCTACCCTCCACCTCTACCTCTGCCACCATAATCTTCCAGTGTGGAAGGTTAATAAATAAAGGGCTGTCAGGAGCTATACTCAAAACAGTTTGACCATTCCTGCCATTTCCTGCCAGATCTACCATTCATAGAAGCCATACTACAGCTTCTATGAATAACACTTGATCTATGAATGGATGGGGCGGAGCTATTAACCACTTGCTGACCGGGCCATAGCCAAAAGATGGCTACAGCGTGGTCGGCTTATTCTGGGAGGGCGTCCATGGACGTCCTCCCAGAATCTTGCTCCGGCATGCCACCTGGAGCGCACAACCAGGAATATTCGTGACCGCCGGGTCCATCAGTGGCCATTTACCACGTGATCGCTCCATCAATGATGGAGCAATCACATGTAAACAAACAGTTGTCACGTCCGGTTCCTCTCTCCCCTCTCTCTACAGATCGGTACAGTACGAGGGGAGAGCGGAGAGATCGAGTGCTGCAGCACTGTGGGCTGGATGGAAAGTGCCCACAGCTCTGATATGTGCCCACTCCAGCACTCATCCATCCATACCATCCATACTCAGCCATCCATACCCAGACATCTATACCATCCATACTCAGCCATCCATACCATCCATATTCAGCCATCCATACCATCCATACCCAGCCATCCATACCCAACCATCCAAACCATCCATACTCAGCCATCCATACCATCCATATTAAGCCATCCATACCCAGTCATCCATATCATCCATACTCAGCCATCCATACCATCCATACCCAGCCATCCATGCTCAGCCATCCATCCATACTCAGCCATCCATACTCATCCATCCATCCATACTCAGACAGCCATCCCTAATCAGCAATACTCATCAATGCTCATCCATCCATTCATACTCAGAAATGCTCATCCATCCATGCTCAGCCATCCCATCCACACCCAGCCATACTCAGCCGTGCCCAGCCATACCCAGCCATACCCAGCCATACTCAGCCATACTCAGCTGTACTCAGTCATACCCGGCCGTACTCAGTCATACCCAGTCATACTCAGTCGTACCCAGCCGTACCCAGCCGTACCCAGCCGTACTCAGCCATACTCAGCCATACCCAGCAATATTCAGTCATACTCAGCCATACCCAGCAATACTCAGTCATACCCAGCCATACTCAGCCATACCCAGCAATACCCAGCAATACTCAGTCGTACCCAGCTGTACTCAGCCATACTCAGCCATACCCAGCAATACTCAGTCATTCCCAGCCATACTCAGCCATACCCAGCAATACTCAGTCATACCTAGCCATATTCAACTGTACCCAACAGTACTCAGCAGTACCCATCCATCCCATCCATACTCAGCCGTACCCAGCCATACTTAGCCATACTCATTCATGCTCAGTCATCCCATCCATACTCAGCCATCCCCATCCACGGCTCATCCACCCCCATTCATGCTCATCCATGCCACATCAGTTCTCATCCATGCCACATCAGTTCTCATCCATGCCACATCCATGCCACTACAGTGCCTCACAAAAGTGTAATAGATAGTCAAATTAGATTTGAAACTTTTGCCCCTAGAACACCTGACGGTGCTCCCTGCATGTTGGGCCTCTCTATGTGGCCAGGCTGAGTAAAAGTCTCCCACATGTGGTATCGCCATACTCAGGAGGAGTAGGAGAATCTATTTTGGGGTGTAATTTTTGGTATGTACATGCTATGTGTTAGAAATATTGTATAAATGGACAACTTTGTGTAAAAAAAAATTCGTTTTCATTTTCTTTACACATTTTTCAAAAACTTGTAGAAAAAAATGACATGTTCAAAAGACTCATTATGCCTCATAGATTATACATTGGGTTGTTTTCTTTCCAAAATAGGGTCATTTTTGGGGCGTTTCCATTGTCCTAGTGCTCCAGGGCCTTCAAAAGTGTAAGAGGTGGTCAAGAAATTATATGTGTTATTTATGCTCCAAGAACGCCTGATGGCACTCCCTGCATGTTGGGCCTCTGTATGTGGCCACGCTGTTTAAAAGTCTCACACATGAGGTATCACTATACTCAGGAGGAGTAGTAGAATGTGTTTTGGGGTGTAATTTGTGCTATGCATATGCTGTGTGTGAGAAATAACCTGCTAATATAACAATTTTGCGAAAAAAACAAAAAAGAAAAAAAAAAAACTTGATTTTGCAAAGAATTGTGGGAAAAAATTACAACTTCAAAAAACTCACCATGCCTTTTAAAAATGCCTTGGAATATCTACTTTCCAAAAAGGGGTAATTTGGGGGGTATTTTTACTTTCCTGGCTTGTTAGGGTCTCAAGAAATGAGATAGGCCGTCAGGGCCAGGTGTGATCAATTTTCAGAGCTTGGCACTATAGCTTGTGGACTCTATAACTTTCACAAAGACCAAATAATTTACACCAATTTGGGTTATTTTTACCAAGGATATGTAGTAGTATAATTTTTGGCCAAAATTTATGAAGAAAAATTACTAATTTGCAAAATTTTATAACAGAAACGAAGAAAAATTAATTTTTTTACAGAATTTTTGGTCTTTTTTCTTTTATAGCGCAAAAAATTAAAAAAAAACAGCGCTGATTAAATACCACCAAAAGAAAGCTATATTTGTGTGAAAAAAAGGACAAAAATTTCATATAGGTAAAATGTTGCATGACTGAGTAATTCAAAATGTGAGAGCACCGAAAGCTGAAAATTGGTCTGGTTAGGAAGGGGGTTTAAGTGCCCAGTAGTCAAGTGGTTAATCATCTGCCCATCCCCACAGGACGGAAGAAGTTTTCTCCTAAAAGAAAAAGAATCAGCACAGGGATCACATCATACTCAAAGTAAGTTAAATCCCTTGTGCTGATTTTGTTTTTTTTTATTTTAGTTAAACTTAGGCTATAAGTCATTAGTCAATTTCTAACAAACTCGTCTCTCTGTGAACCTTGCCTGTTTTCTGAAAAGTGATCTGCAGTGACAGTCAAGAGCTGTCAGGATTTTATTTATTTATTTTTGTGCTGAAAGGCAATTTTTTATATGGGCACAAGCACAAGCCAAGTGTTTAGCTTGGGTTGCACTACATCCCCATTGACTTTAATGGGAAGGTTTTAAAAACATCACGGCTGTGGCATGTAAATAGCCCCCTCTGACTTTATTGTAGGCTTAGGGGGGCAGTTAGAAGGCATCAACTGTCTGACTTTTATCAAAAATAATCAGCCCTGGATTGCAGAAAACTTTGAAACACCAGCTGCAGATGCAGCAAAATATATATATAAATTGCAATACTCCCTAATTTCAGTTAATTTGCTGCCAGCATGACCTCCTCCTTCACCTCCTTCTCTTTTCAATTGCCAGAAAACTCCTCCCACGTATCTCTGAGTTTAAAGCGAAGTTCCACACAAAAATTGAACTTCCGCTTTTCGGAACCCCCCCCCCCCTCCGGTGTCACCTTTGGCACCTTTCGGGGGGGAGGGGGGTGCAGATACCTGTCTAAGACAGGTATTTGCACCCACTTCCTGGCATAGACTCCCACAGGAGTCTACGCCTCTTCCCGTCCCTCCATGCTGTCTCCTGGGAAACACATAGGTCCCAGGAAATAGTGGGGACCAGTTACAATGCGCAGCGCGACTCATGTGCAGTAGGGAACCGGGAAGTGAAGCCGCAACGCTTCACTTCCTGATCCCCTCACCTAAGATGGCGGCGGCAGCTGCCAAGAGTCAAACGAGTGATCGGCATCGACTGCTGACATCACTGGACCCTGGGACAGGTAAGTGTCCATTTATTAAAAGTCAGCAGCTGCAGTATTTGTAGCTGCTGGCTTTTAATATTTTTTTTTTAGGTGGACTCCTGCTTTAAAAGCATGTTGTCCTCTTACTGGGAAATCTTTTATCTCAGTTGTGCAAAACTATAATCATGACTACAGGAAAACTCCTGCCTTGTGTCTCTGAATTTGAGGGGAGAGAGCAAACAGGTGCAAGGGCCACCATAGTGTAGTATTAAAAACAAACACTTTATTAAAGAATTCTAAATTGCACTCACAAACAATTAGGAGAAAGGCAAACGTGACAAGATTCGCAGTACCGGGCTCAGTGTCCAACAATGAGGGAAGCCGACAGATGACAGCCAAATATATAGTGTAGGGCTTCGGGTGTCGCTGTATAGAAACCTGGACTCATCCATCCAACTGGCCAGTCATGCTGATGAAGAGGCAGATACGCCTGAAAATGCATTAACTGAATGTGCATGCTTCTTGAGTGACTTAGGCACCAGGTGGAGGATGTTCCCTGTGATTGCGGCTACTTCCTGATTGGAGGGATGAGTCCCAGCTTTTATACAGCAACACCTGGCGCCCTATGCCATCCCTTTGGCTGTCACCTGTCGTCTTCCCTCACGGTTGGACGCTAAGCCCCAGTGCTGTGAATTTTATCACTTTCGTCTGTCTCCCACTTGCTCTTGTGAGTACAAATGACAATTTTTTTTAGTAAAGTGCTTGTTTTAAATACTATCAATTTCCTTTTTATTACATTTTTAAAAAGTGTTTACAATTATACACATACATCATTCATTAAAACATACATTTATTCTTCACTTATGTATCAATAAAGGATCTTGATTGTTATCTGTTAGTTTCGTTATTCCCTTCCTTCATGTCTTAATACTTCTGCGTTAAGTTTCTTATCACCCTTACATACTTCTATTATCTTGACAATCCTTTCACCCCACCATACAACCCCCCCCCCCCCAAAAAAAAAACCTCACACCTCCTTCCTCTCCCCCCCCTCTTCCCCCTATACCTCCTTAAGGGCCAACTGTTCCCTCCAATTATAGATATTCTATCATTCTTGTTGAGGACCGAAATTCTTCCCATTTTTTCCATATTTCTGGCGTTTGATTTATTATATATCCTTCTTCCCTTATCTGTTTTTCCAAGTATTGT
Organism: Aquarana catesbeiana; assembly: GCF_042186555.1. Lineage (NCBI taxonomy): Eukaryota > Metazoa > Chordata > Amphibia > Anura > Ranidae > Aquarana > Aquarana catesbeiana. The sequence goes on along the minus strand of NC_133326.1, from coordinate 236,555,730 downwards.
ATTTTGTTCCTTTCAAATATCCATTCTGACATTGTTGGACTATTTGTTTCTCTCCACTTTCGTGCTATTATTGTTCTAGCTGCCATTGTCATATGGTGAAGAATATCTGTTTTGATAACCTTTATTGAGTCTGACGTGAGAGAAAATAACGAGATGTTTATACTTGGACTCGTCTCTACTCCCGACACTTTCTGATAAATCTCAAATATCTTATTCCAAAAGCTCCTCACCATATGACATCCATACCATATATGATCCATAGTCCCTCTTCCTACTTTACATCTCCAACAAATATCTGTATTGCCTTTATTTATTGTATTCAAGGCTACTGGACTCCAATACCATCTCATTGCAATTTTGTAATTTCTCTCTTGATATTTGATCGCTGTAGATGTTTTGTGTATTATTCCGAAAATGTTTTCCCATTCTTCCTCTGATATTGGATTTCCTATTTCCTCTTCCCATTTTTTCATTCCTGTTAAATCTCTGAGAGATCCGGATGGAAGTAATAGATCATATATCTTAGATAATTTTTTAGTCGTTTCTTGTTCTTCAACTAATATTTGTTCAAATTTGGTTATTGGTCTATTTATTAAAGGTATTTTCGTTTCAACAAATGTATTTAATTGATGGTATTGTAGCCATTTATTTTTATATTCAGGTCCCATATCTTGCAGTTTTGGTTTTTTACCATCCACAAGGATCTGTACCACCCTTGCGTTCTCAAGTATATTCCATTTTAAATATTTTGTGGTTTCTAAAGCTGGCGAAAAATTCTGGATTGGAGAACAGTGGGGTCATAGGTCCAATCATGGTGGAGAGTTTCCCCTTTTTTATTACAGCATCCCATATCTTAAGTGTAGCTCTTACAAAAATCGCTAAATCTTTTTTTTTTTTGGTCTTAAATGGGGTTTTATCAAAGGCAAGAATTTAAGTTGTGATCCTATAATATCTTCTTCTAAATTAACCCATTGTTTATTTTCCGTGTTATGATGCCAATCAATAATTCTAGTTAATGATGCTACTTGTAAATATTTTGAAAAGTCAGGTAGTGCTAGACCTCCATTTTTTATAGTTCTAATAAAAATTTCTGTTTTTATTCGGGGGTTTTTTTGAGACCAAATAAAGCTTACTACTGCTTTTCTTAATTCCATCATTAATTTACTTGGAGGAACTAGGGGTACTGTTTGAAAAATATATAGTAATTTTGGCAATATATCCATTTTTACTATATTAATTCTTCCCATCCATGAATATGTTATTTTATCATATTTTTGTAGTAATTTAATCACTTTTCAGATTGTCCCACTGTAATTCAATTCTTGCAATTGATTCAAATTATTCGGGATATATATTCCCAGGTATTTGATCACTTCTTGTTTCCATTTAAACGGAAAATCTTTTTGCAAAAGTATGTATGTTTTTTCTGTTAATGAAACGTTCAACATCTCGGATTTATCATAATTAACTTTAAAGTTACTTAATTTCCCGAATCGTTTAAATTCTTTTATTGAATTTGGAACCAGTTTTTTACTTGTTTATGGGCATGCCAGTCAAGTATACGAGCTTGGTGACATGCCCAGTAATAATACCTGATGTCTGGGAGCCCTTTACATATTTTGCGTATACATCAACGCAAGCTCCTGAAGTTTGTCTGGGGCTCCACTAGACCCAGAATACATAAGCAAGTTTATATGCCCATAAGATCAACGGTGGTCTCTCGGTCCCCAACTTGCAAGCCTATATTCAACCTTCCAGATTTGACGCTTCTCTCGATTTAACATGCTTCTGCTCCCCACTACGTGGACTCCCCTTCCTCCTTATTTCTCTTTACTTTCCTAATCCTGATCTTTTACCCCTGTCTTCCTCTCCCTTCCTTTCGTCTCCTTTCCCTTTCTTCCTTATTTTTCCTGGGTGGGATGGTTACATGGTTAACTCCTAGCATTGTTATATAGTATATCCTTGATAATATACTTATCGAATATATGGGTTGATAGCATAGGTGTGCACAGCCTATTGCATTTTTATATTAGCATTGGAACCCTTCTCTATAAAAATAAGACATCATCCAAATATAGGGCCATTCAATGAGGTGGACGGAAACATAAATGTGCTCTTTTTGCAGGTGACATTCTTGCTCTCTTCTCTGATTGTTTCTATACCAAACTTGTTTAAACTTCTACATCACTTCTCCATCTAAATCTCAACATTTCTTTAGACAACCAAAATCTTCAAAATGTGAAAGCAAATTTTCATTTTAAATGGGCGGCAAGTGCCCTTTCGTATTTAGGAGTTCATTTAACCTCCTCACTCCAGACATTATACCAGGAATATTGTCCCCTTTGTATATAAAAATGGCGGAAGACATGAAAAAGTGGAAAGTGAGCCTTTCCTACTGGTTTGGTAGAATTTGTGCAGCAAAAGTTAATATCCTTTCCAGACTGTTGTATTTATTTAGAACACTGCCTATTGGTATCTCAGGCCAGGATCTCAAAAGGTTTCATGGCAAAAATCTCAAGTTTATTTGGGGAGATCAGAGACCCAGGGTCAATAAGCGCATCTTGAACACACCAAAAAGGATGGGAGGTTTGGGAGTTCCAAACTTGCTGAAATACTTCCAGGCAGCACAAGTGGTGTACCCAATTAAATTTCATTCAAATCACTACCCTCTTGCCTGGATGCAAATAGAAGCATCATTATGTAGTCCAACATAAATTAACCACCTTACGTGGTTGCCGACCAAGATAGAACCCGATCCTGTGCCCGCCATTATCTTTTGCCTTGAACTTGTGGGATCCCTTAAACTTAGCACATTAATTCAAATCTTTTTCATACCCTGTTGGCTCCAATTCTTGGGAACTCAGCCTTCAGCCCCGTTCTCACTCCCAACAATTTTAATTGGTGGTCTATCATAGGTCTTCTGCATATAGCTGATTTCTATGCTACTTAAGGTGTCTTGTCAAAACAAACATTGCAAGAAAAATATCTTATGCTGACCGATAAGAATTATTGTTATGCTCAGATAACTCCTCCCATGCTCACCTCCAAGACTTCTCCCGAACCTCTTCTATCCTATAGAATGCCCTACCCCAATCTGTATGTCTATCTCTTACTCTGTATACTTTTAGGCAATCCCTGAAAAACATATTTCTTCAGAAAAGCCTATCCCCCCTTCACCTAACAACTGTACCTATAATTTCTCTATCAGTTATTACCTTTTATATCACGGGACACTACATTTTAGATTGTAAACTCTAATGCCCCGTACACACGGTCGGATTTTCCGATGGAAAATGTCCGATCGGAGCGTGTTGTCAGAAATTCCGACCGTGTGTGGCTCCATCGGACATTTTCCCTCGGATTTACCGACACACAAAGTTGGAGAGCAGGAGATAAAATTTTCCGACAACAAAATCCGATCGCGTCAATTCCGACCGTGTGTGACCTGTTCCGACGCACAAAGTGCCACGCATGCTCAGAAGAAATTCCGGCACGGAACAGCTCGTTCTGGTAAACTTAGCACTCGCAATGGATACTGCACTTTCGTCACGCTGCAATGTTAAAAATGGTTTAATACAGCGCACTCTCTTCTTCTTTATAATGTGACAAGAATATAGTAGTTTTGCTGCTCATATTCACACACACTTCTCACAAACTTATTTCGTTACTATTTATCTGGATTCCCTCAATATATTTTGATTTCTCACATCTGACAACATATTTTTTTTTTTTTTTGGCTTTAATGTACATTATTTTTTTGTGTTTGTATTTTTTGGAAGGTATTTTTTTGGGGGATTTTGATTTGTACTCCTGAAAATGTTTGTGTGTGTTTTTTGTGACAAGTTCCCACAACACCATTGATATGTTGTTCTATTTAATCTGTAGGAGATTGTTTGGTGTTGTTGTCTCTTGTTAATTTCACGTTTTATGTTAGAAATGTACCTGAATCGTCACCAACAAACTGTCCTTTTTGGATGAAAACACACAGGAGAGTCTAATTTCCCCCAAAAATTTTATTAAGGGGTCACAACTAAACAAAGAGGGAGGCAACGCTGGAGAAACTGCAGAAGTGGGTGAAGCCTTGGACCCCCAGGGCACACATCAACCATTTTTAAGCAAAATTGGTGGCCTGAGGAGTCCTTATCTAAGGGAGGGCAGTCTGGTCCAGAAGTCCCAGAGATCCGGAAAGCAGCAGATGACATCTGTGTCCCCAGGCTGTGGTCATACGAGAGACTGCATCTTCTGTCAGACCAGACTGAACCCAGGGTCATCACTCTCAGGTCTTCCTTCCATGCTTCCTTACACGCTGTGGCTGTGGTGGTGGAGTTGTGGCAGCAGGAGGAGGAGGAGGAAGAGGAGGATGGTCAAACTCAACCACGTCGGTCTTGGGTGTTAGTTCCCCACTCACCCCCTTAGTTAGGACTTTATAAAGCAGGTCCTCACAGAGCCTGCGTTGACCCTCCTGCATGCCCTGCAGTTTTGTGGCAGCCATTCAGGCAAAGGCCTCTTCAGGAGTGGGTAAGGCTCGTAGGGACGCTGAAGCCTCCTGGATCAGCCTGAATGCTGAATCCTGCACGGGACTCGGAGTCGTCTTCCTGGCTATTTTATATGGAAGGCGGAGGGGAGGAACCTGAGACTCAGTCAGGCTGCGACTGGTCCCTGGCTTCTCCTGGCTGCCACTTAGCCCCGCCTCCTCCTGGCTGCCACTAATCCCCGCCTCCTCCTGACTGCCACATTCCACAACCTCCTCCTGGCTGAGGTCTTCCTGTGTATGAAAAAGGGACATAGTTTTACTATTTTTTTCATCAATCACACACAATTTTCACCTCCTGACTGCTGCAAATTGAATGTTAACAAATATAACAGACTATTCTTCTGAGCCCAGCAGTTTTCATTCTTGTCCCAATTTTGAGTGCCCACCACTGTCTATTGATATGTAAAACACTTTCAATCAGCAATTAGTGATCAATAATAACATCTGGTAAATATAATTTCTTTATTGACCAGAAATCTGTAGAAGAATGCTATACCTGGCTCCAGCTGGGCTCCTCCATTTCTTCCTGGCTGGAAGGCCCAGGCTGGACATTGGAAGCCTCAGCTGGGGTGGAAGGAAGAGTGGAAGGAAGAGTGGAGAGGGATTCCCTGACTTCAGTGTGGTCTGACAGAAATCGCAGTCTCTCATAGTACCACAGCCTGGGGACATAAATGTCATCTGCTGCAGCTCCGGACCTCTGGGAATCTGTGACCTTCTTGCGCTCCCTCAGATAAGTGCTCCTCAGGCCACCAATTTTGGCTTTTAAATAGGGGATGGTTGCTGTGGGGACCACCAGCTTCACCAACTCCAGCAGTTTCTCCAGCGCTACCTGCCTCTTTTGTTTATGGTTATAGTGGGGGTGTCTGACCTGCCACAGACAGGGCAGCTCCCTGTATTTGTCAATGAACAGGGGGAGGAAATTGTGGTCGTTGAAGCCATCCATTTTCTCTGCAAGACACAACACAAGACAAACCCTAATGTCAGGCCAAACTTCCCTAATCTTGTTACAATATAGGCTTCCATTTTGAAGCAGTATAGGCCCAAGTTTAGATCCTACCTTCGTTATCACGATCGGCGCCTCCGATGCTCCTTCCTCCGCTCACAGATCGTACGTAAGACGCACGCGTGTTACGCTTTATACACACTGCGCATGCGTGTAACTCCGCCCGCCCCTGACGTTCTTTCTAGTCTACTCCCCGCCCCCTTTCGTTCGGCGCAGTGGGGGAAGAGCACATGGTGGAGACACAGCAGGATCGTGCTAATTGTAGCAACGAGGAGGAGGAGGAGGAAAGGCCGGATCCGGACACGTCCCGATCCAGAAGGAGATTTAAGGACTCAAATATGTCCTTTGGGGAGATGTTGGAGATGGTCGACATCCTGAAGAAGGCCGACTATGATGGAAAGTATGGGCCTTACCCCAACCCCAATATCAGAAAGGCCAAGATCATGGCGAAAGTGGTCAGGAGTCTGCACCGGAATTTCGGAATACGACGATCGAAAGATCAGCTCAGGAACCGGTGGTCGGACCTCAAATTACGAGAACATGAGCAGTACAGAAAGATCCGGAGAGTGCTGCAAAAAAGTAAGTAGTTGTGCTGTGTTCCTATTCTTTATGTTTATTACGTTCGTGCTGCTCCATGTGCTTTTAGGAACTGTTGTACAGTTTAAAATGGCAACTTTCATGTTCATGGGCACACTATTCGTTCGGATCAAACATTTTTCTTTCGGACTATAAAATACCATTGTTTAGGCCATATGCATTTGGCCACCATTTTGACGCCCTATACTTGTCTTAAAGGAATTGTGTTGTGTAGATGGCTTTGTTACTAGAATGAAATGCAAACTAGATTCTGTGTAAGGAGAGGACACTGAGCAGCTGTTTTCACATCTGGACACTGGAGCACTAGTGTGGGACACAAGAAAACCATTTTTATTAGGGGGGCCACACAGGTGCTCCAGTGTATACTATAGGGGTGTCTCCATTTATGAAGCTTGTACCAAACAGGTAAAGTATTGCAGCTTGACAAAGGACACTGAAAAAGCTACATCTTTGAACTCTGCTAAAATTGACAATTGTACCCCACTTCCAAGCAATGTCTCCTATTTCTAGTTCTGCCATCAAATATCTGTGTGCTAAGTATACCATTTTTGTTTTACATAGGGGATAAAAGACTCGGAGGACACCCCTCATCCGAGGAGACCAGAGCCCCCCCCCCCTCTGGAAGAAGGGGAAATCCCCCCAACACAATCTGAGCAGGAGGAAGAAGACGTGGTGGAACTAGTCACCACAACAGGTGAGTGTCTCCGACCACAGGCTCAGATAAGAGATGGATGGCGGCATTTTTTTTAGACCTAATTTATTTTGGGGTTCCTCTCTTTTTAGGTGATCGTGAGGTTGTGGATCCAGATCCTTTCACATCCGAAAGTCCCCAGATCCTGATCGGGGCGATCATGGGGTGTAATTTACAATTGGAAATCATCAAGAAATACATCAATGATGTTATTCCAAAAAATAAAAACATCATTGATGTTTTGGGGCGAGTTTAAAGCCCCTCCAAATCACTTTCTTCTTTTGTGTGCTACAATGTGCTAAATGTTTTTGTGATTTTTCCCAAAGCCTAATTTGGAGGATGCACACAGTGTGCCAACATGTGCTATCTGCCATCACGGGAGATCAATGGACGCGTTTTGGGGGTGCAACCCCTTCCTCAATAATAAAGTAGCGGTGAGGAAGGGCTTGCTCCCCCAAAACACGTCCCTTGATCCCCCGTGATGGCAGGTCGCACATGTTGACATTGTTAAATTGGTGTGCATCTTCCAAATTTGGCTTTTCCTGGGGTGATTTCACCCCATCTGAACGCAATATCAAACACAGTTCCTAAATACTCATGTCTGATATTGCCTTCAAATTCTACCAAATGTGACGTTTGTAAGTTCAAGATTTGTGTCTTTCTTGTTGGTTTTACACAGGGCTGTTTTATCTAAAATGGACATTTTGAGTTTTGATAATGCTACCCCAAAAATTGTTATACAACAAACATGTTGGTTTGTTTGAAAAACCTTTGGTAAATGCACATGTGATTGTGCAGGTATTAAAAAGATTGTTAATCAAGAATGTGTGGATTATTGTCTCAACGCTACAACACTTTTGTGGTGATGTCATTGCTGTTTTCAGCAAAAATGGGGGTTATTTCCTAAGGGCAAATCCTCTTGGCACTACAAGTGCAGTTGCAGTGCAGTTGCAACTGCACTTGTAGTGAAATGTGTTTTTGCATTTTAGTAAATAACAGCCAACAGTGCTTTGTATAATAAGGTTACACAGTCACCACATTTTCTGGACTCAACACATTTCTGTCAGGGTCAGCTAAAACAAACACAAGCAGTAAATGTCCACAAAGAATTTCTTTTTTTGTTTTATTATAAAAAGGCTTCACAGATTTGCTGGCATATTGATAGCCCCCCTACCCACAAAGAACTCCAGGTAGCGTAACCGGACATCACGGGCACTCAGGGAGGGCAAGCCAGGACGGCCGCTTTCAAGCGCCGTCAGTGTGGTTTGATGTATCATTCCGGCCTCAGGCCCAACTAAGCCAGCATAGTTGGCCGAATGTTTCCTTAAAAAGTTATGGAGAACACAGCATGCCAGTATAATATGGTTCAGTTTATACTCCGCCATATGGATGGGTGTCAAAAAAAAGGCGGAACCGGCTGGCCAGGATTCCAAATGTGTTCTCCACCACTCTTCGGGCTCTGTCCAGCCGGTATTTAAAAACCCTCTGTTCCGGGGTGAGGGTCCTCATCTGGAATGGCCGCATCAGGTGGTCCCCCAGCGCAAACGCTTCATCAGCAACGAACACGAATGGGAGTCCTTCCACATTGACCTCTGGAGCTGGCAAGTCCAAGCTGCCATTCTGGAGACGCCTGTAGAACTCCGTCTGGGCGATGACTCCACCATCGGACATCCGGCCATTCTTCCCCACGTCCACATACAAGAAGTCGTAATTAGCCGACACCACCGCCAACATCACTATACTATTGAACCCCTTATAGTTGAAATAGTACGACCCCGAGTTGGTTGGTGGGACGATGTGGACGTGTTTCCCATCAATTGCCCCTCCGCAGTTAGGAAAGTCCCACCGCTGGGCAAAGTGGGAGGCCACAGTGCCATTCCTGTGGCGTGGAAGGAAACTGTTGAGGAAAAAAAAATAAACATTACTATTTTTGATCAGAAACATGGCAAGCAGATTAGGCACAAACATCATGGGGCAACCTCCAGATAGCATTTATTAAGGGGAATTTAACAACGCCAAAGTATAAGGTACACCTATCATATTCCCCCTCCCCCCCTCTCATGGGCCATTTCTAACATTATAGGGGTGTGTGGAAATCTTGGACAGGTAACCCTCTTCACTTCATTGAGAGATGAATGCCTAAATACAGGGTATTACTTGGAACAGCCCCTCCTTAGTTAAACTATTGGCAGCCCATTGGACAGGTAAGAAGTGTCATAATACAAAGATATAAATACACTCTGTACACATTTGAGGACATTTGGACATTCTGCTATTAACTATCAAGATAATAATAGAATAAAAAAACTTTAAACAGTACCATTTGAAGGTATACAGGCAGGCCCTTGCACTACATGCTTTGGGGAATTCTTCCATAAATCTGAGCACAAAAGAGATGGGTATAGTGTGTATGGGTTTGGCAAATTCAGCAGATAGATGATTGAGGATAATGAATTGGGATAAGCTGACTTAGCAGTTGGGGGAGGGAGAGTTACTAAAAATTATTTGGGGACACCACCAAAAAAAAGCCTCTGGCACTCTGCCAGAATTTAAAGCAAAAAGAACATTTCCAAACATTTTAGGGGGTGTTTGGGGTAAAGCACTACTATGGAGCTGAAAAAATACATTGTTAAGTGACTACATGAGGTGAATATAGGGGCAGGAGACACCATGCTGGGGAGGTTATTGAAGGGCAAATATGTATGAAGGGCCTAAAATAATAATTACATAAAAATCCAGCATGCATGAGGACAAAGGGGACATTCACAGCATATTACAATCATGGTAATTAGGGAATGAGGAAAGAAATACAATATATTAGCAAAAATTATATACCATAAAATGTGATATTAAAGGATACAAATCTTACCTTCATATACTCCTTCTGCAGGACCTGGATGATGGCAGAACAGGTCTCTGGGATAATGATCCCCAGAGCCTGGGGGGAGATGCCTGTCGAGAACTTCAAGTCCTGGAGACTTCTCCCTGTCGCCAAATACCACAGGGTAGCGACGAGCCTCTGCTCCGGAGTGATGGCTTCCCTCATGCAGGTATCCTGCCTGCTAATATAAGGGGTCAGCGTAGCCAACAGACGGTGAAACACGGGGTCCGTCATCCTGAGAAAGTTCCTGAAATCATCAGGATTATTTTCACGGATCTCACGGAGCAAAGGCATATGAGAGAACTGGTCACGCTGAAGCAACCAATTCTTGGTCCATGAACTCCTCCCCACCCTGTTCATGGACTGGACTTGTGTCAAGGTCAGGACCCCAACACCAAGCCCCTGCACAGCACGAACTCTACGAGGAGTACGCATACGCAACATGGCTAGAAAACGGTTGGCTGCTCAGAACGAAGTAACAGAACGCACTGAAGAACAGCAAGGCCTGTGAAGAGCGACCTGAAAAACAGTAACGAACGAACAAGAATACAATGACTAAAGTCACGCGGAACTTGCTTGCATGCACTGAAGAGCAGATACAAACCCACAAGCACAAACTGAACGGCAGAAAACGATCTGAAAGCCACGAGTCTGAAAAAGCGCGAATCGTCTCTCACCAAACTTTTACTAACATGAGATTAGCAAAAGGAGCCCAAAGGGTGCCGCGCTTGGTTCTGAACCGGCCTTTTCTAGTCTCGTCGTACGTGGTGTACGTGACTGCGTGGTTGGCGATCGGAAATTCCGACAACTTTGTGCGACCGTGTGTAGACAAAACAAGTTTGAGCCAACATCCGTCGGAAAAAATCCTAGGATTTTGTTGTCGGAATGTCCGAACAAAGTCCGACCGTGTGTACGCCCTATAAGAAGCAGGGCCCCCTGATTCCTTCTATATTGCATTGTATTTCAACTGTACTGTCTGCCCTCATGTTGTAAAGCGCTGCGTAAACTGTTGGCACTATATAAATCCTGTATAGTAATAATAATAATAACTCATTTTTTAAAGGCTTTGGGGAGACAAACTGATCTAGCTACACTGACATCAACAGTTTATTTTTGTAAAAAGTTTGACAAGACATAAGGGCATATTTTTGCAATGTATGGTTTGCTTCATTTGAATTCCGACAAATTACCTTATACAGTATCTCACAAAATTGAGTACACCCCTCACATTTTTGTAAATATTTAATTCTGTCTTTTCATGTGACACTGAAGAAATTACACTTTGCTACAATGTAAAGTAGTGAGTAAAGCTGTCATGGAGTATGATAAATGAGAAACTGACTGCTATCTTGAATGATAAAATGCCTTTATTCGACAAAACATGGCAACCTTGGATACAGTATCTCTCAGGCGCTAATGTATAATATAGAATACAGGACTGCAGTGCAGCTTCTGTTTTCCTCTCCTCTTTCCTTACTCAGCTTCTGTACCTCCTCTCTTCTTTTCTCACCTTTCTGTTACCCTTGGAATGTGTGAAACGTTTAATTCTACTCTCATGAAACCAGTGACTTCCAACCTGGAAGGCATGATAATGTTTTCTCTTGCAAGAAATATCTGTTTGGGGATGTTATAATATGAATCCTTCCACATTTAAATGTTTGCTGTGACCACTGGAAAAAAAATTCTGACTTTTGTAATCCTGTAATTCACATGGAGGTGTACATGTTTTATGGTTAGAATGTCTTTTCTATTACCATTACTCAATAAAAATCATTGTAAAAGAAAATAATCATGATTTTCTAAGCGAGAAAGCACTTAAAAAAAGTACCACAGCTACAAAATTGTCTGTGTGACATGGCCCTATAAATATCAGATATCATAACCACACAAGGCGCACCAAAACTAGAGTTAGTGCAACTAGAACCAATGACTAGAAGAGCAGGCAAACTGTCACCCTTCTCTGCTAGCAGCTTTGTTCTAAGTGTAGATGAGGAGTGGATGAACTGTGAGTACACAATACATTATTACACTAACAAAAAATAACATACAGCTACAATGGGTACCCAGTTGGATTTCACAAGGAGATAATATGGTACTTGTCATGTATACTGTATACAGTTATATCCAATTGACAGTTAAAAACATGATGTGCAGGTGGCTGTGTGTTATCTCTTGCAGCCCTCCCACCCAAGGTCATGATCTCTTTAGGCTAAGCATAAATCTAGCCCTGGCTAATGACACATAGGGGTCAACTTACTAAAGACTGTTCCTTTTGCAAAGGTTAATGATCACTTACCATAGAGATTAACACACTCCTAACCAACCCGGAGTATTTTTTAAATTCCACTGTAAACATTCTGTCTAGAAAGCCGACTTTAGAGACTCAATACTCCATTCCGGTACTCTTCTATCAGAGATCTCCTGAGTCAATGAGGCTAATTAATTAAAAAAGATCCAGAACCTTCACTTCAAAAAAAAAAACAGTGAAGATTCACTTCAATTATCCAATCGTGTTCAGATTAAAAATAAACAGGAATTTGCTTTTCACATGATTGGATAATTAAAGTGAATCCCCATTCTCAACTCCTCCAGAAAAAAACAGTCTCAATAGTGTGAATATTGGAGAATATTTCATGTTACATTTTTCCAGTGAAAGAACAATGAAATTTGACTAGTGTTGGTAGGTACATTTTTTTTCTTCTCTTCAGTTTTTTACTTAAGTGCAATATGTCCAACCATATATGACTTTGATCATAATAGCATACTCACCAAAATGTGTTTTTTCTTTAAGAAGGTGTTTATGTAAATCTGTTGTGTCTAAATTATTCCTGTAATCTTTTCTGTAGGATGCTTAAGGAAGAACACTTTTTAAGAAGTGCCAGCTTACAATGGATGTACGCCACCAGCGGTGATCCCTGTCCTCTGATTCTTCAGCTGTGATCCCTGTCCTCTGATGTAAGGAGGAACTCTGGGGATTCAAAACTCTTAAGCCACTTTGAGTATCTTGGTGTGCGGTGGGTGTATCTGCAAGCACTGTGGAAGTGGTGGGTGGTAGTGGGGGGGGGGGCCATGTCAACTTTTGCATTGGCCCCCACAAGCTTCAAGCTATGCCATCAGTCTGTATATTTAAGACATTGAGGTACTAGAGAAGCAACACGTCGATCCCTTGACACAGTAACAATAGTTTAGTCAATATTAGAGTCAATATTATAGCATCCGATTGGCCTATAATATCTGTATTGAACCAATGTTTTTGTGGTTTTATGAATAATATGTTATGTATAGATTTTAGTTTTTATAATAAATATTATATAAACTGCTGGTTATCATCCTCTCTGGTACAGTTATAGTTCGTTCAGCTTTTTTCTACAAATGTTTTAGTTAATGATAAGACCAAGTCTTACAGAATAATTATCAGTAAATTTTACAAAAAATAAATAAGTTGTGTCCGTATTGAGAACATCCTAGGATAGCATGGGTGGTCGGCCCCCAGATAAAACACAGGTCGAACATAAAGATGATAGATGCCTACAACTTGGGTGAAAGAGCTATGGTGAGTAAGTCACGGAGCTGGGATTTTTAGTTTGCCCAGTGGCATTGAGATAAAAAATTTTGTTTTTATGGTATTACACCATGAGCAGCATATTTTTATATTATTTGGCATATTTATTATATTATTTATATATAAGATTATATATATTATATATTATTATATATATTATATATTTATATATTATTTATTATATTATATTATTTGGCATATAGCTGAGATATTATCTGGTGCCAGAGGAACCTTTTTTGGAGAGGAGTTACTATTAACATAATCGCTTTTTGACCTGAATTTGCAGTAAGGTCACATATTGTCAAGTGTGTTTGGAGCACAGTTGGTTTGTCAAACTGACATGTGTGTTTGAAGACACAGAAAATCAGGAGGAAGCACGTATTTGGATGTTTTTGGACTTTATTTGAAGCTGTATAAGGACTCTATTCGGATACTATGTTTTTCACTTTTTTCCTTTGAAAAACTTTCAGTGTCAATGTGTGGTTAATTTTGCTAAATTTTGAGTCCTCATCTGATATGCTATTCTATTCTTGTGGAAACACTCCACAGATTAGGCTGTAGATCTACATCCTGCAGTAGCTAGACTTTTAAACGATATGAAGTTTATAATCTTTTGTTCCTCCTTTGTCTCTATCCTACTTAATATTCAGTGGGTGCTGCCTAATCTTCTCCAACTGACAATTTGGAAGTGGTTAGGGGTCAGAGTCCACTGTACATTGATTTCATTGCTTATCTCTGTCCAATGGACATGGCCCATTGTAAGTTCGCACTCTTTAAAAGTGTCTGAAATCCTGGAGTTCTGCTGGCATTCTACTTTAAAAAAGGTACGAAGATACAATGACAATGACAATTACTCAGTCATGCAACACTGTACCCAAATTGCATTTTTATCTTTTTTTGAGACAGATAGAGCTTTATTTTGGTGACATTTAACCACCATTGTGTTTTTTTATTTTTTGCTATATTGTTGATAGATCTTCACAGTATGGAACATCTGAGCATTGTGTATCTATAAGTAAATCTGTTTATCAATGGTTTAGCAGTCTTCTACACATTTGGCAAATGAAATATATGCAACACCCTAAAAAATATCCGGAAGTTTAAATAAGCATTAAAGGAGAAGTACAGCCAAAGCTCGTTTTACTGTACTTCTCCTGTGGATTACAGGAGTACAGCTCGTTCTGCACTCCTGTGACCCGTTTTCAGCTGAAGCCCACTGGCGGCTGATGTCACAGAGCTGATCCAGACTTGGGAAATTTGCAAACATATGGTCGGGATCCACCTAAATGCCAGCACTCCAGTGAGCGAGGGGGCAGAGCAGACAGCGGTGACTGACAGTCACCAGCTCTATGCTCAAGGAGCTTTGAGAACCGAGCGATCGGCTGTGTTTGATCGCTCAGTTCTCAGCCCTAGAGCCGGCGGGGGACAGATGCAGTATTGGACCGATGCTCCATGCACCTACCTAAGTAAGTATGATTCTACAATAAAAGCAATTCCCATACTTCTCTTTTAAAGAAGCTAAATGAGAACACAAAAACTGCCAGTAACAATAGTCTACACATAATCCTTTGTTTGTGCTTCTCCTGCTCTGGCAATGGCTTGGTCAGCCATAAAAGTTTCTGCTTAAAGCCCCGTACATACAGGCAGAATGTCGGGAGACATTTGCCGGTTCAAAAAAAAAACGGCTGACATTCTGCCTGTGTGTATGTCGGTCTGTCTGACAAATGCTGGCCAATGGCAGAGAGCGCTGATCGGAGTGTTCTATCAGAACACAACTGAGCGGGGGAGATCACTGGACTAACCTTGCATGGTTAGTACATTGTCTCCTACCAGAGCTGTCAGTTTGGTTGCACGGAAAAAAACTTTTAGTGTGTACCCAGCTTAATCCATCCTTGTGTCTGAAATCTGACCTTGAGTGTGAAACAACTGTATTTTAATTGAAGCACTGATAGAATAACAATTAATGAAACAGCTGGAATTGGGATGAGCTTTGCTTGAGTTCCAGTTGAAAATAAGTGTGTCCCAAACCCAGGCTGCTCACAGTTTGGCAAACCGCCAAACAAACTGGCTATTTTTGCCCAGTTTTCCACACAAATACCCAGCTGCTGTTTGTAATAAAAAAAAATTAAAAAAGCAACAGATGTGTCATTTTCAGGCGGGGTGACATTGTCGGACAGCAGATCATCGTAGCATCGGATTATAATGATTGATTATTTGATCAAATTAATGAAGAACCCTTGTGACAGTAGTTGGTGCTGTTGCAGAGTTTTTTGGTATGGAAGTCAGTGCTGGGGACAGCGTGGAGTGAGAGGGAGTGTGTGAGCAGCAAGCAGAGGACCGGACCCCCCCATCCCCGTGAGCGGCTGCTCAACGGATGGACCCCCCTGACCGGATCGGACCCCCCACAACCGGACCGGATCCCCCCACGACCGAGAGCGGCTGCTCAGCGGATGGACCCCCCCCGACCGGACCCTCCCACCCACGAGAGCGGCTGTTCAGAGGATGGACCCCCCGACCGGATCATGCCCATCACAACCGGATTGGACCCCCCCATGACCAGACCAGACCCCCCACGACCGGACCAGACCCCTCCACAACCAGACCGGACCCCCTTGCGACTGAGAGTGGCAGCAGGCAACCCGGGGACCTACAGCAGTGGCAGAGCAGGTGCGGGTGTACTGAAGACAGTAAACCCAACAGACGCGGACAGAGGAGGCGGGAGGACAGCCAGCGGAACCGGGAAGTGGAAGGCTGACAGCATGGAGTGAGAGGGAGTGTGTGAGCAGCAAGCAGAGGACCAGACCGGACCCCCCCCACCCCTGAGAGCGGCTGCTCAGTGGATGAACCCCCCGACCGGATCGGACCCCCCACAACCGGACTGGACCCCCCCACGACCGAGAGCGGCTGCTCAGCAGATGGACCCCCCGACCAGACCGGATCCTCCCACCCCCGAGAGCGGCTGCTCAGTGGATGGACCCCCCCGACCGGATCGGACCCCTCATAACCGGATCGGACCCCCCCACCACCAGACCCCCCCACGACCGGACCAGACCCCTCCACAACCAGACCGGACCCCCCCTGCGACTGAGAGTGGCAGCAGGTGACCCGGGGACCTACAGCAGTGGCAGAGCAGGTGCGGGTGTACTGAGGACAGTAAACCCCACAGACACGGACAGAGGAGGTGGAAGGACATCCAGCAGAACCGGGAGTTGGAAGGCTGAAAGGGAGAGGCAGCAAGTAAGTGAAGTGCAGATCGGAGGGAGAGTGTGAGGCCGCTTTAATAACAGACAGTGCTATATACCCTTACCTCCTATTACCCATGATATCAAATGTTAAATCTAAAACAAACCATACCATATCATTGTGATTATAGACAACACCACACTAGTAACCATTTCAACAAATTGTGCAAGCAAAACATCTCAACATAAAATTTTCAGTATGAACATTTGTGATGCATGCAGTCCAAATTCCTCAAAATTCTTCTATATTCTTTACTACCTGGTTTACCTTTCCAGTGAATCACACCAAAAAAACCCCATCTCCTATGTACCTCCAACCGTGCCAACCAGTCACCCAAGATGTGCTCCTACCTTATTGGTAGGACTTATACAAACATGCTTAATTCCCCTTCAGGGGCTAGATGAACTGTCTAATGCCGCAAAAAAACTTGGATGGTTTTTCTGACGGAATTCCGCTCAAGCTTGCCTTGCAAACACACGGTCACACTAAATTCCGACCGTCAAGAACGAGGTGACGTACAACACGTACGACAGGTCTAGAAAACAGAAGTTCAATACCCAGTGTGCCACCATTTGGGCTCCTTCTCCTAACCTCGTGTTAGTAGAAGTTTGGTGAGAGAAGATTCGCGCTTTTCAGCTTTCGTGCTTTTCAGTCCGTTACTGCTCTTCAGTTTGTGCTTGTGGGTTTGTATCTGGTTTTCAGTGCGTGTAGTCAATTCGTATCTGTTTTTCAGTGCGTTCTTGTCCGCTCATTTCTGATTTTCAGCTCGTTCTTCACAGGCCTTTTTATTCTCTAGTGCGTTCTGTTAGTTCGTTCTGACCAGCAGACTGTTTTGAAGCCATGTTGCGGGTACGTGCTCGTCGTAGAGTTCGTGCTGTGCGGGGGCTTGGTGTTGGGGTTCTTGCTTTGACCCAAGCCCAGTTCATGAACAGGGTGGGGAGGAGTTCATGGACCAAGAATTGGTTGCTCCAGCGTGACCAATTCTCTCATATGCCTTTGCTGCGCGAGATCCAGGAGAATAACCCTGATGATTTCAGGAATTTTCTCTGGATGAGGGACCCCCTTTTTCACCGTCCGTTGGCATTGCTACCCCTTATACTACGAAGCAGGACACCTGCATGAGGCAAGCCATCACTCCGTCGCAGAGGCTAGTCGCCACGTTGCGGTACTTGGCGACAGGGAGAAGTCTACGGGACCTCAAGTTCTCTACAGTCATCTCCACCCAGGCTCTGGGGATCATTATCCCAGAGACCTGTTCTGCCATCATACAGGTCCTGCAGAAGGACTATATTAGGGTAAGTTTTCTCCTTTAACATCACATTCTATGTATTTAATGGATGCTAATGTATTGTATTTCTTTCATTATTCCCTAATTACCATGATTGTAATATGCTGTGCATGTCCCCTTTGTCCTCATGCATGCTGTAAGCTTTTAATGCTCCTTTTTTGTCCTTCATGCATATTTGCCTTCACTAACCTCCCCAGCATGCTATCCTGGGCCCATACACACCTAGCCTAGTCACTTAACAATGTATTTTGTCAGCTCCATTGTAGTGCTTTACCCTAAACATCCCCTAAAATGTGTACAAATGTTATTGTTGTCCTTAAATTCAGGCAGAGTGCCAGAGGCTTTTTTTTGGAGTCCAAAACTCATTTATAACCCTCCCACCCCTAAAATGTTTCCAATGGGCCATCAGAGGGGGTGAGGAATATGATAAGTGGACCTTATATTTTTTTCTTGAAATACTCCTTAAAATAAATGTTATACTGATGTTGGCCAAGAATGTTTGTGTCTAATCTGCTTGCAATGTTATGTGCAAAAGTACTAATATTTTTTTTTCTTTTATGACTCCACAGTTTCCTTCAACGCCACAGGAATGGCACACTGTGGCTTCCCAATTTGCTCATCGTTGGGACTTTCCCAACTGCGGAGGGGCAATCGATGGGAAGCACGTCCACATCGTCCCACCACCCCACTTGGGGGTCATAATAATTTAACTATAATGCAGAGTACACACGAGCGGACTTTTCTATCGGACTGGTCCGACGGACCGAGTCTGTCGGACAATCCGATCGTGTGTGGGCTTCATCGAACCTTCAGCGGACTTTTCCAGTCGAAAATCCGATGGACTTTAGATTTGAAACATGCTTCAAATCTTTACGTCGTAACTCCACCGGACCCAGTTCCTATTGAGAAATGCGCTCATCTGTATGCTAGTCCGACGGACAAAAAACAACGCATGCTCAGAAATCAAATACGAAACGGAAGCGCTCGGGTTGGTAAAACTAGTGTTTGTATTGTAGGTAGCACATTCCTCATGCTGCAAATTCTGTGCTCGTTGAATACAGCGCATTAATTGTTTTCTTTATAATGCTAGAACAACAAAGCAAAGCTTGATTTGCTGTTCATATTCACACAGAGTTCTCACAAACTTATTTCTGGATTATTTCTCTTGATCTCATGAATGATATTGTATTTTTTAAAAGCCATATCTCCATACACAATTGTTTTTTGGAGTCATGTTTTATTTTTTTTATTTCATCAAGATCATTTTTAGGATTGCTACAAAATTATTTTATATTTATCTCTATATATCTTTTTATTCTTGGTGTAAAGTTACCACAAAGAACCTTATTTTTGTATATATATATATATATATATATATATATATATATATATATATATATATATATATATATATATTTTTTTTTTTTTTTTGTAAAGTTACCACAAGAACATTATATAATTAGTTTTTTTGGGAACCTCAAGGAGGTTGTTGTCCCTTGTTAATTTGACATTGTCTCTAAAAAATTGATGTTGATGAAATTTTTCGAATTTGTGAAGATTTTTGGCCCCAGGGCACACATCAAATGTCTGTGGAAAAGAAAATTGGGATCTTGAGGAGTCCATATAATGGGGAGCACAATCTGGTCCAGGAATCCCAGAGATCAAGAGCAGCAGCAGATGACATATATGTCCCCAGGCTGTTGTACTACACCAGCCTGCATCTTCTGTCAGACCAGACTGAAGCCAGGTCATCACTTTCTTCTCTTCGTTCCAGCCTTCCCTCCACGCTGCCCTGCAGCCTTCCCTGCAGCCTTCCTTGTAGGCTGGGGCTCTGGTGGTTAACTTGTGGCAGGAGGAGGAGGGGCTTGCTCATTTATTTGGGTGTTGACAGTTAACTCGCCCTTCAGCCCCTTGTGAAGGACATCAGAAAAAAGTTTTTCACACAGGGTTGTTGTCCCTTCTCCATTTCAAGCAACTTGCTGGCTATATAGGAGCCATAGGCCTCTTCAGCCTTGGGGGGCTCTTGAGGAAATTTGTAGCTTCTCTCATGAGGCGCAGTGATGCCTCCTCTGTCAATGTCCCCTTTCTGGGCCTTTTTGTATGAAGGTGGAGGGGAGGAACCTGCGATTGTGTGAGGCTCCTACTGGGCCCGGCCACCTCCTGGCTGACACTAACCCCTACCTCCTCCTGGATGACACTGAGCCCAGCCTCCTCCTGGATGACACTTTCCACAACTTCCTCCTGGCTGATCTCATCCTGTGTATAAAAAACGGACATTGTTTGAGTTTTTGGTTCATCAATGACACACAATTTTCAGCTCATGACTTGCAAATTCAATGTTAATACATATAAAAGAGTACCATTCTGACACCAGCATTTTTTAAAGCTGGTGACAAACATTTTTTGGCCACTACTGTCAATTGATATGTATACATAATTTTTTATCAAAAAATCCTTTAATAGGTAATCAATTATAACATGTAGTTAACATCATTAATATTAGGACACTAAATATGTCTAAAAATATATACCTGGCTGATGGTCACATCCAGTTCATCCAGGATGGAAGGCCCAGCTTGCACCTCATCAGCCTCTGCTGGGGTGGAGGGAAGGGTGGAGGGAAGGGTTGAAAGTGATGCCCTGGCTTCAGTCTGGTCATCAAGAAAACGTAATTTATCGTAGTACCACAGCCAGGGTACATATACATCATCTGCTGATGCTCCTGATCTCAGGGAAATCTGGATCTTGTTATGCTCCCTCCTATACATATTTTGCAAGATCCCAATTTTATTTTCCACAAACTTAAAGGTTGCTTCTGGGATGAAAGTCTGCACAAATGCGACAAGTTTCTCCAGCGTTGACTTACTTATTGTTTTAATATAATATGCAGGGTGTTTGACCTCCTATAGATTCCTCATCTCCCTGTACTTCTCAATAAATTGAGTCAGAAATTCAGGGTCCTTAAACTTAGTATTCATGTTTTCTGTCAAAGATAATACACAAGACAAAAACACTAATGTTAGGCTAAACTCTCATAATCTTACTTATCCCAACATAAGCCTCAATCTTTAAGCAGCATAGGCTGATACAAAGTTAATAAAATTTACCTTAGTTTCGGACGCGCGCAAATTCAGTTCCTCTAACCTCCGCGCACAGAAGTTACGTATGACACATGCGTGATAGCTTTATACACACTGCGCATGCGTGAAACTCCGCCTGCGTCGCCCGCCCCTGACATTCTTTTTTACCGAATATTCTCCGCCCCTTTTTTTACGCACAGAATGTATGTACGGCACATGCGTGATAGCTTTGTATACACACTGTGCATGCGTGAAACGCCGCCTGCGTCGCCCGCCCCTGACATTCTTTTTTAACGAATATTCTCCGCCCCTTCTCTCTACGGTGCGCAGTAGGAGTAACAATGGCACAGCAGGTGTGTACTAACTCCTGTAACAAGGAAAGCCCAGAGCCCGAAATGTCCCGATCCGGGAAGAGGAGATTTAAGGCCTCCAATATGGCCTTTGAAGAGATGGTGGAGATGGTATCAATTTTGAAAAAAAAAGATTATGATGGGAAGCATGGACCGTACGACCAGCCTAATTTAAGAAAGGCAAAACTAATGGCTAACAAAATAAAATGGCGAAAGTGGTGAAGACCCTGCATCATCATTTTGGGGTACGGCGCATTTTGGGGTACAGATCAGCTGAGGAAACGATGGTCCGACCTCAAACTCAGGGAGCCGGATCAGTACAGACGAATCCAGAAAGTGCTGAAAAAAAGTAAGTACTCGTCGTGTGTTCATATTGTGATTATTACCTTGTATGCTGCTCCATGTGGTTATCTTTACTGTACAAGTTTTACTCGTTAAACGTTCGTAGGAAACATTGTTCGTAGTAAACATCGTAAAAAAAAAATTATATACAATGTATTATTTGATACAGGGTTGAAACAACACTTTGGTCTTGGTAGTTTGTCTTATTAAAAGAAGTTTATGACATTGTTGTCTAGATGTCTTTTGAAACTAGAATGAATATCAAACTTCATTCAGTGGAATGTAAGGAGAGGACACTCAGCAGCTGTTTACACATCTGGACACAGGAGCACTAGTGTGGGACACCAGAATACTTTTTTTGGGTAACTCACACAGGTGCTCCAGTGGATACTTGTTGGGGTGTCTCTATCTGTGAAACATGCCCAAAAAAGGTAAGTATTCCAGCTTGTTTCCAAGGGAATTTTAATTATGTCGTCAACTTGGATCTCTGCCCAAACAGACAATTGTACACCACTTCAATGCAATGTTTCATATTCCTATTCCTGGACTCAAATATCTGTGTGCTAAGTATACCTTTTGTTTCATTATCATAGGGGAGAAAAGACTCAGACAACCTGAACCCAGGAACCCCCGACCTCACCAGCCCGTTTGGGAAATCAGCCCAAGCCCCACGGAGGATGTGGAGGAAGGAGAGGTGGGCGACATGTGCAGCCCACCAGGTGAGTGTCTGACACCCCAGCTTATGTTAATCTATGTATGCCCGCATATTTCTAAATACATCTTTTTTGCATCAATTTTAGGTGATGTGGTTGTGGAAAGGGAAGAAGCGGTGGAAGCAGGTCCAGCAGGAAATGAAGAACATGATCGATGTTTTGGGGAGAATCTAAATGACTTTTTCACCAAAAAACATCGATCATGTTCTTCATTTACTGTTTTGCTGACCCCATTCTGGGCTTTGACTTTTAAAGATTTTATGCCTGTTTATAAAAAAATTTTGCAAAAACCAAACTAAAAAATATATAGAGGCCTGGTTGTTTAAAAAAAAAATGTAAAAAAAAATAAAAAAAATAGAGGCCTGTTCGTTAAAAAAAAAAAAAAATAGAGGCCTGTTTGTTAAAAAAAAAAAAAATAGAGGCCTGTTTGTTAAAAATAAAATAAAATAAAAAAATAGAGGCCTGTTTGTTCAAAAATTTTTCTAAATAAAAAAATAATTTTTTTAATAAAAAAAATTTGATTGTTTGAACAAAAAATTATATCTATTTTAAATCATAACATTTTCACAAACGCACATGTGAATGTGCACAGATTAAAACATCTGTTATCAAACAACAAGATGTGTGGCTTCTTCCTTCAATGCTCAATATCAGTTTGGAAAGTTATTTGGTGTTTACAGTGACAATGGGGCTTATTTACTAAAGGAAAATACACTTGGCACTACAAGTGCACCAGGATAACCTAGGAGACAGCCAAAAAGAAAGGCAAGCAATAAATACAATTCGAGATTTTATCTGATCATTATTTTTTATTCCAAAAAATTAGAGATTGTCTGGCATTGCAATGGCCCCCCTACCCATAAAATAATCAACATATTGATCCCCAACTTGACAGGCGCTTTGAGGGGCCAAGCCAGTATGGCCAGTATCCAGGCCCGGCAGAGGATTCTCTAAAAGTCCGGCTTCAGGCCCAAGTGATGCAATATAATTGCTGGAATGTTTGTTTAAATAATTGTGCAGAATGCAGCACGCTAGGAGAAGATGATTTAGTTTGTATTCCGCCATGTGGATAGCTGTCTGAAACACGCGGAACCGGCTGGCCATGATCCCGAAGGCATTCTCCACAACTCTTCTCGCTCTGGCCAGCCGGAAGTTAAATACCCTCCTCTCTGGGGTCAGGGTCCTTTGGGGGAATGGCCTCATCATGTGCTCGCCCAGACCGAAGGCTTCATCTGCAAAGAAGACAAAGGGGAGTCCTTCCACGTTATTCGCATCAGGTGGCAATCCCAGGCCACCACTCTGGAGACGCTGGTAGAACTCCGCCTGGGTGAAGACTCCTCCATCCGGACATTCTTCCCCACGTCCACATACAGAAATTCATATTGTGCTGACATCACTGCCATTAAGACAATACTATGAAACCCCTTATAATTAAAATAGTATGACCCCGAATGGGGTGGTGGCACGATGTGGACGTGTTTCCCATCTATAGCCTCTCCACAGCTGGGAAAGTCCCAACGGGTGGCAAAATGCGATGCCACAGTCTGCCATTCCTGTGGCGTTGAAGGAAGCTGGGGAGTCAAACAAGAAAAAAATAATATAAGTACTTTTGCACATTACATTGCAAGCACATTACACAAAAAAACATTGTTGCCCAGCATCAGTATAACATTAATTGTAATAAGTATTATTTAAAGACTAAAATATAAGGCCCACTTATCAGATTCATCAGCCCCTCTGATGGCCCATTGCTAAATTATAGGGGGGAGGGGATTGTAAATCAATTTAAGGACACACAGACCATTTGCAGACATTTTAGGGGGGGGGGATTGTAAATCAATTTAAGGACACACAGACCATTTGCAGACATTTTAGGGGCAGGGGGATTGTAAATCAATTTAAGGACACACAGACCACTTGCTGACATTTTGGGGGGGAGGGGATTGTAAATCAATTTAGGGACACACAGACCATTTGCTGACATTTTAGGGGGGGGGGATTGTAAATCAATTTAAGGACACACAGACCATTTGCTGACATTTTAGGGGGGGGGGGGGGATTCTAAATCAATTTAAGGACACACAGACCATTTGCTGACATTTTAGGGTAAAGCAATACAATGGAGCTGACAAAATACATTGTTAAGTGACTACACTAAGTGGATATGGGCCCAGCATAGCATGCTGGGTAGGTTAGTGAATGCTAATATGCAAGCAGTACAAAAAAGATCATTAAAACATTACAGCATGCATGAGGACAAAGGGGTTCACACTATATTGCAATCATGGTAATTAGTGTTTGAGTAAAGAAATACATTACATTAGCAAACATTAAATACAATAAAATGTGATGTTAAAGGATACAAATTCTTACCTTAATATAGTCCTTCTGCAGGACCTGGATGATGGCAGAACAGGTCTCTGGGATAATCATCCCCAGAGCCTGGGGGGAGATGCCTGTCGAGAACTTAAGGTCCTGCAGGCTTCTCCCCGTCGCCAAGTACCGCAACGTGGCGATTAGCCTCTGCTCCGCAGTGATGGCTTGCCTCATGCAGGTATCCTGCCTGCTGATATAAGGGGTCAGCAAAGCCACCAAATGGTCACAAACGGGATCCGTCATCCGAAGAAAATTCCTGAAATCCTGAGGGTTATTCTCACGGATCTCACAGAGCAAAGGCATGTGACAGAATTGGTCATGCTGGAACAACCAATTCTTCGTCCATGAACTCCTACTCACCCTGTTCATGGACTGGGCTTGGGCTGAAGAACTACAGCACCAAGCACATACAATGCACAAGCTCTACGATGAGTACGTACACGCAACATGGCTTCAAAACGGTCCGCTGGTCAGAACGAACTTAACAGAACACACTGAAGAACAGCAAGGCCTGTGAAGAGCTGAAAATCAGCAACGAGCAGACTATAACACACTGATAAATCAATGCGAACTGACTACACGCACTGAAAAGCAGATACAAACCTCACAAGCACAAACTGGACAACAGTTAAACGATCTGAAAAATACAAGTCTCACAAGCGCGAATCGTCTCTCACCAAACTTCTACTAACACGAGATAAACACGAGATTAGCAGCCCAACGGGTGGTGGTGCACGAGCTATTGAACTTCCGTTTTATAGTCCACCGCGTACTAGACGGTCTGACTTTTGTGTGACCGTGTGTGTGCAAGTCCATTCATTCAAAAGTCCGTCTGAAGTCCGTCAAAAGTCCGACGAAAGTCCGTTGGAATGGCCGTCGGACTTTTGTTGCCAAAAAGTCTGCTCGTGTGTACGCGGCATTAGGGGTTTCATAGTATTGTGTTGATGGCGGTGGTGTCAGCGACATAAGAGTTTCTCCATGTGGACGTGGGGAAGAATGGCCGGATGTAAGATGGTGAAGTCTTTGCCCAGACTGAGTTCTACCGACGTCTCCAGAGTGGTGGCTTGGGATTACCACCTGCGGAAGAGAACGTGGAATGACTCCCATTTGTTTTAATTGCTGATGAAGCATTTGGTCTGGGTGATCACCTGATGAGGCCATTCCCCCAGTGGACCCTCACCCCGGAGAAGAGGGTTTTTAATTACCGGCTGGCCAGAGCCAGAAAAGTCGTGGAGAATGCCTTTGGGATAATGGCCAGCCGGTTCCGCCTATTTCTTACGGCAATAAATATGGCAGAGTACAAACTTAACCAAATAGTTCTAGCATGCTGCATACTTCACAACTTTTTGAAGAGAAATGTTCTGAATGTTTCCTCAGTTGGGCCTGAGGCCGGACTTCCAGAAAATCCACTGATGACCCTGGAAACTGGCCGTCCTGGCTTGCCCCCCCAAAGTGCCTGTAAAGTGCGTCAAAAATATGTAGATTATTTTACGGGTAGGGGGGCCATTGCTATGCCAGCAAATTTGTAATTATTTGTTATTTGTTATTATTTTTACTAGTGCACTTGTACCAGTGCACCAAGTGGTTTTTCCATTATTAAATAACACCCATTGTCACTGTAAACACCAACTTAATACAAAAAATGGTATTGAGCATTGAAAGAAGAAGCCACACATTGTTGAGTATAAAACCTTTTACTCCGTGCACATTCACATGTGCGTTGTAAATTTTTTTTTTTTTTTAAAACATTTTTTTTTTAAGTTTCACCTTGAAAATATTTTTTTTAGTACATAAACAGGCATGTTTCAAAACATACCATACACAACTCAGGAACTTACAGAGTTCAACATTGAAAAACTGAAGGCAATATCAGACATTATAGTGTCAAAAAGGTGTTGATATTGCCTTCATCAGATGGGGTGATGTCCCCCTGTAAATGCCAAATTTTGAAGATGCACACAAATTGGGAGTCAAACTGGGGATTTCCCTCCTGATCCCATGCCTAATGACAACATGTGCTATCTTCCATCATGGGGGGATCAATGGACGTGTTTTGGGGGTGCAACCACTTCCTCTCACCTACTTGTGTTAGGAGGAAGGGGTTGCACCCACGAAACGCGTACATTGATATCCTCTGATGGCAGATAGCACATGTTGACACACTGTGTGCATGTTCAAAATTTGGCTTTTAAAATGCGTTAAAAAATAGAAAAAAATTGGTCCCCAAAACTAGAAAATGGTGTAATTTTGTTGTTCTTTAGATCCTTCCTAGTACATCAATCATGTTCTTCAGTTTTTGTTCTATGTCAATTGTTTTTTGCTTGATGAGATCTAAATCCTGACTACAAAACATTATGTCCTGGATTAGCCTTTGTGCACTGTCAGTCATGAAATGAGTAGATTGTTCTTCCACAACATGCACATCACCTAAAAGAAAAAATACACACCATGTAATAAATATAATCATATCACCTAAAAGAAAAAATACACACCATGTATTATAAATATGCAGGCATACATCTATTACCTGAATCTGTGGTGTCAGACACTCACCTGTTGTGGTAACAATCTCAACCACCTCTCCTTCCTCCACATCCTCAGGTTGTGGTGTCCTCTGTTCCCCTTCTTCAGGAGATGGGGGTTTCCTGGTATCCTCAGACGTGCAGAGTCTTTTCTCCCCTATGAGAATGAAACAAAAGGTATACTTAGCACACAGATATTTGAGGCCAGACATAGGAATATGAAACATTGTTTGGAAGTGGGGTACAATTGTCTGTTTTGGCAGAGTTCCAAACTGAAGACATGATTTTTTCACTTACCAAAGCTGGAATACTTACCTTTTTTGGACAAGTTTCACACATGGAGACACCCCAAGTATCCACTGGAGTACCTGTGTGGGACACCCTAAAAAGTTTGTTCTTGTGTCCCACACTAGTGCTCCTGAGTCCAGATGTGTAAACAGCTGCTGAGTGTCCTCTCCTTACTAGGGATGAGCTTCGAGTTCGAGTCGAACTCATGTTCACTTGAACATTGGCTGTTCGCAAGTTCGCCGAACAGCGAACAATTTGGGGTGTTTGCGGCAAATTCGAATGCCGCAGAACACCCTTTAAAAGTCTATGGGAGAAATCAAAAGTGCTAATTTTAAAGGCTTATATGCAAGTTATTGTCATAAAAAGTGTTTGGGGGCCTGGGTCCTGCCCCAGGGGACATGGATCAATGCAAAAAAACTTTTAAAAACGTCAGTTTTTTCAGGAGCAGTGATTTTAATAATGCTTAAAGTCAAACAATAAAAGTGTAATATTCCTTTAAATTTCGTAGTTGGGGGGTGTCTATAGTATGCCTGTAAAGGGGCGCATGTTTCCCGTGTTTAGAACAGTCTGACAGCAAAATGACATTTCAAAGGAAAAAAGCCATTTAAAACTATTCGCGGCTATTGCATTGCCGGTCCGACAATACACATAGAAGTTCATTGATAAAAACGGCATGGGAATTCCCCACAGGGGAACCCCGAATCAAAATTTAAAAAAAAAATGACGTGGGGGTCCCCCTAAATTCCATACCAGGCCCTTCAGGTCTGGTATGGATATTAAGGGGAATCCCAGCCAAAATTTAAAAAAAAAATGACGTGGGGGTCCCCCTAAATTCCATACCAGACCTGAAGGGGAATCCCGGCCAAAATTAAAAAAAAAAAATGACGTGGGGGTCCCCCTAAATTCCATACCAGACCCTTCAGGTCTGGTATGGATTTTAAGGGGAACCCCGCGCCAAAAAAAAAAAAAAAACGGCGTGGGGTCCCCCCAAAAATCCATACCAGACCCTTATCTGAGCACGCAACCTGGCAGGCCGCAGGAAAAGAGTGGGGGACGAGAGGGCGCCCCCCCTCCTGAACCGTATCAGGCCACATGCCCTCAACATTGGGAGGGTGCTTTGGGGTAGCCCCCCAAAACACCTTGTCCCCATGTTGATGAGGACAAGGGCCTCATCCCCACAACCCTGGCCGGTGGTTGTGGGGGTCTGCAGGCAGGGGGCTTATCGGAATCTGGAAGCCCCCTTTAACAAGGGGTCCTCCAGATCCTGGCTCCCACCCTGTGTGAAATGGTAAGGGGGTACTTGTACCCCTACCATTTCACTAAAAAACTGTCAAAAATGTTAAAAATGACAAGAGACAGTTTTTGACAATTCCTTTATTTAAATGCTTCTTCTTTCTTCTATCTTCCTTCATCTTCTTCTTCTTCTGGTTCTTCTGGTTCTTCCTCTGGCGTTCTCGTCCAGCATCTCCTACGCGGCGTCTTCTATCTTCTTCTCCTCAGGCCGCTCCGCACCCATGGCATGGGGGGAGGCTTCCGCTCTTCTCTTCATCTTCTTCTCTTCTTCATCTTCTTCTTCATCTTCTTCTTTTCTTCTCTTCTTCTCTTCTTCATCTTCTTCTTCGCGTCGCTCCGCAACCATGCTGGCATGGAGGGAGGCTCCCTCTGTGTGACGGCGTCTCCTCTTCTGACGGTTCTTAAATAATGGGGGCGGGGCCACCCGGTGACCCTGCCCCCCTCTGACACACGGGACATGATGGGACTTCCCTGTGGCATTCCCCGTGACGTCACAGGGAAGTCCCGTCAAGTCACCGTACGTCAGAGGGGGGCGGGGTCCCCGTTATTTAAGAACCGTCAGACAAGGAGACGCTGTTACACAGCGGGAGCCTCCCTCCATGCCATCATGGATGCGGAGCGGCCCGGAGAAGAAAATGAAGAAGAGAAGAAGATGAAGCAGAGAAGAAGATGAAGAAGAAGATGAAGAAGAGAAGAAAATGAAGAGAAGAGCGGGAGCCTCCCCCCATGCCATGGGTGTGGAGCGGCCCGAGGAGAAGAAGATAGAAGACGCCACGGAGGAGATGCTGGACGAGAACGCCAGAGGAAGAACCAGAAGAGCCAGAAGAACCAGAAGAAGAAGAAGAAGATGAAGGAAGATAGAAGAAAGAAGAAAGGAGAAGCATTTAAATAAAGGAATTGTCAAAAACTATTTTTGACAGTTTTTTAGTGAAATGGTAGGGGTACAAGTACCCCCTTACCATTTCACACAGGGTGGGAGCCAGGATCTGGGGGTCCCCTTGTTAAAGGGGGCTTCCAGATTCCGATAAGCCCCCCGCCCGCAAACCCCCACAACCACCGGCCAGGGTTGTGGGGATGAGGCCCTTGTCCTCATCAACATGGGGACAAGGTGTTTTGGGGGCTACCCCAAAGCACCCTCCCAATGTTGAGGGCATGTGGCCTGGTACGGTTCAGGAGGGGGGGCGCTCTCTCATCCCCCCCTCTTTTCCTGCAGCCTGCCAGGTTGCGTGCTCGGATAAGGGTCTGGTATAGATTTTTGGGGGGACCCCACGCCGTTTTTTTTTTTTTTTTTGGCGCGGGGTTCCCATTAATATCCATACCAGACCTGAAGGGCCTGGTATGGAATTTAGGGGGACCCCCACGTCATTTTTTTTTTTAATTTTGGTTCGGGGTTCCCCTGTGGGGAATTCCCATGCCGTTTTTATCAATGAACTTCTATGTGTATTGTCAGACCGGCAATGCAATAGCCGCGAATAGTTTTAAATGACTTTTTTTCCTTTGAAATGTCATTTTGCTGTCAGACTGTTCTAAACACGGGAAACATGCACCCCTTTACAGGCATACTATAGACACCCCCCAGCTATGAAATTTAAAGGGATATTACACTTTTATTGTTTGACTTTAAGCATTATTACAATCACTGCTCCTGAAAAAACGGCCGTTTTTAAAAGTTTTTTTGCATTGATCCATGTCCCCTGGGGCAGGACCCAGGTCCCCAAACACAATAACTTGCATATAAGCCTTTAAAATGAGCACTTTTGATTATTCATGTTCGTGTCCCATAGACCTAAACGGTGTTCGCGTGTTCGAACGAACTTTTTTCCTGTTCACATGTTCTAGTGCGAACCGAACAGGGGGGTGTTCGGCTCATCCCTACTCCTTACATTACACTGAATCAAGTTTGCAATTCTTTCTAGTTTCAAACACATCTAGACAACATGTCCTAAACTTCTTTTAATACAAATTAGCATGACCAAATGTAGTTAACCCTGTATCTGCCCAAAACATTGTATTTAGTTGGCAAACAAACAATGTTTCCTACGACCGATTACTGTGCCCATGAACATGAAAGTAGCCATTTTAAACTGTACAACAGTAAAGAAAAGCACATGGAGCAGCATGCAAGTAATAATAATAATCGGAACACATGACAACTACTTACTTTTTAGAAGCACTTTCTTGATCCTTCTGTACTGATCCTGCTCCCTCAATTTCAGGTCTGACCAGCGTTTCCTCAATTGCTCCTTGGATCGTCGTACCCCAAAATTCCTGTGCAGGCTCTTCACAACTTTAGTCATGATCTTGGCCTTTCTCACATTTGGGTTTAGGTACGATCCATACTTCCTGTCATAGTCGGCCCTCTTCAAGATGTCTACCATCTCCACTATCTCTACAAAGGCCATATTTGAGGCCTTAAATCTCCTGCGGGATCGGGATGTTTCGGCCTCCGGCCTTTCCTCCTCCTTGTTACTGCTATTATCACGCACCTGCTGTGTCTCCGCCACGTTCCTCTCCCACTGTGAAGAAAGAGAAGGGGCGGGGAATATTCGAGAAAGAACATCAGGAGCGGGCGACGCGGGCGGAGATTCACACATGCGCAGTGTATATAAAGCTAACACGCGTGTCTTGTACGTACGATCTGTGAGTGGAGGAATCGCCGAACGTAGGTAACAAAGGTAACATTTTAACTTGGGACATGAGTGGCCTATACTGATTTGAGATTGAGGCCTATATTGGGATAAGATTAGGAGAGTTTAGCCTGATATTAGTATTTTTGTCTTGTGTTTTGTCTTGCAGCAAATATGAAACACTTCAAAGTTCCTGAATTCATGTGACAGTTCATAGACAGATACAGCGATATGAGAAATTTGTGGGAGGTTAAAAACCCCTTATATCGAAATAAAGCAGCTAGGAAGGCATCGCTGGAGAAACTGCTGCAATTTGTGTAGACACAGGTCCCCGACACAGACATCGAGTTTGTGGATAAGAAAATTGGTAGCTTGAGGAGCACGTATAGGAAGGAGCTTAATAAGGTCCAGGCTTCCATGAGATCAGGAGCAGCAGCAAAGGACGTGTATGTACCCAGTCTGTGGTACTACAACAGGATGCGGTTTCTGGGAGACCAGGTTGAAGCCAGGTAAACACTTTCTACACTTCCATCCACCCTTCCCTCAACCCCAGCTGAGGCTTCCGAGGACCAACCTGGCCCTTCCATCCTGGAAGAAGTTGAAGAGCCCAGGTATAGTATTTTTGAACACAGTGGCATAACTAGAACCTTCAGGGCCCCGGTGCAAGAAACCATTAAGGGCCCCCCTGAACCCCAGCCGGGGCCCTTCCCTCCGAGTCAGGTGGTGGAACTCCAGGGCCCGATTACATGTACGACCTTTGTGAGCCCTGTAGTTCTGCCACTGGTATCAGTAGTTTTTTATTATTTTTTTACATTTTTTTAAGGAGCCCTGTTGGGGGGCTTTAGTGACATTTCAGAAGTCTGAACAGACCTATGATGTTCCACCTTTGAGATAAAGAGGAAGACTGAAGACACAGCCCCCAATCGCCTTCTCTGCAGCCTCAGCTACATAGAATGAATGGACAGGAATAGCTCTGTACAGAGCTTCCTGCCCATTCATAAACTGAAGCATAGTAAACGCAGTTTACTATATGACACAGTTATGAAATGGACAGAGTCAGTGATCGGTACACATTTACCGGCCCATTTCCCACTCTTCGTCCTGACAGATCCCCAGCAGCAGCCAGCAGGAGACAGGATGGGGTAACTTGGCAGAGCCGACGAGAAGGTTCGGGAAAGAGCACACAGGGGCTGGAGTGCACACCTTGCTGGTACCTCATCCCCATCTCCAGTGACCGCACGCTGGTACTGCTGTACCCCTCCCCTGGTGTCCAGTGACCCCTGCTGGTACACCCCCCAAATAGCTGAGGATTCAGATTTCCTCTGTGTGTTCTGCCCCCTCCTCCATCCTGGCACCCTAGGATGGCTGACGCCAGCCCTGCCAGCCATTATGGTCTGTAGATGGAGTTTCTGTTCTTAGGGGAGGTGGGGTCCTGTCCTGGAGTCCCCATTGCCAGGGGGATGGGGTTCCTGTCCCTAGGAAGGAGGGGGACCCAGTCCCCAGGGCAGATAGAGTTCCTGCCCCCAGGTGAGATGGGGTCCCTGTCCCAAGGTGAGAAGAGGGCCCTGTCCCCATGGGCGATGGGGTCCCTGTCCCCAGGTAAGAAGGGGGTCCCTGTCCCCAGGTGAGAAGGGGGTCCCTGCCCCCAGGTGAGAAGGGGGTCCATGCCCCCAGATGACAAGGGGTCCCTGTCCCCAGATGAGAAGGGGTCCCTTTCCCCAGATGAGAAGGGGTCCCTTTCCCCAGGTGACATGGGGTCCCTGTCCTTAGGGGAGATGGGGTCCCTGTCCTTAGGGGAGATGGGGGTCCCTGTCCCCAGGGGTGAGGGGGTCCCTGTCCCCAGGGGTGATGGGGGTCCCTGTCCTTGGGGGAGATGGGGGTCCCTGTCCTTAGGGGAGATGGGGTCCCTGTCTCAAAGGTGATGGGGTCCCTGTCCTTAGGGGTGATGGGGTCCCTGTCCTTAGGGGTGATGGGGCCCCAGTCCTTAGGGGTGATGGGGTCCCTGCCCTTAGGGGTGATGGGGTGCCTATCCTTAGGGGAGATGGGGTCCCTGTCTCAAAGGTGATGGGGTCCCTGTTCTTAGAGGTGATGGGGTCCCAGTGCTTAGGCGAGATGGGGTCCCTGTCTCAGAATAGATGGGGCCCCTGTCCTTAGGGGTGATGGGGTCCCTGTCCTTAGGGGAGATGGGGTCCCTGTCCTTAGGGGAGATGGGGTCCCTGTCTTAGAAGAGATGGGGTCCCTGTCCTTAGGGGTGATGGGGTCCCTGTCTCAGAAGAGATGGGGTCCCTGTCCTTAGGGGTGATGGGTCCCTGTCCTTAGGAGTGATGGGTCCCTGTCTCAGAAGAGATGGGGTCCCTGTCCTTAGGGGTGATGGGGTCCCTGTCCTTAGGGGAGATGGGGTCCCTGTCTCAGAAGAGATGGGGTCCCTGTCCTTAGGGATGATGAGGTCCCTATCCTTAGGGGAGATGGAGTCCCTGTCTCAGAGGTGATGGGGTCCCTGTCCGTAGGGGTGATGGGGTCCTTGTATGGGGTCCCTGTCCTTAGGGGAGATGGGGTCCTTGTATGGGGTCCCTGTCCTTAGGGGAGATGGGGTCCCTGTCCTTAGGGGAGATGGGGTCCCAGTCATTAGGGGAGATGGGGTCCCAGTCCTTAGGGGAGATGGGGTCCCTGTCTCAGACTAGATGGGGTCCCTGTCTTCAGGAGTGATGGGGTCCCTGTCCTTAGGAGTGATGGAGTCCCCTGTCCTTAGGGGAGATGGGGTCCCTGTCCTTAGGGGAGATGGGGTCCCTGTCTCAGAAGAGATGGGGTCCCTGTCCTTAGGGGTGATGGGGTCCCTGTCCTTAGGGGTGATGGGGTCCCTGTCCTTAGGGGAGATGGGGTCCCTGTCTCAGAGGTGATGGGGTCCCTGTCCTTAAGGGTGATGGGGTCCTTCTATGGGGTCCCTGTCCTTAGGGGAGATGGGGTCCTTGTATGGGGTCCCTGTCCTTAGGGGAGATGGGGTCCCAGTCCTTAGGGGAGATGGGGTCCCAGTCCTTAGGGGAGATGGGGTCCCTGTCCTTAGGGGAGATGGGGTCCCAGTCCTTAGGGGAGATGGGGTCCCAGTCCTTAGGGGAGATGGGGTCTCTGTCTCAGGGATGATGGAGGGGGGTATGTGGGGGGATGGGGTCATCTCACTCACCATGACCAAGCTGCAGGCCGGACACTCATCCATGGTGGTCTGGGCTCCCTCCAGAGTACTGCACAGACGATCAATGTATCTCCCAGAAAGACCTGTCATCTGTGTATGACGGGGGAGGGGCGCTGGCAGACAAGCCTGCAGTGTCCACCGAGGAGCCGGCTCTCACAGGGCTGCACTGCATCTGTGTGCTTAGTTTGTTTGCCCGGGAGAAGCATGCAGTGCAGTGTGAGCCGACTCATGGTGCGGGACTGAAAACTGACTGAGCGACGCTGCATGGAGCAGGAGAGGGGGACCCAGAGGAGCTGTCTGTGGACACAGGTCAGGGAAGGCAGAACTAAACAGCAGCCTTTGCGGTACTCGAGCATGGAGCTCTGCTGGTCACCCCCACCTCTAGCCAGCAGCCACCCGTGCGCACCGTGCACGCAATGGTACTCCTAGCCTATGATACCGCCGGCTATGTGTAAAGGGGGGCCGCACGGGCCCCCCTGCAGTACAGGGCCCAGTCGCGGCTGCGACTCTTGCGCCCCCTATACTTAAGCCCCTGTTTGAACATATTTATTGTCCGAAAGTTATTGGTGTTAACTAGATGTTGTTATTGCTAACAAATGAATGATTGAACAAAAAGTGTTTGACATATCAATAGACAGTAGGGGCCAAAAATGATTGGGATAAGAATGAAAAATGCTGGGGTCAGAATAATAGTCTTTTCTATTTAGTAACATTCAATTTGCAACAGTCATGAGCTGAAAATTGTGTGTGATTGATGAACCAAAAACTATGTCCCTTTTTCATACACAGCAAGATCTCAGCAAGGACGAGGCTCTGGAATGTGGCAGCCAGGAGGAGGTGGGGGTAAGTGTCAGCCAGGAGGAGGCGGGGGTAAGTGTCAGCAAGGAGGTGGCCAGGCCCAGCCAATGCCAGGTGCCTCCCCTCTACCTTACAACAAAAAGGGCCAGGAAGGGGAGTAACATGGAGGAGGCAGCACTGGGCCTCATTAAGGAGGCTAATGCGGCCCTGAAAACACCCCCCAACGCTGAAGAGGCCTATGGCTGCTATGTAGCTGCAAAATTGCAGCAAATTGAGGAGGGCCAACACTTCATGTGTGAGAATCTTATTTTTCAGTCCCTTTGGAAGGGGTTGAGGGGCCAAGTTAGTGAGAACATGCACTTATGTGCGCTCGCCCATCCTGGGTTCAGTCTGGTCTGACAGAAGTCGCAGGCTGTTGTAGTACCACAGCCTGGGGACATATATTTATTTTATTTATTTATTTATTTCAGGTACTTATATAGCGCTGTCAATTTACGCAGCGCTTTTTACATATACATTGTACATTCACATCAGTCCCTACCCTCAAGGAGCTTACAATCTAAGGTCCCTAACTCACATTCATACATACTAGGGACAATTTAGACAGGATCCAATTGACCTACCAGCATGTCTTTGGAGTGTGGGAGGAAACCGGAGTACCTGGAGGAAACCCACGCAGGCACAGGGAGAACATGCAAACTCCAGGCAGGTAGTGTCGTGGTTGGGATTCGAACCAGCAACCCTTCTTACTGCTAGGCGAAAGTGCTATCCACTGCACCACTGTGCCGCCCTATATATGTAATCTGCTGCTGTTCATGATCTCTGGGAGTCCTAGACCAGATTGTGCTCCCTATTATATGGACTTCTCAGGCTACCAATTTTTAGTTACAAAGAATTGATGTGTGCCCTGGGGTACAAAGGCTTCGCAAATTCAAGCAGTTTCTCCAGCGTTGCCTTCCTCTTTATTTTGTTATGAGCCAGAATAAATGTAGATTTTTTTTATATGAAAATACTTGCCTATGTGTTTTTCTTCAAAAAGGACAGTTTGTTTGTGAGTAGGCAGGTTCATTTCAAAAATACAATGTCAAATTAACAAGGGACAACAACCAACCTCCTTGAGCTTTAAAAATACAAGATAATAATGTTGTTGTGGAAACTTGACACACACAAAAAAAAAATATGGAGATCACTAGAAAATAATTTAAAAATAATCAAAAAAACAGGAGATCTTGATTAAAAAATTTAAAAAAAAATGACTATAAAAAATAATTCTAAACATTATTATGGAGATCTGGCTTTAAAAACAAAAAATATTATTCAGATCAAGAGAAATAATAAAGAAATAAGTTTGTCAGAACTCTGTGTGAATATCAGCAGCAAAACAAATTCATTCTTCTAGCATTATAAAGAACAAAAGAATGCGCTGCATTAAAAGATCCAAAAATTGACAGCGTGACGAATGTGCTATCTCCATTACGAATGCTCGTTTTACCAGAACGAGCGCTTCCGTCTCGTACTTGATTCTGAGCACGCATGATTTTTTGCTCGTTCGAATTGCATACAGACGATCGCATTTTTCGGATAGGAACTTTCCCTGACCGAAAAATAGAGAGCATACTCTCAATCTTTTGCTGGCTGGAATTCCGCAAGCAAAAGACCGATGGAGCATACACACGGTCGCATTTTCTGACAAAAAGAGTTTTGCTGGCGGCATTTCCGATCGTGTGTATGCAGCATAAGGCTGGGATGTTCATTCCAAGCAGAAGTTTGCTACGGAGTGATTCGTCAACCACCATTACTGCAAATCAACCAACATGTGGAGCCTCTTAGCATTCTTTTAAAGTTGGCAAATGTGACGTCACAGGTGTCTGTGCAGATAAAACACATTAGTGAAAATAGATACAAACATGGCAATAGATCTGCACCTTGCCTGGAAAATAATAGCTGCCTCTACCCAAACCATTAAAATGCAGTTGGTTATTAGTTATGCTAATAGTAAAAAAATATTATCATCATTATTATTTCTGGTAATACATACTTATTTTTTGTATTGCAGTTTATGTTTACTTTATTCATGCAGAGATGCACAGATAGGAGTACATTCTAAGAATTGCAATGTAATGAACTGTGTGCACAATTTAAATATTTGTCTCTAGTTAGAGCTCTGGTGCCCTCTCCTGGAAGAATACTGAAAGAACAAATTTGGTATTAAATTCATGTTATTGTTCTATTCAAATGTTATACATGTATTTATTTAAAATATACAGAGAATATATTATTGACTTTATAATGTATACTGTATATATATAGATAGATAAATATAGATATATCTATAGATATATCTATATATCTATAGATATATATATCTATAGATATAGATATGTATATCTATATCTATATACATAGATATGTATATCTATATATCTATATATCTATATATCTATATATCTATCTATATATATATATATATATATATATATATATATATATATATATATATATATATATATATATATGTGTGTGTGTGTGTGTGTGTAGATATAGATACATATATATCTATATGTATATAGAGAGATAGATGTAGATATCTATCTGTATCTATCTATATATATATAGATATATAGATATATAATACAAGTGTGAAACCCTAAGGCTAGCGCTGCGCTATAACTAAAAAAAAAAAAAATTGTGAAATGACAAATAAATAAGCTGCTAACATCAAAAAAGTCCAGTACAGAAACTCAAAATAAAGTGCAATATCCAAAAAAAGATGCAGTGCTAATTAAAATCGTAAATATATGAATATGAATATACATAAAAAATTAATAAGTAAACAACAAGGTGAAAAAAAGGAAAAAAAGTGAAAAAAAAACTAAAGCAAAGTCCCATCAAGAAAAAATCCATAAATTCTTAAATAACAATGTCCATCCAAATAAGCAAGAATAAATATGCAAAAAAAGGATCGTGACAAAGTCTTCAAAGTCTTCAAAGCAAACGAAGTGCATCCAGATCACCACCCAAAGTGTATGAATAACCTGCTTACCAGAAATCGATGACCGCTGCAGCAGTCTCGCCCAGCCTATGGAAGTAAGGTCTACCACAACCCTTATGAGCTGTTGCTAAAAGTACGATAAAAGGTGAAGTGAATGTTCTTGTTCAGATAAACGTGCTAATATATAATATATCCCACAGTGAAAAGAAACAACAAAGGTTGGTACTCCCAGCCGATTCATAAACACATGGAATTTCTACTCACCAAATGGAGTTGACCCTCATTACCTTACAAAAAGAGAGGTCAAATGCGCTTTGTGCTCTGAAAGACCCGTGGAAACAGGAACTTACAATTTTACTTCCTCCTCTCCTCTCTGTTTCTTCATTAGGGTCACCCAAGGTTCTGTTCTTGGACCTGTCCTATTCTCTATTCTCTAAACCTCCTCCCTGGGTCAGTTGATAGCCTGCAACTCACTCTTCATTGGATTACCTTTACAAAAGTTATCCCCCATTCAGTCCATCATGAATGCTGCTGCCAGACTCATCCTTCTTACCAACCATTAAGTGTCTGCTACTCCTCTCTACCAATCCCTCCACTGGCTTCCACTCACCCAACAAATTAAATTCAAAATACTAACAACTTACAAAGCCATCCACAACTCTGCCCCCAGCTACATCGCTAACTTAGTCTCAAAATATGAACCAAATCGTTCTCTTCGTTCCCCCAAGACCTCCTGCTCTCTGGCTCCTTTGTCACCTCCTCCCATGCTCGCCTCCAGGATTTTTCCCAAGCCTCTCACATCCTATCGATCTCCCTAACCCAATGGGTTCGGCTATAAAAATCCTGAATATTAATATTAAAAGCATTGTACCTATACTTTATCAAGGCATTCATATGTGTTATTACTGACCAATAAGTGCTCCATTGATTCATGTTAAATTTATGTATGCATAAAAGTCTGCTGAGTAGGGTGAGTAGGGATGATGTGGTCATGTTTATTTGAGGGTTATTAATGTAAACTTTCCTGCCATTGCTGACCACCTTTAGAAAATCCTATTTGTCTGGCATAAATGCTGACCCATCTGTCATCAGCATTTGATGAGTGACAGACCTACTGTTTATCAGGAAACATGGAGAAAAGTCAGACATCTATTTCTGGATTAGCAATTAGCAATTGCAGAGCTGAACTCCACACAAGCAGCTAATTCCACAGATGAACTAGATTCATGCAAAATGTTTTACTTGACCAAGGATTTGTATTTCTGGCCATCCAGCTACAGTATTTATTCCTAGTGCTGAAAACCTAGTAGTAGTTTTTGTCGGAGGCTTTCAACTTTGAGAAATAGTATCAATATCATAGCTGGACAGCGTTTTATCCTTCCTCACTAAAGCACTTCTCTTACACCTAACCCTATCCTGCAGGAACACCTAATGCAGCGTACACACAGGCGGACTTTTCATCCGGACTGGTCCGACAGTCTATCCGACGGACTTTCGGCGGACTTCCGATGGACTTTTCCAACAAACTGACTTGCCTACACACGATCACACCAAAGTTCAATGGATTTTTACGTGATGACGTACGACCGGACTAAAATAAGGAAGTTCATAGCCAGTAGCCAATAGCTGCCCTAGCGTCGGTTTTTGTCCGTCAGACTAGCATACAGACGAGCTGACTTTTTGACCAGACTCGAGTCCCTTGGAAAGATGTTTCAAATCTAAAGTCCGTCAGATTTTTGACCGAAAAGTCTGCTGCAGGTCTGATGGAGCCCACACACGGTCGGATTGTCCGCCGGATTCGGTCCGACGGACTAGTCCGATCGAAAAGTCCGCCCGTGTGTACGCGACATAACCCTTAACTGGCCCCTAAAATAAGCCCTTAAAACTTAAAGTAAAACTTACTTTAAGTAAGAAGTATAGCTATAAGCAAGACTTTGTTTTTCAAATATAAGTTTTTATTAGGTACACACCAAGGGAGAAATTCCATCATTACATCAAAAGTATAGATGTCACTATGCATGAGATACATGGTATTTGCAAACATTAAACCTGTTGCGCCAGTATCATCAACACATGCATGGAATATTCATGTATAATAAATTACATGTGAATATGGTAGATGACGGGGTCTTCCCCAAGTCTTTTTCTTTAATAACACTAGCTTAGAAGTGACCAAACTATAAAAGAGTGGAGAGTGATTTAGAGAGAGGGGGAAAAGAGGAAGAGGGAGAACAGCGACAGGGCGAGGGCATGGAGGGATGTTGCCGTTCCAGAACACTATAGTTCTATGTCCCTAGGAGGGTTATCCCCTCATCGGAGTAAATAAAAATGTTCCAAAGACTCCAGGTCTTTGTGTATTTCTCATGGTTGTGTTGCGCAGTGAGAATCAAGTCCTCCATTTTGTTTATTTCCTCCACCTTTCTCAGCCAGCCCTCAGTGGTTGGTGGGCACTGCTGTTTCCAGTAAAGGGGTATGCACGCCTTAGCAGTGTTTAGTAGATGTCGTTATAATGATGCCTTGTAAATTTTGGCTGAGATCTTGGATAAATGTAAGAGGAAGAAAGATGCGTCTGCAGGGATTTTATATTCCGTAAACTTTTGTGTTATATTGCATACGTCATCCCAGAAGTTCTTCAGTTTTGTGCAGGACCAGAAGATATATAATAGGTATCCCTCATCTTCCCCACAGTGCCAGCAAAGGTCTGAGGCCGTCGGGAAGCATTTGTGTAGCCTAGTGGGTGTGAGATACCATCTAGCAAAAATTTTAAAATTTGTTTCCTGAGTTTTAGTGCACATGGAGGACTTGATGGCAAAAGTGATAATAAGTTGTTTTTGTGTGAATTTAAAAGGGAGTACATTTTAGAGAGTGTCTGGGATATCGGCTCAGACTCTGAGCAGTAGTCCTCAAAAGCCGTCTGTAGACAAGAAAAGGTATTGAATGCAGGAAGTGGTGCAATTGGGCTGCCTTCCAGAAGGGAAGACAGTAGTTGCCTGACATGTCAGTTAATTCCGCAAGGGATACCCAGCGATCTGACGCTATAAACTTGGAGGCCTGATCCCATCCCAGATCCCTCAGGTTCGTATAGTCTGTGTGTTGTAGGCCTAGTGTAAAGTTCGGATGACCTAAGATTGGGTACTGGGGTGAGGTCTTCGTCGTCAGCAGTGTTTGCATGGCTACATGAGTGCTGTGCCTCAACGTGGACCCTATTAATGGGTGGGACTTCAAGAATTTGTTTTTCTAGTTTTGGATATACCTGTTAAGTTTATTTGCTTTCTGTTCCCCCCATGAGGGAGATTCACCCTGTCTACTTGTCTTGTTTAACGTTAACACCGAAAGAGCTAGTGAAAGAAAATTCCAAATGTTGGGTTGACACCAGAATGGCAATAAAGGGGAAATATTGAAAATAAGGACATAAGTTCTGATGACCCTGGTGACAACCAGTGACTCCTTCACTGTTTTGACTATATGACAGGAATGAAATATCTCCAAGGCGCATGCACGGAGCCATCCAAGATGGCCGCCTGAGACCGGAGCCCCGCACTGCCCTGGCCACACAGCTCTGATAGCGGCAGAACCGACGCAGCTGAGCGCCCACAAACGACCCCACAGCACAGCGGCACCCCCCGTGCATCGGCACATGTTGAGGGGGTCAGTCCGGAGGGACCTGGGGCCTCAATTTGAGAGCGGAGAGCAGGGAGGGAAATCCAAGATGGCGGCCGCGTCTAGAGTATGAGACGGCACCTCAGGAATCCAGGAGGGACACAGGCAAGTGCTGGCCCCTGAAACTCTCTCCTTCCCCCCACAAACTCCCAGCTCCTTCCCCTGCAGCCACACACCGTCCCCAGCATCCACAGTCTCACTCCTGGAGCGCTCCCTGGGACCTTCTGGTCTGTCTCCCATGGCACTAACTCCTGCACAGCAAGGCATCCCCACAGCACATGGAGGCTCAGCGCAGGACATGCAATTCTCTATTGCAGACCTATTCAGCAAGTTTTCAGAGTTGCTAGATAGAGGCCTGACACAGACTGCTGACAAGATTACGGAAGATATTCGATCGGACTTTCAAAACTTGGGGACAAGAATAGAAACGATCGAGCACAAACTAGACATAACAATTTCAAGAGCCAATCAGAACACGGATCACATTCATTTCCTACAGGAACAACTGGACACGGCACAGGCGAGGATTGACGACCTCAAAAACCGATCGAGAAGGTAGAACTTTAAGATAAAGGATCTGCCAGAAACTATCACTGATATCCCTTCCACAGTCCAGGAAGTTATAAAGAGCCTCATCCCCGCTGTTCCAGAACACAAGCTGGAACTAGACAGGGCACATAGATCCCTAGGCCCACCAAGAAGAGATGGATCCCCGAGGGACATCATGGTCAAGCCCCACTTCTATACCATCAAAGAAGAAGTGATGAGGAAGTCACGGATGCAAACTCAGCTAAAATTTCAGGGTCACAACATCCAAATATTTGCTGACATCTCATCCTTTACCATTCAAAAGAGAAGGTCTCTAAAACCCCTTCTCCTGCCCCTGACTAAGAAGGACATCAAATACAGATGGGCCTTACTCTTCGCCCTGAAATTCACTCACAGAGGCAAACAATACGCCTTCTCCAGCTTCTCGGAAGGTGCTACTGGACCTTGGAATCATCACTCAAGATTGCTCGATGGACACTACCAATGCACAACAGGGATCCGTCAAACGTCCCATGCCGACAAGCCCCAC
This sequence comes from Aquarana catesbeiana, assembly GCF_042186555.1. NCBI lineage: Eukaryota > Metazoa > Chordata > Amphibia > Anura > Ranidae > Aquarana > Aquarana catesbeiana. The sequence goes on along the minus strand of NC_133326.1, from coordinate 236,512,625 downwards.
CTCCCCCTATGGAACAAAAGCAAGACCAAGAAAGTCAAGGACAACTTCTCCCCCTGAGGGTTCCTGGGACTCATGGATCTTCAACATAGGGTTGCTGACCTGACCTAAAGACCGGAATAGGGTCTTCATTCAGGGAGACAGAGCCTCAAAAAAATAATTTTTTTTTTTTTTTTGTTTTTGTCTTGGCACTTAAACCCCTCTTTTTGTTTTTTTGGTTTTTTTTAGGGGGCAAGAGGTTGTTTTGCTAGTTCAATTTAATCGGGAGGGTTCCATACAGCCACCCCTTTTCCCGTACCAGAGAAATGACGCCTCTAGTAGGCTCTCTGGGCCGGTTAGTGCCTAAGAGACTTCTCAATTTTTTCGCTGGTTCTGTACACTGTTATATGAATCTCATTTATGTTCAGTTATAGTTTCTTACAGAGTTGTTCGTGGCCAGGGCAGTTGCCTTGCGCCTCCCCCTATCATTCGGTTATGGTTTTTCCACAGCTGAGTGATGGGAAATTAGCCCCATTGAAGGGCTATATTCTACCCTCTGCTCAGAATGAGGAGAGGGAGTCCTCCTCCTCCCCTCAATCATGGCCATTTTTTGGTCGTAATTGTGTATCGTTCTTATACCTGTTCCTTTCTTTTTCTAAACTTTTCTTCTTTCTAGCCAACCAAGAGAAATTGTCTGTCATCAACGAAGACGAAGGTATCCTAAAGTTCCCAAAACTGAAACGCAGCTCCCAATCTCTCAACCTGGGCAAGTTAAGTGGCGCTGGGCTAGATTGCTCTTCCACCTCTCTGTTCCATGGCATCTAATAAAGTGGTATCTCCCTCCCTTTGCATAATTTCTCACAATGCACAGAGGTTAAATTCACCCGTGAAGAGGAGGAAAGCTTTCCAAGCTTATCGATCTCATCACGCTGACGTGGTCCTTTTGCAGGAAACCCACTTCCCGGGGCAGTACTCTCCCTCATTCCTTCATGCCCACTACCCACAATTTTACCTAGCCAATGCTGAAGATAAGACCAGAGGGGTGGCAATCTTATTTGCCAAAAACTGCAAATTCACATCACAGCTGGAGCACAGGACCCGGAGGGAAGGTTCCTCCTGGTGAAGGGAAGCTTAGACGAACACATGTATTCATTTGTTTCCTATTACGCTCCCAACAAAGGTCAGGTACAATTCTTTCAGCGAATGTTTCAAATTCTGAAACCCCTGATTGAGGGAACCACGATCCTAGGTGAGGATTCTAACATGGGCTTTGATTCGGGCCTCGATAAATCTAACCCCATGAAATCGAAAATTATTAGACCAAACAAAGGCAGTGTCAGCATAGCAAAACTGATTTTCCAGCAAGGGCTGACAGACATATGGAGGGAGTTGAACCCCTCTACAAGAGATTTCACCCATTATACCACCCCACATCGTTTGTATTCAAGGATAGACCATGTTCTCCTCTCCACTCGCCATATCCCATCAGCTACCAAATCCACTATTATAGAGGCAGCCTGGTCAGATCATTCTATGATATCACTATCACTCCGCTGGGAATCCCTTCAACAAACTACACCAAACTGGAAACTAAACGATTCCATTCTCAGTGACCCCATCAGAGTGACAGAACTTCTAAAGACTTTACAAGAATATTTCAAGCTTAATTACACTGACGAGATTTCAGCAGAAACACTCTGGGCGGCACATAAAGCCACACTTAGGGGCAAATTTATACAAATAGCATCACAACTCAAAAAGGAAAGACAGGTGGACCTAGCTAGGCTAGAAAAAGAGTATGATGACCGATGCAAAATACACAAAAAAAACCCTCTAGTGTCCCTATATCGTCTCTTGACGCGGCGAGACTGGCCCTCAACCTAGTTCTGACAGCGAGAGCAGATAAACATATTAAGTGGGATTAAGTGGGTGGGAGCTATGTTCTACCTTGAAAAAGACGCAATAGGCACGATGCTAGCTACTAAGCTCACACCACAACACAAGTCACACTCTCTCCTGAAAATCAGACAAGCAGATGGTACCTTCACACTAAACCCACAACGAATACTAAAATCCTTCCGGGAATACTACTCCAACTTGTATAAAGCCTCCACGAATACGAACCCGACGCAGATAGAAACATTCCTAGATGGCATAACCCTCCCCACTTTGACAGCCGAGCATGCTGCGGAACTAGAATCTCCCATTACTACTGAAGAGGTAGGGGAGGTGATCAAAAACCTGAAAGGCGGCTCTGCGCCAGGCCCAGATGGTTTCTCGGTACCTTATTACAAAGCATTCTCAAAAATCCTAACTCCTTACCTGACGAGGTTCTTTAATTCAAAGACAGATGGGAAGCCGCTAGGTAAACCACTCAATTCAGCATACATTACTGTATGCTGTACTGTCCCAAACCTGACAAGGACACAGGGATGGTAGGGAACTATAGACCTATCTCACTAATCAACAATGATTTAAAAATCCTGACCAAAGTCATGGCGAACCGCTTAGCATCGTTCATCAACCAATACATTCATAACCCCTTCCCGCCGACTGTATACACATCTGCGTACTCGGCTTTCCGGGGTTATACCAGGATGATGCCTGCAGCTGCAGGCATCATCCCGGTACCGTTGTTTAGAGCTGGCGATCGGCTATCCGAGTATAACAACCGATGTGGCTAAAAGCCGCTCGGCTGTTATACCGGAGGAGCGGGAGGGGACATCCCCCCCTCCCGCCGCCTCCCGCCGCTCTTACCGGGCCTCCCGTGCGATTGGGAAGCCCGGTGTCCAATCGGCCGCCTTCGGCGGCTGGGGGCGGGCTGGAACGAAGCTGTGGGCGGCTTCGTTCCAGCCTTCTCAATGTAAACGCAGAAGCAACGTTTACTCGGTTGCCAATGGCGCCGGTTTTAAAAAATATACAGTGTTCAGAATCGCCGATCTGAATACTGTGAAGTGCAAAGGAGGGATCGGGGGTCTTTTAGACCCCCGATCCCTCCATAAAGAGTACTTGTCACCATCTATTACTGTCACAAGGGATGTTTACATTCCTTGTGACAGCAATAAAAAAAAAAAAAAAAAAAAATGTTTTTTTAAATACAATTTACAAGTATAAAAAAAATAAATAAATAATAAAAAAAAATTTAAAGAGCCCCCGTCCCCACGAGCTCGCGCAGCGAAAAAAACGCAGTCGCGCCCGCATATGTAAACGGTGTTCAAATCACACATGTGAGGTATCGCCGCGATTGTCAGAGCGAGAGCAATAATTCTAGCCCTAGACCTCCTCTGTAAATCAAACATGGTAACCGTAAAAAAAAAAATTTAAAGCGTCGCCTATGGAAATTCATAGGTACCGTAGTTTGTCGCCATTCCACGAGTGCGTGCAATTATAAAGGGTGACATGTTTGGTATCTATTTACTCGGCGTAACATCATCTTTCACATTATACAAAGAAATTGGGGTAACTTTACTGTTTGTATTTTCTAAAATTCATGAAAGTGTCCCTTTTCCAAAAATTTGCGTTTAAAACACCGCTACACAAATACCGCGTGATATAAAATATTGCAACAATCTCCATTTTATTCTCTAGATTCTCTGCTAAAAAAATATATATAATGTTTGGGAACTCTAAGTAATTTTCTAGCAATAAATACGGATTTTAACTTGTAAACACCACATTTCAAAAATAGGCTTAGTCATGAAAGGGATAAAGACCAGGTAGGATTCATACCAGGACGGCAAGGCCCCGACCAGGTTTGGAGAGCAGTGGACATAATATCCATACTACAATTGGGGTGGGAGGGGGGACCCAAACAGAAAGGAATGCACCTTTCACTAGACCTCCAAAGGGCCTTTGATTCAGTCTCCTGGCCTTACCTTTTCTTTGTCCTCCAACGATGGGGCTTCGGCGAAAAATTCCTAGGAACATTAAAGGCACTATACTCCACTCCAGAAGCTACAGTAAGACTACAGGGATATCATGCAGACCCAATTACAATAGCCAGAGGAACTAGACAGGGATGCCCCCTATCCCCCCTGATATTTGCAATGGTTATTGAACCACTAGCAATAGCAATACGCTCAATTTCAAATATCAGGGGAGTAGATTGCGGTACTGCAACACACAAATGTTCCCTATTCGCTGACGATTTATTGCTGTTTCTAACGTCTCCCAACACCTCCTTTCTCTCTTTATGCTCCTTACTGGACACCTTTGCCTCAGTGTCCGGCCTACAGGTTAACATGACAAAATCGCAAGCGCTGAACATATGCCTACCACCAGCCAGAGTCACTCAATTGAAAAGCTCCTTTAAATTCGGGTGGGAGGAAACCTCCATAAGATATTTAGGTCTACCTCACTCCCAAAATTGAACTTTTATATCAGGCCAACTTTCCCCCCACATACCGCAAACTAGAGACCGACCTTATAAACTGGTCCCAACACAAGTTATCCTGGGTGGGCAGAGTGCACTCGGTAAAGATGACCCTCCTGCCGAGGTTGCTGTACCTCTTCCGTTCTCTACCGATCGCGATCAAACTGGATCATCTCAAGTCGTTTCAGGGTAAGATTACCAGGTTCATCTGGGATAAGAAAGGTCCACGACTCACGCAAAGGACTCTATTTAACTTGACTAAGCAAGGAGGTCTAGGCCTCCCAAACCTTATATGGTACTACTAAGCGGCAAGGCTGGCCTAGTTGTCTACTGTCTACCTCAAGGTCGAAAAACCAGATTGGGTAGCCATAGAGAGACACGCTGCACCGCATCACACGCTAGACTTTCTACTTTGGTGTCCCCCAAAAAATAGACCACCAATTCTCTCCCCCACTCTCTCTCGCTCATTTAAGCTGTGGGATGGCATGAGGAGGCTTCCCTCCCTGGTCTCTGGGCACCAACCGCTAGCATATATCTTCCATAACCCCCAATTTCAACCAGGCATGAATATCACAGCATTTAGGTGGTGGCTCGATAGGGGAGTGTACCGAATAGGGCATTTTTATTCTGCAACAGGTCCCTTACCCCTAAGGCACTTCAAAGAAACTATGGATCTTCCTACTTCGGAGAAATTCCAGTTCTACCAGATATACCACTTCCTTAATTCCATCTGGAAAAACAAACCAAACCCCCCTAATTTCGCTGAATATGAAAGATGTCCGATGACAAAGCACCTGACATGACAGAGTTGGCGAATTATACTTTTGAATGAAAGAAATACCTGCCTTTCTATTAGTATCCCTTCTATAATAATTGTCCTTCTCACAAGCTCGCAACTTAATCTACTAAGAGCCGTCAGTGCATAAACACATTTTGCAAATTTTTACACATATTATGAATTTGTACTTTCTTATCCTCAGGCCCAGAACAAATCCAGTGTCCACCTACAATTTGAGAAACCGTCAAGTTATCATGCAAGTGTTTGGGATGGGTCCTTTGTGAAATGCAGAGTACAATTCCTGTCCGTGGGTTTACTACAGAGATTGGTGGGAATCTCATTATTGGGACCTATAGACAGTGTCATACCAAAAAAGGTGACAGAAGACCTAGAAGAATCTGTGAGACTATAAAGAATTAAGGAAAAAACTCCCAAACTTATCAAAACCAACCAGAGAGCCATGCCAAATCATGAAAATGTCATCTTTGTAGCAAGATCATGTCCAGATATAGTCCCAATACAAAGGCAAAGAGCAAACAATAAGATTTGCAAAAGATATTGTCACTGAACAACCCATCACAGTACTGCAGATTTGTGTAATATGTTTAACCACTTCATTGAGCAGAATTGAGCAGAATTGTCTGCTCAATGACCAGGCCATTTTTTGCAATACGGCACTGCGTCACTTTAACTGACAATTGCGCGGTCGTGTGATACTGTACCCAAACAAAATTTATGTCCTTTTTTTTCCCCACATATAGAGCTTTCTTTTGGTGGTTTATATTTTTTGCGCTATAAACAAAAAAAAGTGACAATTTTGAAAAAAACAATATTTTTACTTTTTGCTGTAATAAATAGCCCCTTTTTTTTTAAAAAAAAGCTAATATTTTCCTCAGTTTAGGCTGATATGTATTCTACATATTTTTGCTAATAAAAATCGCAAAAGGCGTATATTGATTGGTTTGCGCAAAAGTTATAGCGTCTACAAAATAGGGGATAGATTTATGGCATTTTTATTATTATTATTTTTATTACTAGTAATGGCGGCGATCTGCGATTTTTATTGAGACTGCGACATTATGGGGGACACATCGGACACTTTTGACACATTTTTGGGTCGACTGACAATTATACAGCGATCAGTGCTATAAAAATGCACTGATTATTGTATAAATGTCACTGGAAGGGAAGGGGTTAACACTAGGGGGTTATCAAGGGGTTAACTGTGTTCCCTAGGTGTGTGTTCTAACTGTGGGGGATGGGAGTGACTATAGGAGATGAGAGATCGTGGTTCCCAGCTCATAGGAACTCACGATCTCTCTCTCCTCTCCTCCTCTCCTCACAGATCTGGGATGCGTGTGTTTACACACACGCATCCCTGTTCTGCTTCTCATGCCCGCGATCACTTGTGGCCGGCAGTCATCGCGACCGCCAGTCACGAGTATTGGCACCCCCCGCTGTGCAACGGGCGCATGTGCCGCTTAAAGGGACCGACGTATAGCTACGACAGTTTGCGGGATCGTGCCGACCTGCCGCCAGCTGGTCGGCAAGTGGTATAATGACGGCAGCTGGTCGGCAAGTGGTTAAAGGGTAACTCCACTTTCGTGAGAAAAAAATAGCAAATAAAAAAAATATATATATAACATATACAATTGCAACACAAGTCATATTGTAATCGAGAGTTATTAAAACATATCTTTCCTTTTCAATCTGTAATCTTCTGTAAAATGCAATGCAATATGGCTACCTGGAGGTGTTCTGTACACAGAATGTGTATAGAACACTCCCCAGAAACCTCATTTCCTGCTTGTGTAATTGGCTTACTGATTTTCCCAGAAGTCTGCACTAAGATACAAGTCAGATTTTTGGCACCCCTTGCAACAAATATGTAATTTTTGGTGAAATACTCCCAATAGGAAATCACGTCTAAAGACCCTGCAATTTTCTCATTAGAGCCCTGCAGGTGCAGAAGCTGGTTGATAATTATGAAACTACTATCAATAGACTCACTCACACATGGGCACAGAGAAACAAATAGTGATTTCTTCAGGATAACAAAAGGTAGAAATCTGCAACAACGTTTGTTAAAATCGTTGCATTGTACATAGATCACCCAGAGGGGAATGTTTTTTTCTTAACAAAAGTGGAGTTACTCTTTGAATGTTAAATCCTCATATTTAAAGAGGTTGTTTTTAAGGATAAAGTCCAGACACAATAAAATACATTTGATGGGGATATTTGTGGGATTATGTGAAAGAAAGTGTTTGACAGCTTCTATACCATCATTGTTAGGGATGCAGATATAGAGGACACTAATGTCCATACTGGCTAAAAAGAATCAAGGAATAATTTACCCTCCTTAAAGAGTAACTCGACTTTTGTTGAGAAAAAAAAAACATTCCCCCAACCTTTTGTTATTATGAAGAAATAGCTGTTTGTTTATCTGTGTCCATGTGTATGGGAGTGGTTTTATAATTATCAATACGTTACTGCACCTGCAGGTCTCCAATGAGGAAATTGGCAAGGTCTGCATCCCTTTAGATGTTATTTCCCTTTGGGAGAATCTCACCAAAATTACATTTTTGTTGCAGGGGATGCCAAAAATCTGACTTAGTACCTTAGTTCAGACTTCTGGGAAAATCGGTAAGCCAATCACACAAGCAGGAAATTACATTTCTGGGGGTGTTCTGTACACCATCTGTGTACAGAACACCTCCAGGTAGCTAGATTGCATTGCATTTTATAGAAAATTACAGTGCTGCAGATTGAAAAGGAATGGTAATTTTTATAACATTCAATTACAATATGACTTGAAAAGCAAGTGTATACACTATATAATTTTTTTCATTTGCTAATTTTTTCCCCACAAAAGTGGAGTTACACTTTAAGTTTCAGCAAAAAATGACCTTTTTGAAAAATATGGCAAGTGGAATACAAATGTTTTTCAGTGGTAATCCCAGAATTTTGGGAGTTGTGTAACTCTTGGGTGATGAGACTGTTGGGTGATGTTTAAGTGGCCAAAATGACTGTGTACTTTGGAAATCTATAACTAAAGGGAAATTGGGAAATATCATGAAAATATAATTTCTCTTATTACTGGATATCTACCTCAATCTGTGCATATGTGGCTGTGTCCTTTAGTAGATCTAGGATGCCTTGTCGACATACCTTGTAATTCAGAACCACAATTGTCCCCTTCTTTAACGACAAGTTTCAAAATTATATTCTTATCTTGCTTGAGAGAAATAATATCTGTGCGTTCTTCATAATCAAAATTAAAATAGAATTCTTTCATGCTGACAAGCTAGAGTGTATCACTCTGAATACTCTCCTGTATCTCTTTGATTTAATATATTGTATGTCTCAATAGCACCAAAATAACCAGTTAGAACTAGGGTGTTTAATATTTAAAAAACATTTTTAAATCAAAGTTCATTGTGGATCATCCTTGTATATTTCTTAGAAAAACTAAATGCTAATACTATTTTCAATTTTTAGCATAATTGATTTATAAATTTTAACTATCAATTGGGTCAATTTATAATAATTAGAGCGGATTCCCTCCTCCATTTTTCCTTTGAGTGGGAGATGAAATTCCGATCGTGTGTATGCGGCATTAGGAGCAAAGCTACATTTTAGACAACAAAATACAACAAAATACAACTACAGGTGAGTCTAATTATTCATTAAACAGATGTCCAGTAGAGAGTTGATTATAAAAGGGTGTTACTTAACAAAGAAAACCTCTTCCCATTTCATGCTGTCAGCAATGGCACCACATGAAATGTCAGAAGACCTGAGAAAGAAAATCATTTCTTTACACAAGAGAGGTGAAGACTACAAGAAGATCAGCAAAGCTTTACTTGTCAGTCAGAATACTGTAGCAAAAGTGATACAAAAATGTAACAAAGATGGAACTGCAACCATCTGACAGAGACGTCCAGGCCCAGGCCATCCACAGAAGATAACAATTTGACAGGAGCATCTTCTGATCAGAAGGGTTGAAGAAAATTGCCATGCAAGTTCACTACAGTTGGGTAAAAAAGTAGAAAACCAAACCAGGGTGATTGTTTACCGTGACACAATACGGCGTACACTGCAGAGGAATGGCATGCATGGGTGTTGTCCATGAAGGAAGCCTCTCCTAAAGCCTATGCACAAAAAAGCCTGCCTAGAATTTGCTAGGGCCCATGCTGATAAAGAAGAAGGCTACTGGGACTCTGTACTCTGCAGTGATGAGACCAACATAAATGTTTTTGGAACTGATGGCTTCAAAACTGCATGGCGTCGTAAAGGTGAGGAGTACAAAGAAAAATGCATGGTAACTAGATAGATATTGCAATAAGTCGCCAACTTGTTCATTCCATGCCTAGAAGACTTGGTGTTATCCATACAAATCATGGAGATCATACAAAATACTAGATGTAGTAGTTTTTGGTGTGTTGTATTCATTTTTGCATCAACTAATTTGAGTAAAACTGAATATTTTATAATCCAAGTTATATTATTAACCTTACTTTCATGTAATGAGCCTTAACAAACGATCTATAGAACTCAGTATTGTCAAAATTTTGGAAATTGTTCTTGTGTTCATTGAGCTATTGGTTAAAGTCTTACTTTTCAAATTTATGCTGAGCATTGTATATACATACTTTATAGATCTAGTTTTGTCCGAAGCATGTTTGAATCCACTTACTGTTGACTGACTCATTACCTCTACTGGAAGTCTATTCTAATGAGCAACTACTCTTTCAAGAGGAGCTCCAGTCTCCTTCAGAAACAATTAAAAGTAAGCAGCTACAAATACTGTAGCTGCTGACTTTTAATATTAGGACACTTACCTGTGCAGGAATCCAGAGGTGTCCTCACCCAAGTCCTCACACTAGCTTCACAGCCTGTTCCCTATTGCACATGCACTTTGTGAATGGGCCAGCTGCGGGGGAAGGAGAAGGGTAGCCGAGGTGAACTCAGCGGGAAGTGGAAGCACGTACCTGTCAAAACCAGGTACCCGCTCCCCCCCATAAAAAAGGTCCCAAATGGGGCAGCGGAGGGGTGGAGGAAGCAGACAAACAGAGCTTCCCCTTTTGGGTGGAGCTCAACCTTCTAAGGCTTCATGTACACTAGCATCTCAAAAACTTGAATTTAGGAGCTTTTTATTTTGTATTTTTTTTTTGCCAAAGCTCCTAAACTCGTCTCTGTAAAAGCCTATGTGTCAATGTACACATAGGCTTTAGCAGAGTTCAGGAGCTGCTGCGCTTAGGTGAGGTTCAACCTCCCTAAACCTTATTCTCCTGAATGCAGAAGAGTAGTTTTGAGAATAGGAACATTTTGACCGCTGGCCGCAGGAAAACGCAAAACGCAGCACAATAGCGACAAAATCGTAGCACGATTTTGCCGCATTCTGTGTTTTCTTATGGCCACAGTAACTGAAGCGTACATGAAGCTTAAGATTAGTTTTGAACTTTCCTCCTGTTAGTTTGAGGACATGTCCCTGTGTTCTTACTTTTTCTCTCTCACTTCCTCTCTCTCTACTTTTTCAAATTTTCTTCTGAGAGAAATATCAAGGTTAAAATCCTCCTGAAAATTCTGGTGGCCTGGCAATATATTGATCCCATGGCTTAATTGACTTGAATCACTTAAAGCATTTGTTACCCCAACATTTCATATTCCTTATATGTGCCCGCTGTCAGTGGCAGCACTAAGGTTGGTGTCACCTGGTGCGGTAATACATGGTGTCACCCCCCCACCCCCCGGCACTAAGCAGGCTAGTGGGTTGGTGTGGTTCCCCCCCCCCTTAACCTACCACAATAGATGGAGCTGGGATGTGATTTGGGAGATGGATGGAGCCGGAATTGGATCGGGGGGATTGATGGAACGGGGATGGGATCAGGGAGGTGGATGATGTGGGGATAGGATCAGGGGGGATGGATGGAGTGGGTATGGGATGAGGGGGTGAATGGAGAAGGGATAGGATCAGGGGGGATGGATGGAGCAGGTATGGGATCGGGGGGGATGTATGGAGCCAGGATGGGATTGAGGAGATGGATGGAGCCGGGATGGGATCAGGATCAGGGGGGATGGCTGGAGCGGGTATGGGATTGGAGACTGGGTGGAGCTGGGAAGGGATGGGGGAATGAATGAATGGGGGAATGAATGGAGCCATGGATAGAGCGGGGATGGGATCGGGGGAATATATGGAGCCGGGATGGGATTGGGGATGGGATCAGGGGGATGGATGTAGCAGGTATGGGATCAGGCGGATGCATGAAGCCGGAATGGGATCGGGGGTAATGGATGGAGACGAGATGGGATCAGGGGGATGAATGAAGCCGGGTTGGGATCAGGGGGGATGGATGGAGCCAGAATGGGATCAGGGGATGGATGAGCCGGGATGGGATCGGGGGGATGGATGAGCGGGTATGGGATCCGGGGATGGATGGAGCTGGGATGGGATCAGGATCAAGGGGGATGGATGCGCGGGTATGGGATCAGGGAGATGGATGGAGCTGGAATGGGATCCGGGGCATGAATGGAGCCAGGATGGGATCAGGATCAGAGGGGATGGATGAGCAGGTATGGGATCGGTGGGTGGGTGGAGCTGGATGGGATTGGGGGGTGGATGGAGCCAGAATGGGATTTGGGGGGTGGATGGATCCGAGATGGGATCTTTGATTTGGGGGGTGAAAGGATATGTGCTAAGGGGTGCTTTGGGAGGGGAGAGGAATTGCGCTGGGGGGGAGGGGGGTCAAACTTCAAATCTGCCCCCTCTTACTTCTAGTACAAGTACTCTCCAACCCAAAACAAGAGCACCCCCCTATCACCTATTCTCTAACCCCCCTAAAATCACTCCTGGCAGCATAATCTTTACCTGCCAATGCTCCCAACCACTATGTCCCCCTCCTCTGCAACACTCCTGTTGCATACCTCAGGGCAGGTGCTGTAGTGTGGATGGTGTCCCTCCACATCCTCGGGTCTTTCTCCATGCCTGTGTACATGTCAGAGCCAACTCAAACAAGGAGGAAGCTGCAGTGAGTGCAGCCGCGGCCGCGCCATGTGGAGGTGTGTGTGGGGACAGTCGGATCCCGGGCACCCAGTCTATCTCTGCCTCACTCCCTCCTCCCCCACTCTCCCCACAGATCGCATGGAGCAGAGGAGAGGAGATCCCGGAAGGGAAGGAGGGAGCCACGGCGCCCCTCTCAATGCGGTGCCGGTGCCAGTCTGAGCCGGGTGTCACCCTCTGGCGGGTGTCACCTGGGTGCGGGCCGCACCCCCCGCACCCCCATAGCAACGCCACTACCTGCTGTACCGTGTACTTGTATGAGAAGGTATCCTGTTCTCTTTGTATTGCTTCCTTTGTGTGAAATTTCTGGTGTTTCTGCTAGTCCCCATGCTTTTCTATTAAAAACTGGCCAGACTATGAAGGAGAGCACACCGTAGTCCGTTCTCTAGCTATGCTGGGAACTCAGTATGCTCCCCTCCAATGATCAGACTTGTCCTGACATGCCTCCACTGCACAGCCATTCACTGGGAAGCTCAGTGTGCTGCTGCTCCTCCTTCCCCCTGCTCTTATGCAGCTGAAAACAGTGGGAATGTGATCGCTTATAAAAAAGGGGAGAAAAGGTATTTATAATTAGTGGTGGCCCGTGCGTTGTGGGCGCACGGGTGCCGCCCTCCCTGACCCTTGTTCATGTGTCCGGCCCCTTTCAGGACGCCGTACACATGAATTCCTATGGCGGGGGTGTGTATTTTGAAGCACGTGATTAGAGCCAGAGGCTCTAATAGGCTTCAAAATAGGGTGGGCTCTGGGCGCAGATTACTGCGTCCCGATCCCACCCTGTTGTGTGGCATAGCGAATGAATTTTCGCTATTTTCACATTGAGGTTTCTCCCTGCCAATCAGCAGGCAGGTCAGTGAGACTTGTCTCCCAATTGGCCAAAGCATTAGGCGATCCTATTGGATGCATATCGCTTTGGCGGAAGAGAAGACGAGCGGACACAGGAGCCATAGCCGCCGAGGAAGAGACAGGAGCCACCGAGCAAGAGAGCCACCAGGGAGAAGAGCCCTGGCCCCTGTCACTCCAGGAGAGGAGCGGTAAGTGCCGCCGGACCAGCCGTGGGGGGGGGGGTGAGTTAGGGAAGTGACAAGTGGCTGCAATTGATGGGCACAGGTGGCTGCATTAGATATGCACAGGTGGCTGCATTAGATGCACACCGGTGGCTGCATTTGAATGGGCACAGGTGGCTACATTTGATAGGGACAGGTGGCAGCATTTGAATGGGCACAGGTGGCTGCATTTGATGGGCACAGGTGACTGCATTTGAATGGGCACAAGTGGTTGCATTCGAATGGGCACAGGTGGCTGCATTTCATGGGCACAGGTGGCTGCATTTGAATGGGCACAGGTGGCTGCATTTGAATGGGCACAGGTGGCTGTATTAGATGGGCACATGTGGCTGCATTTGATGGGCACAGGTGGCATTAGATGGGCACAGGTGGCTGCATTAGATTGGCAAAGGTGGCTGCATTTGAATGGGTACAGGTGGGTGCATAAGATGGGCACAGGTGGCTGCATTTGATGGGGCACAAGTGGCTGCATTAGATGAGCACAGGTGGCTGCATTAGATGGGCACAGGTGGCTGCATCTGAATGGGCACAGGTGGCTGCATTTGATGGGCACAGGTAGCTGCATTTGAATGGGCACAAGTGGCTGCATTAGATGGGCACAGCTGGCTGCATTAGATATGCACAGGTGGCTGCATTAGATGCGCACAGGTGGCTGCATTTGAATGGGCACATGTGGCTACATTTGATAGGGACAGGTGGCAGCATTTGAATGGGCACAGGTGGCTGCATTTGATGGGCACAGGTGTCGGCATTTGAATGGGCACAAGTGGTTGCATTCGAATGGGCACAGGTGGCTGCATTTCATGGGCACAGGTGGCTGCATTTGAATGGGCACAGGTGGCTGCATTTGAATGGGCACTGGTGGCTGTATTAGATGGGCACAGGTGGCTGCATTTGATGGGCACAGGTGGCATTAGATGGGCACAGGTGGCTGCATTAGATTGGCAAAGGTGGCTGCATTTGAATGGGCACAGGTGGGTGCATTAGATGGGCACAGGTGGCTGCATTTGATGGGGCACAAGTGGCTGCATTAGATGGGCACAGGTGGCTGCATTAGATGGGCACAGGTGGCTGCATTTGAATGGGCACAGGTGGCTGCATTTGATGGGCACAGGTAGCTGCATTTGAATGGGCACAAGTGGCTGCATTAGTTGGGCACAGCTGGCTGCATATGATGGGCACAGGTGGCTGCATATGATGGGCACAAATGGCTGCATTTGATGGGGCACAAGTGGCTGCATTTGACAGGCACAAGATGCTGCATTTGGCGGGCACAAGTGGCTGCATATGATTGGCACAAGTGGCTGCATTTGATTGGCACAAGTGGCTGCATATACTGGGCACAAGTGGCTGCATATACTGGGCACAAGTGGCTGCATTTAATGGGCATAAGTGGCTGAATTTGATTGACACAAGTGGCTGCATATGATGGGCACAAGTGGCTGCATATGATGGGCACAAGCGGCTGCATTTGATTGGTACAAGTGGCTGTGTATGATGGGCACAAGTGGCTGCATATGATGGGCACAGTGGCTGCATTTGATGGGCACAATGGCTGCGTTTGATGGGCACAGGTGGCATTAGATGGGCACAGGTGGCTGCATTAGATTTGCAAAGGTGGCTGCATTTGAATGGGCACAGGTGGGTGCATAAGATGGGCACAGGTGGCTGCATTTGATGGGCACAGGTAGCTGCATTTGAATGGGCACAAGTGGCTGCATTAGTTGGGCACAGCTGGCTGCATATGATGGGCACAGGTGGCTGCATATGATGGGCACAAATGGCTGCATTTGATGGGGCACAAGTGGCTGCATTTGACAGGCACAAGATGCTGCATTTGGCGGGCACAAGTGGCTGCATATGATTGGCACAAGTGGCTGCATTTGATTGGCACAAGTGGCTGCATATACTGGGCACAAGTGGCTGCATATACTGGGCACAAGTGGCTGCATTTAATGGGCATAAGTGGCTGAATTTGATTGACACAAGTGGCTGCATATGATGGGCACAAGTGGCTGCATATGATGGGCACAAGCGGCTGCATTTGATTGGTACAAGTGGCTGTGTATGATGGGCACAAGTGGCTGCATATGATGGGCACAATGGCTGCATTTGATGGGCACAATGGCTGCGTTTGATGGGCACAGGTGGCATTAGATGGGCACAGGTGGCTGCATTAGATTTGCAAAGGTGGCTGCATTTGAATGGGCACAGGTGGGTGCATAAGATGGGCACAGGTGGCTGCATTTGATGGGCACAGGTAGCTGCATTTGAATGGGCACAAGTGGCTGCATTAGATGGGCACAGCTGGCTGCATATTATGGGCACAGGTGGCTGCATTTGAATGGGCACAAATGGCTGCATTTGATGGGGCACAAGTGGCTGCATTTGACAGGCACAAGATGCTGCATTTGGTGGGCACAATGGCTGCATATGATTGGCACAAGTGGCTGCATTTGATTGGCATAAGTGGCTGCATATACTGGGCACAAGTGGCTGCATATACTGGGCACAAGTGGCTGCATTTAATGGGCATAAGTGGCTGAATTTGATTGACACAAGTGGCTGCATATGATGGGCACAAGTGGCTGCATATGATGGGCACAAGCGGCTGCATTTGATTGGTACAAGTGGCTGTGTATGATGGGCACAAGTGGCTGTGTATGATGGGCACAGTGGCTGCATTTGATGGGCACAATGGCTGCGTTTGATGGGCACAGGTGGCATTAGATGGGCACAGGTGGCTGCATTAGATTTGCAAAGGTGGCTGCATTTGAATGGGCACAGGTGGGTGCATAAGATGGGCACAGGTGGCTGCATTTGATGGGGCACAAGTGGCTGCATTAAATGGGCACATGTGTCTGCATTAGATGGGCACAGGTGGCTGCATTTGAATGGGCACAGGTGGCTGCATTTGATG
This sequence comes from Aquarana catesbeiana, assembly GCF_042186555.1. Classification (NCBI taxonomy): domain Eukaryota; kingdom Metazoa; phylum Chordata; class Amphibia; order Anura; family Ranidae; genus Aquarana; species Aquarana catesbeiana. The sequence goes on along the minus strand of NC_133326.1, from coordinate 236,496,455 downwards.
GGCACAGGTAGCTGCATTTGAATGGGCACAGGTGGCTGCATTTTGTGGGCACAGGTGGCTGCATTTTGTGGGCACAGGTGGCTGCATATGATGGGCACAGGTGGCTGCATTTGATGGGGCAGAAGTGGCTGCATTTGACAGGCACAAGTGGCTGCATTTGATGGGCACAAGTGGCTGCATTTGATTGGCACAAGTGGCTGCATATGATGGGCACAAGCGGCTGCATTTGATTGGTACAAGTGGCTGTGTATGATGGGCACAAGTGGCTGCTTATGATGGGCACAGTGGCTGCATTTGATGGGCACAATGGCTGCGTTTGATGGGCACATTGAGGCTGCAATTGATGGGGGGGTTCAGTATTTTTCGGTTTGTTTGCGCCTCCCCAAAAATTTTGAGCACCAGCTGTTACTGTTTATAATGTGTTTTTATATATATACAAAATTATTTTTCATTTCTATTTTAAACTGAATGGGTTGTTTTACAAGGTGACTATTTTAAGCTTATCAGGAATTCTGCCTTCAGTCTGCCTTGTTGAATGTGGATGTCATTATAAGTCTTCCAATCATGATGGCAATATATTACCTTTTGCAGTATCTACCTTTGAGAAATGTTGATATTTTATTTGTGTTAAATGCATGTACTGTAAATCAATTCAAAGTTACACTATCTACATGATACTGTATGTATATAAAAAAAGACAATACCCCACCAAAAAATGCACAGTTGTTGAAAGCAATTTTTGAATTTGCTGCTTGCTTTATTTTAATTGCTCCTTGTGTGGCCATCCCACCTACATATATAACATACCTTATAGGTCATTGAAAACATCACCATTGTAAATCTATTCTTAGACGGACAAATATAAGCAAATGTATTAGTGGATAACACTATTTGGAAGTCATCTAAAGTGTAATCAATTCCAAAGACTGTATACATACATCATAAACCTAAGATGCTCAGTTTCTTTTACACCCACCTGCAATCTTTGGAGCATTAATCTATTTCTAATATACACCAACACTGCTACCAAACAAAAGGGAGAGCACTCAGCAAATGGAGGTGACCACACAAATGAATATGTAAGTTATACCAGGCAGTATAAATCTTTTTCTCCATAATCACTGTCCCCGGACCTCTCCGCACTTTGGAAATCACCAGCCATTATCTCTACTTGCTAAGATGGTGCCAAAGATATTCCAGCATTTTTTTCGAAAAATCAGAGGCTGAAATGATGCAAAATATTAGGACAGTAGGATAGTGGTAAACCACTTATTATTTAAGGATTTATAGAAAAATAATCCATGGCCATTAAAGTCTGTATACATATTCCGATCTTTCTGTACAAAGAAAGGAATACATTCTATTCACAAATGCCTGAAATATAAGCACTAGTCCTTTTGTGAATTACTCTTCTTGTCTTCAACTGATAATATTGCTCAATCAGTTACACGTATGCTGATCCTTCATCAAATGTTACACTCATGCTATAGAGCTAAAAGGGTAATTTGACTCAAAACTCTCCTGTGTGCCAGCTGTTTGATCCTGTCTTACAGTCCCCAATCCATCTGCTGATAGAACATAGCCTTAGGGGCACCCTGCACATGCTCACTTTGGTGTGTATTGCTAGAGAGTTTTTTTAAGAGGGTGCATGTGATCAGCACAAGGCCAATCAGCACTGTCCAGACAGAGTCAGGGGTCATGCAGCCTAATGGGACAGTCAGATGAGAATGAAAACTCCTACAAGCTTTAACCAGTGCTTGGCCATGTTGGAAGAAGCAACAACAAGTAGCTTTATATTTTGTGAACTATATACCTATCTATACCAGTAGGTGGGACTGCAGTGTTATAATATGTGTATCTATGGTAATGTATTTAGAGGAAGTGGTATCTCTCTAAGTGTATGTGGTTGTATGCTCCTTGTTCCTGTTTCTGTCTCCATGATGATAAAGACATATTCTGATGTTTCTCCATGACAGTAAAGTATTCTCTGTATCCAAGAAGCTTCCAGCGCATGATTATATCAATAGTCTACACAATAGGTTATGGGTCCCAGGCACCCAGCAGCACCAAGATGCATTGGAGAGGATACTACAAGCCCAGGACTGGAAAGAAGTTTACGGTGAGTTTGTGATTACTGTGTACAAACTACTGAAAGATGGCAAGTGGCTCAGATATGAAGTTTGGAATTGCAAAGCTGAACAATACCAATTACCAGCTGTGGAAGTTTAAACTAGAAATGTTTCTGAACAAGGATGACTTGCGACAAGTGCTCAATACAGACAGACCCACAACGGAGAGACAAAGGACAGAGATAGGAAGGATAGGCAGGCAAAATCAATTATAAGCTTACTAGTGGAAGACCAGCTTATCCACATAAGAACAGAGAAAATGACTGAAGGTATGTGGACTTCATTACAGAAACTGCATGAGCGTTCCAACCTCAACAGTAAGCTGTTTTTGCTACGAAAGCTGTAAAAGATAATACTAGAAGAAGGCCAGCAAATGTATGACCACATGAAAGCTATACTAGAGATCATAGAGTAGCTGCGTGCTATCGGAGAGGACATAAAAGATAACTATATTGTTGCTCTGCTCCTCTGCAGCCTTCCAGAGACATACAGTATACTGCTCTTATTAACGCTTTTAGAAACCAGATCCTGAGCAGGAGCTGACACTGGAATATGTCAAAGGCAAATTAATTGATGAATATGACAGACGGAAAGAAAATATGTACCATGATGACAAAGCTCTTAAGATGTACAAAAGCACAAAGAAAGCAGAGCCTGTTTTCGCTGTTAAAGGACCGGTCACTTAAAAAAAGGACTGTTGTCTCTGGAAAGCCGAGCAGCTTTGCATGACTGCAACCTACCTACAGAACAGACTACCCTCAAGAGCCATTAAAAGTACTACATTCGAAATGTGGCATGGATCAAAGCCTAGCATAGGGCACATCAGAGTGTTTGTAAAATCATATGCCTATATTCCAAGTGAAAAGTGATCAAAGCTGGAGCCATAGAGAGCATTCTAGTAGACTACAGTGAGCAAACTAATGCCGCATACACACGATCGGAAATGCCCCCAGCAAAACTCTGATGAGAGCTCTTTGTTGGAAAATGCAACCGTGTGTATGCTCCATCGGAAACAAGAGAAAGAGAAAGCGCCTCTGAGTGCAAGCATTTAATTGAAAATAATAAGCACATGTATACACTTACACTTAAGTAAATGAAGTAGAGTTTTCAAAAAAAGGTCATCCTAGATCAATCCTGCGTCCATATGCCGATATCTGATGTAGCTCTGGAGGGATGGCCGCGGACCTCTGCTCGGAGAAACAGACAGCTTGGCAGCCGAGCTATGTGAAAGCTTCCGTGTTCTATGGGCGTGTGACGTCAACAGGAGGACTGTAGCGGACGGGAACACAGTGTTAGATAGAACACGGAAGCTTTCACATAGCTCGGCTGCCAAGCTGTCTGTTTCTCCGAGTGGAGGTCCGCGGCCATCCCTCCGGAGCTACATCAGATATTGGCATATGGACGCAGGATTGATCTAGGATGACCTTTTTATTTGGAAACTCTACTTCATTTACTTAAGTGTAAGTGTATACATGTGCTTATTATTTTCAATTAAATGCTTGCACTCAGAGGCGCTTTCTCTTTCTCTTGTTTCATATGGTTGTTCTAAGAGCCGGCTTCGCTCTTCATGTTAGCTGCCCTCAGCGCTCGTATCCATCTATAACGAAGAATCCTTCTGTCATCTCATCCACTCCATATCACGGACTCTATAGAGACTTTGCTTTATTGCAGCAACCATCAGCCCTGAGCGCTGATATATTTATATATGTTAACGTGTGTATGCTCCATCGGTCTTTTGCTGGCCAGCAAAAGATTGTGAGCATGTTCTCTATTTTTCGGTCGGGAAAAGTTCCTATCCGAAAATGCGTTCGTCTGTATGCAATTCAGACGCGCAAAAAATTACGCATACTAGGAAACAATTTGACGCATGCTCGGAAGCATTGAACTTCATTTTCTCAGCTCGTCGTAGTGTTGTATGTCACCGCGTTCTTGACGGTCGAAAGTTCAGAGAACTTTTGTGTGACCGTGTATATGCAAGGCAAGCTTGAGCGGAATTCCGTCAGAAAAACCATCCAAGTTTTTTCTGACAGAAATTCCAATCGTGTGTACGCGGCATAAGGGTTACAGAATCCTACACCCAAAGACTGACAAAGTGGCAATAAGTCGTAATGTTTATTTTGATGAGAGCCCATCACCAGAAACACCAATCCCTGAAAGCTGTGAAGTGAATATACAAAGCAAACCAGTAGAAAAAGTTGACCAAAGCAAACCTGTGCAGGAGTCAGAACAAGAGGTAGAACTCACACTGCCTAAATCAAGTTACCCATCAGATCCTGCTGAACTGCCTGAAGTCAGAAGATCCACCCGGACTACAAAGGAAATACCATCCCGCAAGCTGTCATACACTGTCAAAACACACAGCGTACTTGAACCAACATCCTGGGAAGACATAGAAAAACTGCCAAAACGTGAAGCCAATAAATGGAAAAAAGCAGCAGCAGAAGAATAAAGTCTCTTCAAGAAAATAAAACTATAGGAAGTAAGTGGACTTTCAAAGTAAAGTCAGACACAAAAAGGGAATGCCCTCAAATACAAAGTCAGACTAGTTGCCAAGGGTTGATCCCAGAAATTCGGTGAAGATTACGATGAAACATTCGCTTCTATCGTAAAACACTCCACCACCATCAGAGCGCTTCTTAGCGTTGCAGCCAGGAAGGGCATGCAAGTCAAACACTTAGACGTTAAAACTGCTTCCCTATGGAGACATTAAGGAAGACCTCTACATGGAACAACCACCAGGGTTTGAGCAAGGAGACAACCTTTTGTGTAAACTTCAGAAGAGCATCTACGGTCTTAAGCAATCTGCAAGGATGTGGAATGAGAAAGTGAACAAAGTACTTACCATAGAGGGATTCTCAAGAAGTAAAGCAGACCCCTGTCTCTACTCCAGGAATCAAGAAGACAGATGGATATACATCCTTATCTATGTCAATGACATTATAACCTGTTTTGAACAAGAAGGGGCTTCTGCTTTCACAAGCTGAAAGAAAATGTTGAAATCAAAGAACTTTGGAACATTAGCTACTATCTGGGAATCCAAATAGAGAGAGAAGAAGATGGAAGTTATCCTCTCAACCAATCTCAGAAAATCTCCAAAATATTGGAACAACTCCATATGCAAGATGCAAAGGAAGTGAAAACTAACGAGCAATGAAGCAGAAAACTTTCTACCCAACAATGACATGTATAGCAGAGCAATCAGTAAGCTGCTATATGTTGCCACTGTGACAAGACCAGACATAGCCGCAGCAGTGGGCATACTATGCAGTAAAGTTTCAACTCACTGTCAGCATGACTGGAACGCAGTAAAAAGTGTGATACAATACCTCAAAGGAACAATTCAGATGAAGTTATGGTTACCAGCAACATCAAATCCAACACTGGTCGGATATGTGGATGCTGATTGGGCAGTGTACTGCACAGACTATAAATGCACAAGTGGATTCATCTTCCAGTATGGGGAAGGAACCATAAGTTGGTCTAGTCGAAAGCAAACAACTGTCGCTCTATCTTCAACTGAAGCAGAGTACGTTGCAGTAGCACACGCTTGTCAAGAAGCAATATGGATTCATCAACTTTTTGTGGACATTGGGATAGACATGTGAAAACCAATTGCCATTTTTGAAGACAACCAGGGATCTATAAAGCTTATGCAATCAGAAAGGGTTAATCCTAGGACCAAACACATCAATGTCAAGTATCACCTACTGAGGGATATTCAAGAGCAAAGTATTATTGACATTCAATGCTGCCCATCAGAGAAGATGACTGCCGATGTACTCACCAAGCCTTTGTTGAATGAACGTCATATTATACAAACATATGTATGTAAGTAAGGACACTCGGCACATTCAATAGTTCACAACATATATTGTTAGGCATCCATATAGGCCTAGTGCCGTTCAATAAACATTAGCCTATATTATACCGTATCACATTGAGATTGAAAGAAGTGCTAAGGATAGCGAATAATAGAAAGGGTGGAATATTTTTTTGTGGGGGGCAGAAGTGAAAAAGAAAGGGTGGGGGATGGGGGGGGTTGTAGGGATAGATTGATCCCCTGCCTCACCCAGATGCTTGTATTCACAGTTACCCACTGAGAAATATTTTATACAGGTTGAGACATTATTTCCGCGTAGGCGGATGAAAATTTGAAGGCAAACCAGCAGGACCATATTTTTTTTGACAAATCAGATTTGTTTCTAAGGGAATGGGTGAGGTCTTCTATATGGTAAGTATGGTCTACTTCCAAAAACCACTGGGGTAGAGTAGGGATAGTTGGTTTATTCCAGTGCCTGGGTATAAGTGCCTTTGCCGAATTCAGCAGATGAGGCGTTATCGATTTCTTACATGTTCCCACTGATTTGCCCATACAATTAAGCAATACGACCCAGGGGTCATTAGGAACTTTACACCCTTGGATCTCTTTAATTCAGTGTAGGATAGTCAGCCAGTAAGGGCGCATACATAGGCAGGACCACCACACATGGGCGTGGGTGGCCTGTTCTCCGCAGCCCCGTCAACAGAGGGGAGATGTAGTTGGAAAAACCTTATGTAGCACTACTGGGGTGTAGTGCCATCTCGTCAGCAACTTATAGTTCACCTCTGCCATTTTGGAGGACATTGAAGAGGTGTGCGTTAGTTGTAAAATTGTAGATCGTTGGGCCTCTGACAGTGGTTTCGTAGTTCCTGTTCCCATTTGTTTAGAAAAACCGGCATGTCCTTAGATGGTAATGTTTGCAAGGCTTGGTAAAAGTAAGAGATGGGTTTGTCAAGCAGTTGTTCATCAACCAAGGCAAATTCAGTCGGAGTCAGATCCATGATAGTGTGTAGCGGCTTTGGGAGTAAGTTTGTGAAGGCGGAGAGTTGTTGGAATTATCCATTGGTCCATGAATGTCACTGCCGAAGATGGCAGAAGGATCGAGAGGGGTAAATTGCTGTGGTGGAAGTCACTTGATGTAGTAGGGTTGCAGACCCAAAGCTCAAGGAGTGAGATTTAGTGTCCAGGGTCCTCGGTGGGAAATAAGCATGTCCAGTCAGTTGCATAAGAGGAGAGTTATGTGGCCATTTGTGTGTTTTGCACAGAGAGTCCCATATTATGAAAGTAGACCATGTAAGAGACGAGGTGGATGTGGACAGGTTCCTAAATTTCCTGGGTATCCATATTTGAGGGAATAGGTCTACACCACTGAGATCTGATTCAAGGGCCACCCATAGCTTAGAGCCTTTGTGGTATTTCCATGTCCGAGATTCTATTCAAAACTACCGCTAAGAAGTAACCCTTAATGTCCGGTAGGGCTAGCCCCCCTCTACTTTTAGATCGTGTGAGCAGGCTTCTAGCGATTCTAGGTCGCTTACGGGTTCCAAACGTATTTGAAAATTAACGACTGTAACAATTTAAAGAGTCCTGGAGGGAGTCTGTATGGAATCATTTGAAACAAGAATAGCAGCCTGGGTAATATGTTTATCTTCACGATACTAATTCTCCCCAACCAGTAGTGTGCGAGCTGGGTTCATTTATGTAGGTCTGCCCTAATCATGTTCAATAGCGGTATGAAGTTCGCACAAAACAAAGAGGTCAGATTAGGGGTGAGGAATATCCCTATATATTTCAGTGAGCGGTTTTGCCAGCTAAACGGGAGGGATGGTTTCAGTCGAGTGACGATCTTACGTGGGATGGAAATGTTTCATATTTCGGATTTTGACGTGTTTATTTTGAAATTGGAGATAGTGCCGCATGCTGTAAAGGCCAACATTAAGTTAGGGAGGGAGATGAGGGGTTGCTAGACATAAAACAGGATATCATCCACGTAAGCTGCGTATTTATTTATGTTCTGTGTTGCCTATGGTAATTCCGTGAATGTTGGGGTTGTGTCTTAACGTGGATAAGAATGGTTCTAGGGAGAGAGCGAATAGGATGGGGGAGAGGGGACATCCCTGGCTAGTGCCATTATGTAGTGTGAAGGGGTCACTTAAAGTGCCATTGATTCGCAGTTGTGCTGTGGGAATATTATAGAGAGCTGGTAAGGGAAAGGGGAAGGGCCAATGCCCAGGTGTGACAGCGTCACCATCAGATATTCCCAGTCCACCCTGTCAAATGCTTTTTTGGCATCTGTAGATAACAACAGGGTGGGCTGGGAAGCTCCGTGTACATAAGCTATCATAGAGTTTGAAGGGAGTTGTCCCGGGCCTCTCTTCCTGGGACAAATCCGGTTTGGTCTCTAGAGATCCACTGGGGAACTATAGGGAGGAGTCTATTTGCGATAGCTTTGGCATACAGTTTGGCATCTATATTTAGCAATGAGATGGGTCTGTAGCTTCTGCAATTGCTAGGATCCTTACCAGGCTTAGGGAGAACGGTGATGTGGGCGTGGAGTGTCTCAGGCTGGAGGGCGCCACCCAAGTTAGCATATGAGGTCAAACGTGGGATAAGTGCATCCACAAGAATGAACGTCATAATTATGTACAGAAGAAGCTGAATATAATTTGACCAAACACATGCTGTTGTGAAGGGGTGTTGGAAGAAGCAACAGCAAGTAGCTTTCTATATTGTGAACTATGCATTATACCTATCTATACCAGTAGGTGGCACTGCAGTGTTATAATTTGTGTTTCTATGATAATGTATTTAGAGCACTGTCCTCAGGATCCACTAACAGGCCAGGTTTGCAAGACAACTGAAATACATCATATGTGATATCATTTGCTGCTCAGTGATTGCAGTATTCTAGACTGCATCACCCCAAGGTAATACTTCAAATCTGGCCTGTTAGTGGGTCTTGAGGACAGAAGTTGAGAACCACTGATTTAGAGGAAGTGTTATCCCTGTACACACGACCGGTTTTGCCGTCGGAATAAACTCTGAAGGTTTTTCCGACGGAATTCCGCTCAAGCTGTCGTCCATACACACCAAATTCACACCAAATCACACACCAGTCACCAAATTCCGACCGTCAAGAATTTGGTGATGTACGACGGCACTAGAAAAAGGAAGTTCAATAGCCAGTGCGTCACCCTTTGGGCACCTTCTGCTAATCTCGTCGGAACAGCATACAGACGAGTGTTTTTTTCCGATCGGAAAAATATAGAACATGTTATATATAAACTTATAAATTATAGTTAATATAGAACATCTAAGTAGGTCTGAATTTTCAACGGAAAAAGTCCGATGGGGCATACACACGGTCGGAATATACGATGAAAAGCTCCCATCTGACTTTCTCTGACGGAAATTCTGACCGTGTGTGCGCGGCATAAGTATATGTTGTTGTATGCTCCTTGTTCCTGTTTCTGTCTCCATGATGATAAAGACATGTTCTGATATTTCATATCACTGTAGCTGTTGACACAAGTAGATACGGAAAATCCCATACAGATATACTGTAAAAAAATTGTGGCAGTTGTGTATTCATTAGAAAGTTAAGAAATATATTTTAAATAGTGGCTGTGCTCTTCTGGTCCCCCCCTCCCCGTCCCCCCTGCTCCTCTGGTCCCCTAAATACTCCTCTGGTCCCCTGCATGCTCCTCTGGTCCTCCAGTGCTCCTTTGGTCCCCCACATGCTCCTCTGTTTGCCCCATGCTCCTCTGGTCCCCCACATACTCCTCTGGTCCCCCTGTGCCCCTCTAGTTCCCCACATGCTCCTCTGGTCCCCGTGCTCCTCTATTCCCCCCATGCTCCTCTGGTCCCCCCATGCTCCTCTGGTCCCCTCATGCTCCTCTGGTCCCCCACATGCTCCTCTGGTCCCCCACAAGCTCCTCTAGTTCTCCACAAGCTCCTCTGGTCCCCCACATGATCCTCTGGTTCCCAACATGCTCTTCTGATCCCCCACATGCTCGTCTGCTCCCCCACATGCTCCTCTGGTCCCCCTCTATTCCCCCCATGCTCCTCTGTTTCCACCAGGCTTCTCTGGTCTCCCACATGCTCCCCTGACCCCACATGCTCCTCTAGTCCCCCTATGCTCCTCTGGTCCCACACATGCTCCTCTGGTTTCCCCCATGCTCCTCTGATCCCCCACATGCTCTCCTGGTCTCCCTATGCTCCTCTGGTTCCCACATGCTCCTCTGGTCCCCCACATGCTCCTCTGAGCCCCCACATGCTCCTCTGGTCCCCCACATGCTTCTCTGATCCCCCCATATGCTCCTCTGATCCCCCACGCGCTCCTCTGATCCCCCACATGCTCCTTTTGTCCCCCACATGCTCCTCTTGTCCCCTGCATGCTCTTCTGATTCTTGACATGCTCCTCTGTTTCCCAACATGCTCCTCTGGTCCCCCACATGCTCCTCTGATCCCCCACATGCTCCTCTGGTCCCCCACATGCTCCTCTGGTTGCCCACATGCTTCTCTGGTCACCCACATGCTTCTCCGGTCTCCTCCCCATGCTCCATGCTCCTCTTGTCCCCGCGTTTCTCTGGTCCATCCCCCCCTTCTCTGGTCCCCCTTGCAGCACTCACCTCCTTTCCTTGGATAGCTGTTCAGTATGAGGATGGGCTGAATAAATACATGATCCTCAGCATGGAGAAGCTCATCGTACAATCCAAAAGACAGGCAGCCAAACAAAGTAGTAACATAACCTTCCCCGCAAATTGATCTCCTGGTCTTTCCTTCCCCCTCTCTCCATCATGTCTGCTGCCGCTGGGAATCTAGATGGAGAGCGGGAGAATGAAAGACCAGGAGAATGAGTGCCAGGGAAGGTTATGTTACAACTTTGTGTGGCTGCCTGTCTTCCGGTTCATACAATCTGCTTCTCCATGCTGAGGATCATGACTTTATTCAGCCCGTCTGCATACTGCACTATTATCCAGGGAGAGAAGGTGGGTGCTGTGGGGAGACCACCAGAGAAGGGGGGGCGGCAGTCCTCTAGCAGGAGGTAGAGGTGGAGAAGGCAGATGCAGGAGGATAGGTACCAGCTGCAGCACACCCCTCAATGCTGCGTCCGGGGCACATCCCCCTGCCCCAAACCCCTCCATAGTTTCGGCCCTGTATGTATGCATGTGATTTTAAGCTTCTTGGGGGCAGGGACTAATATATAAAGCGCTGTGTAAGCTGACAGTGCTTTATACAGTAAGTACCTGTAATAACTAAATAAATAAGATAAATATATATATATTTCAACTCTGTTTTTAGCTACTTGACTAGAGTTGGAAGTGTAAGTTCACCCTAGAAATAGTCCATGTACCTTGATAAATGCATAGCACCATGTTTGAGTTTTATCTGCACTCTGGTTGTCCAGTCCAGCAATCAACATTGGAAACTGCTGGCCATTTATAAGTGACACCATGCCACTCATTGTTTTGGTCAGTTCCCGCATGCTGTCTACATCTGGTAAATAAAAAAGAGTGACTGGAGGTTGCCCCCTCTGTGCCCCAATGCTGTCAAAGACATAAACAGTATGAGGTGGGCTGAGTGACACCATGAGTTGCATGGTGCCACTTATAAATGGTCGACAGTTTTCAGGGGAGTAGATAAGGGAGGGTCAGGGGTGTTCAAACCCCCCCGGGCCAAAATGAAATGCATGGCGTCCCTGCTCTGCAGCCGCACATGGCACCAGTGACAGGCAGCACTGCAGTCAGTGGCACACAGAGTGTAATAATGCCTCTGCAGCAAGATTAATAGATCATTAGGCATACCCGCACACATGTTGTGGTACATCGCCAGGCCGGTCTATTGGGCTTGGGCTAAAGGCTGACAGATCTATCACCAGCCAGCACAGTGGGAGCCGACGGTGCATCTAGTCCTGCCCACTGCATACCATGTATTCCCGTTGGCTTGCAGTGCCACTCCCACCTTGGGGTTGGGAGAGAAGCTTTGCCTGGACCCTGGAGCGCAGAGTGCTTGTAAAGTGCTGTGTAGCTGCCGGCCCCCCACATGGATGAACTGATGCTGTCCTGTCCAGGTATGTCCCTCTTTCTCTCTGGCCTAGTCTCAGAGAGTTTCAGAGAGTGTCCTCAGACTTACCACTGCTCAGACTGCTGTGCTGCTGCTGGCATTCTGCTGTTCATACTAGGTAATCGTAAGTCAGTGAGAGACTGTCTGTGATTCTGTGTTGCAACTGACAAAGTATGTGATTGCGGCTGGCTGGGCTAAATTTTGCATTGCTTGTGTTACTGACAGTTGACTGAGGCTAAGCTGAGTTTTCTATTGCTTGTGTTACTGACAGTCCAGCTTGGCACTGGCAAGCTTGCTGTGGTGCTCACCGGCTTACTGATTCATCAGTTGGCACCACAACATGTCTGCCAATGCCAGAGCCAGGCTGGACTTTCTGCTTCCCTCAGTGGCATGCCTTGGCCCTGTTTTATGCCTGGTTCATACATATGTGGTACAGGAAACGCTGTGCTCCCTGTGCGTTTCCACACTGCATTGCAATCACACTGTGTTTTTGATCTGCTGCAGGTGTCAATTCAAAGTTAACAACTCCCCAAAAGAAGGTCACAAACGCAGTGTTTGTCTGAACCAGATCGCATGGTTGGTTTTCCAAAAAAGGAACTGCACTACAACCGTTCGCATGGCCATTTTGTGAATGCGATCTGGTGCAGGCAAACACACTGTTTTGCAACCTTAGCTTGGGGTGTCTGTCGTTAAAGTGGTTGTAAACACTTTACAACCACTTTTTGCTACAGGTAAGCCTGTAATAAGGCTTACCTGTGGCTAACCCGGATATCTCCTAAACCTGCATGGTTTAGGAGCTATCGCATGTATCAGCATGTGCTGGTGACATGTCACTGGCACATGCGCACTGAAGCAATAGCACGTCCGTGCCGTTGCTTCAGCTAGTGTGCTGTTACCGGCTGCTCCTGTGCACATGCGCGGGAGTGACGTCATCGTGGCTCCGGCCAAGCGGAGCCAGCGATACCCGGGGAAGTAGCTCCGGGAGGGATGACGCCGACCGAAGCGGTGTATGAGGACCGCTGCGGGGGCTTTGATCTAAGGTAAGTAATTCACAATGAGTTAGTATGCTATGAATACTAGCTCATTATCTCTTTGTCTTGCAGGTTTTTTTTTTTTTTGGGGGGGGGGGGGGGGTTTAAAACCACTTTAAGATAACACTGACACCCACTGCAGATTGCAAGGGGTGTGTGATTTGAATGAGGTGCATGAAACGTGCGTGGATTGAGGGTTTCCCGCATTGTAGTGTACCTCTGCAAATCTCCTAAGCAGTAGTGTGTTTATCCTCTGCCAATGCAGGAAGGTGTGCAATTACACACCTTCTTGCACCGGCTTAGATGTGAACCTATCCTAAAGAAAAGTCAATGTGTTTAAGGCTGGTCATTTTTCAGTTGATTTTTTTTTTTTTAATTCTGTGATTAATTGAAAATTAAGCTTATGTGAACACAATGAGTGTGCTGCCTTCCATAAGATGGTGCCCTTTGTACCTGCCCAGTAAGATTGGCTGTTACAGTGCACCATGCTGTGGTAGGCAGTGCATTCCCCCTTTTTTGTATCTGTAAAATTAAAAAAAGTCAATGAGTGCTCTGTCTGACACAACATGGTGCACCTTGCACCATAATAGCCAACCTTACTGAGGAGGTGCAAAGGGCACCATCTCCTTGTAGGTAGGCAGCACTCTCACATTGCACCTATTCAGTTTGGACACCAATACTGAACAATAGCCAACAGCATTCATAAAAACTGGAAGAAGGAAAAAACAGAAATCAGATTCGATTTTCTAAAGGACCCGATAAAATACAATTAGGATGTGATTGCTTACTAGGGGCAACACATACTGTTTTTCCTTTTTCCAGGCTTATAATTTTGGTGCATTTTATTTAAAAATACTTTTACTTAGTACCTGCTTCTGAACCCCCCAATGAACAAAAAATTATCTACGGCCCTGATTTTAAATGCTGACTACTGGACAACTGAAACATGGACAGAAGTTAAACATGGTGCTATGCATTTATAGAGATATACTGCATGTGTTATATGGCAGTTTAATGTTTATAGCTTCATTCTAGGATGAACTTCAATTTTAGGCATTGGGGAGAGCTTAGGGCTAATGTAAGGGACCAGATAAGTGTTAAATGTGTTAGGGAAAAAATACATATAAACTGAAATAGTAGTCAATATCCGAATTGTCTGAATTACCCTAAATCTAAGCCTGGAACAATGTACACTAGGAGGTCTATTTATACATGTTTTTACAATGTTTTCATGGTTCTGTGTACTGCTCACTGAGCATTACCTGCACACAATGCATAATGAGACAGGTTTTCACAACACAAAACCATGGGATCAGAAACATCTTGAGTGCCAGTTTACACTTATGCCCTGAGAATTCTGCACAGCATCCAAATCACACCCCATTCATGTGAACTTCTGGGGGGTGTATATGTTAAGTTTTTGACACCCTGAAATCGATTCTCAAAAAAAGGGTCCTGTACAATTTTGGTGCAGATTCAGTGTGATTTGAGCCATAAGAATAATGTCTCAAATCGCCCTGCTGAAGAATTGCATGTGATTTGAACAGGAATGCAGTGCATGGTGTAAATCGGCACTGAAAAGCTTGTTGAATCTGGCCAAAATGGTACCTATCATGGTCAATTAGGTTTAAGACACTGAGCACTTTCTAAGATCCATATGAAGTGGGTGTTTAGGTAAATTAAAATGATCTGAAAATATTTAAATGCATACTATAATTTTTTTTGCATTCTTTTTAATTCAAACGCATTTTAACAGCCTTGTATTTCAATTACTGTGCAATTAAACAGACCATATTTGAGTCATTAGCATTCAAAAATTCGCTGGATACACACTTTAGGCTGAAGTGTATTATGTACTGCAATTTTTCAAATGTTATCATTACAAAGCAATTTAATTGTCTAATTAAAATTGTAACAGTGTTGCAGAGGGCATTCATTTAATCTTTATGTCTCTGGGAAAGATGCTCACTTCTGGGTTTAATGCAGCCTCTTTCCTGCACTGAATGGAACATGACATATGATGGAAAGAACTTTACAACCTCATCTCCTCCAATAAAAGTCCATCTGATGTAGATACCTATACCACTTAATGCATCTGAGTTCTTTCTCATTCGCTTTCATCTTCTTATAAGGAGATAACATATTGTCTGGAGAGACCATTACAATTAAATTCATTATTCTTATGAATCCCTTGAGTGCACGCTTTAGTGTATTTTAATCCCTTCCTATTTTAAATTTCTAATAATACTAAAGTTGATACCTACTTGCAAGTTATATTCCATTCCACAGTGACTGTTGAAGAATGTTTTAATAAGTTCATGCCAATGATTTTATAACCTAATATCCAAGCACTTTATCTTTTAATTACTACTTACTTAATTATTCTAGTTGCATCTCTGACTTATTATAGTTTGTTGGGTCTTCTGCAAACAATACGTATCCACAACTTGTCAATTTAAAAGTTTTCTTAGCACCATGGTGTAATAATTCTCATATCATTTGCCAGCATTTAAACAGCAAACAAAATATGTTTTTCACATAAAACCAAAGTTGTACAACCCATTTAATGCACCTCTTGTGTTTTATTGCTAGATGTATATGATTAAAACAAGTGAATTATTTTGGATGAAAAATGAAAGAAGTAAACCTCTGCATTTCCCATCATTGTTGTTAGATTTGTATTAAAAAATTATCATGAAAAAATATTTATAGGCTGCAAATGATATGTCACTTTTTGTGGACTATGATTTTATATGCTGTCTACATCTGGTAAATGAAAAAGAATGACAGGCATCAGGCATCATGATGATGAAGGCGCACGCATGCTCTGAACGCGAGATCCACCACGCCCCCTGTCCGTCATGGCTGACATGCCAATTGCTTGCTGAGCTGATCCTCCCCAGCCTCGGAGCCTTGGAAACCACCGGAGCGGAAGGGACTGCTAATAACCCCTACCTAGCTGGATGGAACGGATCCCTGTGGACACATTATACACATGACTGTTTACTTCTACTCAAATGTGAGTTGAATGTGATCTAATATATTTGAAAATTATAACTCTAATGCTACACTCACAGATGAGGAAAAATATCTTGCAGGAGTTGTAACCCTCCCTTGCTCTATCCAAAATGAAAAAAAGTTTTGCCTACAGTTCTACTTTAGGAATATATACCAGGCAGTGTGTCCAGATGTGTCCTTAGAAACATTAGACTGTTAACGTGTATTGAAACCCAAGAGCAACAATTTAATAGAGCGCAACTTACCAGTGGTGGCTGCAGTGGCGGAACTATCAGGTTTGCAAAAGTCGCCCCCGCCACTGGGCCCTGCCATTCTGCCACTGTGGGGGGGCCCCAGGAGGACCAAATAGTGCTCGGGTTTGGATAGACTCGGAAGGTGGGACAGCCACATGGTGATGTTTCAAGGAGGCGGAGGATAGGTCAGCACACACCAATCTTGTATAATGTTGCAGAGAGGCACTCCGGCTGGCCTGGAGGGGACATCTCCCCCTCAGCTCTCAGCTGGAGCCCGCCCCCCTGCCAAGCTAATGTCTCCATTGCCAGCGCCATTTTGTTGAAGTTTGCCTATATACACAGAGTGGAGTTGGTCTTCAACAAAATGGCTCCCAAAACCCACAACTATGGGACAAATGTTATTTGTGAATGAGATAAACTACACTGAACGGGTGGGTGATATGAAGAGGGGGAGTGGGAGAGCCAGGAGGAGAAGAGAAGATGATCAAAGATCAAAGCCAAGGTTTCCCTGAGCCTGTCCTGCACCCGAGCAATGCAGGAGGTGTGGTCAGTTTGACAGCTCCAGCCAGGCCACACAGATTCTATGGGGGGGTCACTGTGGTCACCAGAGTTCCCCCTCCACATCATACCCTTTACATCAAAGTCTGAAGGATTCCCCCCAGTGTAAGGGAGAACTCTGCGGACCTTGATGTAATGGGGAACGCTGATGTAAAGGGGAATGCTGCGGACCATAATGCAAAGGGGAACGCTGTAGACTCTGATGTAACAGAAGGAGCCACCTTACATCAGAGTTTCCCTTTACACTTGAGTTCGCAGAATTCCCCCTTACATCATGGTCCGCCACATTTCCCTTTACATCAGAGTTCCCCTTTACATCAGGATCCACAGAGCTCTCCTCTTCATCAGGGTACACTGTAAGGGGGAACCCTGCGGACTCTGATGGAAGGGAGAACTTTGTGGACTGTGATGTAAAGGGGAATTATGGAATCTGATGTAAAGGGGAACTCTGTGGACCCTGATCGAAAGGGGAACTCCGATGTAAAGGGGAACATTGCAGATCCTGATGTAAAGGGGAACTCTGACGTAAAGGGGAACACTATGGACTGCGATATAAAGGGGAACGCTACAGACTGATGTAAGGGTGGGGGTGTCGGGGGGGGGGGTCCTTCATGGTTTCTTGTACCGGGGCCCTGAAGGTTCTTGTTACGCCTCTGGGTGGCTGCATTCATTTTTTTTCTTTTTTGAGGCTTTTGTGTTAGGGCTACAGAACACCTCCCCTCATCACGATTACACCCGAGGGGGTTCTGTAGTTCATGGAAGTGAACTGCCCAGGACTAATAACAATGCTTGAGATAATACTGTACCAGTAAACTGGACACAGGCCAGCACTGGATTTCTGGCAGAATTGATAGGTGTTTTTGTTGCATTTATTGAACATTTATAACAAAATACTTTCAAATATATATTCATATTTAAATGAAAATACAGTCTATTGCTAGGGATTGCATGCACTTTAATATGTAAGGGTAGGCAAACAGATAAATACCAAGTTAAAATACACAATACAAGTACAAAAAAATATAATTCTGTTCAGCTGGTTTTCTTCAATTTAGACACCCCTGTTTTACTTTTCTACACTTTACTCACATTAAACAGTTTGGTCCTTCAATCAACAAACTGGATTTGGTAAATTTTCATACACTAAAGCCTGATTATCCTAAAGTGCAGCATCTCCCTTTTTAATCTCAAAGAGGTTGTAAAGGTAAATTATTTTTCTATAAAAATAATAAACTGGTTATACTTAACTGTTCTGTGCAATGGTATTGCACAGAAAAGCCCCAAGCTCCTCTTCTGGGGTCGCCTGCCAGCACTCTCTGCCCATCTCCTTCTAGCGACCCACCAGGTGTGCCCCCATAGTAAGCTTCTTTGTATGGGGGCACACCTGGTGGGTCGCTCCCAAGCCGGGCTGTGTGCATCCATAGACATACACAGCGAGGCTCAGCCCTGTCCACCACTCCCTCCTCACAGGATTTGATTGACAGCAGCAGGGGTCAATGGCTCCCGCTGCTGCCTCTGTGTCCTGTGAGAGCAGAACACAGATCAGACCACTGCAGACAGTTATGACACTAGTTGAAGATAGAACAAGGGTTCTTTAAAAAGTTTCCCCACTTTTTAATAAGTTTCGCAGCCATCTTCACCACAGCGTGACAACTCATATGCCCCGTACACACGGTCGGACTTTGTTCGGACATTCCGACAACAAAATCCTAGGATTTTTTCCGACGGATGTTGGCTCAAACTTGTCTTGCATACACACGGTCACACAAAGTTGTCAGAAAATCCAATCGTTCTAAACGCGGTGACGTAATACACGTACGTCGGGACTATAAACGGGGCAGTGGCCAATAGCTTTCATCTCTTTATTTATTCTGAGCATGCGTGGCACTTTGTCCGTCGGATTTGTGTACACGAATCCGATGGAAAATGTGTGATGCCTACACACGGTCAGAATTTCCGACAACAAGGTCCTATCACACATTTTCCGTCGGAAAATCCGACCGCGTGTACGGGGCATTATACTAAACTGCAAGGTCAGCCAGCTTGCCAGACAAAGTAATCACATAACACTCTCAGACATGACCAATTACTACTCCTCTCACCTTCACAGTTTTCAACAAAAATATAAAAGTTTGGAAACTTTTTGAAGGCCCCTTGTAGATAGGTGAAGGGGCAATACAATTATTGGGACATTTTTTACTTTAAAGCAGTAGTAAAGTGTCTTTTTGAACTTGTACCTACAGGTAAGCTCACAAACAGGCTTACCTGTAGGTACAATGAATTTCTCCCTAACAAGCACCATTTATAAGATATTTACATCGCCAATAGCCGATGATGTCACCCGCACATGTGTAGTGATGCTTTGCTGTGGAATGCAGAGCTCCGTGCCTCAGCCAGGACTCCCAAACGCATGCGTGGGAGTGACGTCACCTTGGCCCCAGCCATTTAAATGGTCATTGCCAATGAACCCAGAAGAAAGACTGGGTGAAGATGGAAGCACCATTTGCAGGTAAGTCTGTCATAATGACTTAGCTGCCGGAGGCCACGATGGTGTGAACCCAGCCTTAAACTGCATTTTTGACTGTTTAATTTCTGAATAACAGAAGTAACACGTGCATTAATACAAGTAGATAGGATTGGTTGTTTAATTTTAAGAACAGCTTGGAAAATGTGTACAGTAAATACATTTAAAAGATAATGCATTGTAGATTTTCTGAATAGACTCTCTAAATCTGATTAAAACAATTTATGGCCCCATTTGAACTGCACAAAAGTGGATGTGTAACTTCTAAGCTAGTGTAACTGCTAAGCTAGTTTAAAAAGGAGTCTTGAGCTTCATTAAATATCTATATGTACTATTTAATATTTACCTACCTAACTAAACTAACTAATTGACTAACTTTTATACATTATATATACTGTATATGTGTATATACATCTCCAGTGTACAGATATCTTCCCCACTTAACATACCCTAATGCCGCGTAAACACGAGCGGACTTTTCGGCCGGACTGGTCTGACGGACCGAGTCCGGCAGACATTTCGACCGTGTGGGCTTCATGGGACCTGCAGTGGACTTTTTCGGTCGAAAATCTGACGGACTTTAGATTTGGAACATGTTTCAAATCTTTACGTCGGAATTCCGTCGGACCCAGTTCCTATCGAAAAGTCCACTCGTCTGTATGCTAGTCTGACGGCCAAAAACCGACGCTAGGGCAGCTATTGGCTGCTGGCTATCAACTTCCTTTTTTCGGTCCGGTCGTATGTCATCATGTACGAATCCGTCGGAATTTGGTGTGATCGTGTGTAGGCAAGTCCGTTGGTTCGGAAAGTCCATCGGAAGTCCGCCGAAAGTCCGTCGGATAGACCGTCGGACCAGTCCGGTCGAAAAGTTCGCTAGTGTGTACGCAGCATAACAGCACATTTAATACTTTCCCATCTATTACTAAATCGGTTATCAAACTTTTCTCACATGCACATCTAACCAATGGTCCCTTGGATTCTGTTCCATTTCAACTACTATGGTCATTTTTTTTATGTTGGTTGAACTGGACTTGTGTCTTTTTTCAACCAGATTAGCTATGTAACTATGTAACTCTCTTCTTCTATCCTATGCTCGCTCGCTCACATCCTCAATCTTTTCCTTTCTACTGGCACCTTCCCCTCACACAGATCACCCTCCATACTTAAAAAGACCTCACTGCATTCCGCAAACCTGAATAACACCTATCTCCTTGCTCCCACTTACCTCTAAACATTTAGATAACTTCTAAATAAAAGAAGTCTAAACTAACTAAACTAAAACTAACAAAAAGAAGTCTACAACCATCTTAGCTCCTACCTCTCTGAAAACAACCTTCTTGACACCTTACAATCTGGCTTTTACTCAGTACTCAACAGAAATTGCCCTACTAAAACTTACTAACAATTTACTAATTGCTAAAACCAACGGCAACTACTTCATACTTACTACAATATCAAAGAAAAAAGTGAATATTTGGGACTTTAAATGAGACGCAACGGGGAATATTGCGCCTCCATCCCTGGTTGCTTTTGAAAAAAAGAGGGTGGGACTTTAGATAAGGTGCGTGGAGTAGAGCCAGACAAAACCATATACATATGTAAAAAATTGTATTCTTTATTAGACCAAAGATAGGGCATTGCTCAACCCATATAAACGCATAATAGCACATTAGCATATAAAATACAAAGTGTCAACATACATATTGAGGAAAGTCACCAACATGACACAGAAAGTAAATATTATACATCACAGTCCCCCAAATGGAGTAGGCATAACATTATATCAGGGTGGTAGAGCAATAAAAACCATCTCCTCTTCCCTATTCTTACTATATGGACACCCTATTTTTTCATTTTGTTCACCTTGTTGATATGCTCCACAATATACTTCTATACTGTAGTGATGGGTCTACATGACGTTTCTTTTTTTATTTATACCAATATGGTAACAAACCACTTACTTTATTGTATACAATACAGAAATCCCATCCACAGTTACATCAAGATTTTTTCATACACACTTTTTTTGGGGGACTGCGTGTGTGCTCCTGATTCGTGCTTGGGTCCTTTCCTCAGGTCCCGTGCTGGACATAATTATCTGGCTGACCTCCGGCAGGTGGTATCGCATGGCCTAGTATCAGCTCTTATGTGAGTACTTTCAGTTAAAGCCGTTTATTTGTTCATCATCATCTTTAATCCCTCTACCCCTCCAGTCTGTGGTTATATCAAACTATAATGGTGATTTTTTTATCCCCTTTTTAGTATTTGGATGCACTTGCTCCTGATGAGTGGATAGAAGTCCACGAAATGTCGTCAAGCTTATTTTGATGCATCCATCAAATATTTATGATTCTAGATGGTTTTTATTGCTCTACCACCCTGATATAATGTTATGCCTACTCCACTTGGGGGACTCTACTGTATAATATTTACTTTCTGTGTCATGTTGGTGACTATCTTTGTATTTTATATGCCAATGTGCTATTATGCATTTATATGGGTTGATCCATGCCCTATCTTTGGTCTAATAAAGAATACCATTTTTTACATATGTATATGGTTTTGTCTGGCTCTACCCCATGCACCTCATCTAAAGTCCCCCCTCCCCCCTCTTTTTTTCATACTTACTACAAGACCCTTCTGTGGCCCCTGATACTGTTGACCACCTACTCCTCCTTAATAAACTCCACTCCCTTGGCCTACAAGATTCAGTTCTTTCCTGGTTCTCCTCCTATCTGTCAAAGTGCTCCATCAGTCTCACCTACAACTCTGCCTCCTCCTCTCCACTTCCTCTTTCTGTAGGGGTCCCCCAAGGCTTTGTTCTTGTACTCTTTGTCTACTCTATCTACACCTCCTCTCTTGGTCACTTGATAACTTCCCATGGCTTCCAATACCATCTCTATGCCGATGACACCCAAAGCTACTCTACTCCTCGCTTCACTCCTTCAGTGTCTTCTCAAATTGTTAACTTGCAAACTGACATATCAATATGGATGCTACAACACTTCCTCAAACTAAACCTTTCTAAAACCAAGCTTGTAATATTTACTATCTCCACTATGTCCTCCTCCCTAACTTTTCATAAAGATCGATAATACTATAACCATCATCCCCTCCCCTCACGCCAGGTTACTAGGTGATTTCCCACACTCTGATTAATCCTTTCATCCCCAAATGCAATCACTGTCCAAATCTTGTAGAATTCACCCCCGTATCTCTGAAATTCTCCCCTTTTTTAACTAATAAAACCACTAAGCTCCTCATTCACTCCCTTGTTATCTTTCACCTTGACTATTGCAACTCACTTCCCACATGCCTACCCCTACATAGGTTTCCTCTTCAGTTTATCATCAATGTTGCTGCCAGACTCATCTTAGCAACCACTCAGTGCGTGCCATCCCTCTCTGCCAAATCCTCCACTGGCTTCCAATTATCCAGTAAATTAAATTCAAAATAATAACAACAATAACGATAATTCACAACTCTACCCCCAGCTACATCACCAATCTTGCCTCAAAATATCACCCAAACTGTTCTCTTGTCTCTTCCTCCCTTGCTCATCTCCAGGACTTCTCCAGAGCCTGTGCCATAATCTCTGGAGCTCTCTACTTCAATCTGTCTGGCTGTCTCCTATTCTGACTACCTTTAGGTGATCCCTGAAAACTCATCTCTTCAGGGAAGCCTATCCCACTTCCACCTAACAACTAAACTTTGAACTCTTCCATTAGCTCATCCCTCACAGTTATTACCTTTTGTACCACTAGACCCCCAACCTATCAGATTGTGAAGATTGAAAAGATATATATATATATATATATATTTTCCCTTTAACTCCTTACAGTAGAAATCAATGGAGTATTCTGTAGGGATATACTTTGGTAGACAAGGCTTAGAGTCACACTTCCAAAAAAGATCACAATCATCAATCATTAAATAGAAAAATAAAAGGACTTGCGAGAGGACCTAGCTTATTATAAATGTTAGATCACATATACATTATATTGTGGCTTTATGCTGCGGAATTTCTTGATATCAGCTGAACTTTATAAACCCTGTCCAAATAACTGCATGTCATCCATGTCCTGATGATTCAAAAACGGGCCCTTTCCCCAAAGCTTTGCAGATGGAATAGAGTTTTGGTGTTGGTATGCTTTGTTTTTTTGTATGTTTATCAAAATAGTTTTTGTCTCCTCTCACCGCAGAACATTGCTACAATGTTAACGTGGAAAAAATGCCTAGAGGGGGGAACAGAAGGAAAGGCTAAAGAAGTGACAGAGAGCGCAGACTGCTGTTAGTTGAAAAGTGGAATCATTTTATTGATAATCAAAAATGGTGTAAAATCATGGTACTGCAAGTACAGCTACTGAAGTGAGGAACATACAGCATTGTAGGAGGGGCATGCTGGCATGTATCAAAACACACAAACACATACAAAAACATAAAACAGATACATCTGGATGCCAAGTAAATTGGCACATGGGACACCTCCATGGCAATTGCCGTATCTCAGTGAATACTTGGAGGCTCGAGCAGGGGGAGGGATTGAACCAGGGCTAAATGTAGGTGGAAGTGACGTAAGCAGCTGCTCTGACTGAATACTAGTGTCCCAGATCGTGGAATAAGTTAGCTGCTGTTGATGTTTGCAATAAATAACCCTGTTTGTACTGTGCTGGCAGATGACATTATCAATTGTAAACCAGATTTGAGCACCGTGTGTTTTAACAAAGGGTTTAAGATGTAGAAGTCATCCTTCTACTCTGTATGCTAAAGGTGGAAAAATCAGTGAACCACTTTTTGTCTGTGGGGAAAGACTGAGTTTCCTCAAATTTCAAACTGTTCAGAATAGCTTACAGTCAGCCCGAGGCCTGCTCCAAACAAAAACCTAGAATAGTGGGAAATGTGTTTTTTAATTATTTTTAGGTATGCTGTGTGAATTGGAACACATATAGTGGGGGCTTTTGCTCAAATTTAATTGCAAAAGTGAACACACACTTTAAGCTGTATGTGATTTTAAGCAACAGTATGCTTATCGTGGACTGCAAAAAAAAGCTACATCATAACCACCCCTATGTTCATTGGTCTGAAACCTACTATGTCCAATCTTGCAACCCCTCAAATAAAATCTAGCAGAAATGTCTCAGCCTGGCCAATTCTCAGTTGCAATTTACTTTTTATTTTAACTTATGTTATTTATTTTTTTCAAGGATGTATACAGTAAACAGTTTGTATTGATGCTGTGTTTAGCCAGCAGCGGTATATGGGGTGGGGTGGCTACAGACATGGGAAAGGTCAGGCAGCTACTTCCTATAATCAACTAATCCGACTTCCCCAAAATTTTAAAGACAGGCAGTAAAGGAGAGTTATGCCGCGTACACATGACCATTTTTGCCATCGAAATATGCTCTGAAGGTTTTTCCGACGAAAACTCCGACCGTCAAGAACGCGGTGACGTACACCACGTACGACGGGACTATAAAACGGAAGTTCAATAGCCAGTAGCCAATAGCGTCCGTCTCGTACTTGCTTCAGAGCATGAGTTGTTTTTGGTCCGTCGGAACAGCATACAGACGAGCGGTTTTCCCAATAGGAATTGGTTCCGTCTGAAACATTTAGAACATGTTCCATTTCTAGGTCCATCGGAATTTTCGAAAGAAAAAGTCTGGTGAGGCATACACACGATCGGAAAAGACTTGATGAAACGCTTCCGTCTGACTTTTTCTGTCAGACATTCCGCTTGTGTGAACGTGGCTTTAGAGGTGCTGTGTGTGGAGATACTAGGTGAGGAGTATAGCTGCCCCTCCTTCTCTTCCACCACCATCTCCTTCTCCTCTACCTCCTTTTCACTCTTTTTTTTCTGTTTCCTAATTGTCTTCTGCGAATCCTGTCATAGTCCCGCCAACAGGTTGTTTGGCACTGCTATCCCCAGGGCTGGCCCGCAGAGCTTTGTCAGGTTTGCCAATGACTCCTTTCACGGGTTTGTGGCCTGTGCCACACTACAGTGTCAGGTACACGGCTGCCTTTGCTGCTCCTCCTCCTGAACTACCTCCTCCTCCTCCATCACCTTCTCACTCTTTTTTTTCTCTGTCACCTAATTTTCTTCTCATCCTGCCATAGCCCTGGCAACAGACTGTTTGGCACTGCTACCCCGAGTGTGAAGAATCTTTTTTCCTGCATTTCCTGATGGTGGAAGGATCCTCTGCACTCATAGGGGGAAATCTACAGCCATAGACTGCCCACCCCTCCACAACATAGTCAAAAGAACAGGTAGTAGCAAGTGGAGGTGTGAATTTTACTGCCAAGTGGAAGTGCAAGAAGCAGAAAATATCATCAGCCCTTCCCTAAATAACTTTTTTGAGGGGGAGGTATTGTTTTGATCCTCTTTATTGCTATGCCCTTTTTTATTTCAGGTCTGCAGAGCTTACATTTGTAGCTGGTAGGTAAAACAATCTCAATGCAAATATCCTCCTTCTGGATTACTCTCTGTTGGGCAATCTTGCTGTAACACATGATTTACTAAAACTGGAGTGTGCAAAATCTGGTGCAGCTGTGCCTGGTAGCCAATCAGCTTCTAACTTCAGCTTGTTCAATTAAGCTTGACAATAAGATCTGAAAGCTGATTGGTTTCTATGCAGAGTTGCACCAGATTTTGCACTCTCCAGTTTTAGTAAATCAACTGCATAGTGTTATTATACACATATGTGTTCAGCAGTTAGAATGATAAAAGAGCAACTGCACTCAGCCTGTCTAATCGAGGCAGCCCTGGCTTCCTGTGCTCCAAGCCTCAAGCCTGAGTTCAGTTTGTCTTTTGTCATTCTAATGCCTTGTACACACGATCTGATTTTCCAATGGGAATTGGGTGATGACAGGTTGTTGGCGGAAAATCCGACCATTTGTACGCTCCATCGGACAATTGTTGTCGGATTTTCCACGGACAAATGTTGGATGGCAGGCTTTAAAATTTTCCGCGGACAAATGTCTGTTGTCTGATTTTTCGAGCGTGTATACACAAGTCCGTCGGACAAAAGTCCAAAGAACAAACACTAATGCTCCAAAGCAGAAGCAGTCGGTCATGTAAACTAGCGTTCGTAATGGAGAATTAACATTCGTGATGTGGCAAATTATGAAATCTAGAAATCCAGAGCACATTCTCTTCTTCTTTGGATAATAATGAAGCTGCTTTGCTGGTCATACTGATGGAGTTATTGCTAACAAATTTTCAAAGGCTTTTTTTTTCTAGTGATATCAAGAATAATATTATTATGCTAGTTATTTTTTTTTTTTTTTTGGTGCAAGGTACCACAACACCATTATAACGTAGTTTTTAAGATCAAAGGTACAACTATGTTGGTGTCCCGTGTTAATTTTACATTGTATTTTTTAAAATGTAACTGCCTACTCCCAAACTGTCATTTGAAGTAAAAAACACATAGCCAAGTATATTATTCTCCACGGTTTTTTTATTGTGCATTAAAAAAGAAAACAAATAAAATTAAACATGCTATCTGCCAATAGAACTTAACCAAAAAAATATACCAAATCAAATCATTATTCAACCAACAAATAAAATAAAAGTCTCATGCATGTGTCCTGCTTCTTAATATAGGGGGTCAACAATGCCAACAGTTGGTGAAAGCAGGGGTCTGTCATCCGGAGATGATTCCGAAAATCATCCCGATTATTCTCCTGGAGCTCCTGCAGCAAAGGCATATGACATAATTGGTCACGATTAATAAAGCAACCGATTTTTGGTCCAGGAAATCCTCCTCCTCCTGTTCCTGGACTGGACTTGGGTCAAAGCAATAACTCCAAGGCCAATAATAAATAACACGTTATCTCCTCCGATCCTGCAACATGGCTGGTTGATGAACGGACGTTCAGAAACAAACTGAAACAAACTGAAGCGCGAACCAACACTCACCAAACTTCTACTAACACGAAATTAACAGAAGGAGCCCAAACGGTGGCGCTAAAGAACTGAAAAACCATGTAGTACATCACTACGTTCATGTTTGTTGGCCGACAATTCCTTGCCGTTTGTATGCAAGACAAGTTCCTGGCCAACGCCCTTCGGACAAAAGTCGGAGGTTTTGTCTGCGGAAAATCCAATCAGGTGTATGAGGCTTTAGGCTTGATTCACATTTATGCATGTTGCTTTTGAGAGTTTCTGCAGTGCTTTTTGCCATGCTTGCCACGTTTTTGGATATGCATTTTTAGCGTGATTTTGCTGCGATTTCTGTTTTGCGTTTTTTTCTTTTTGCACTGTATATAGCTGATTGCTAAGGAGGGGGCCGGAAAGCCGGCCACCGTGTCCTTAGCAACCGATGAGCCATCAGCTGTCAGAGGGCTTCCCTGCAGACAGCTGAATATATAAGAAAAAGAATTGCCGGCTAAAAAAAGTGAAAAAACTGACGTGGGGTCCCCCCAGGTCCATACCAGGCCCTTTGGGTCTAGTATGAATTCGGAGGGGACCCCCCATGCCAAAATGTAAAAAAAAATGGCATGGGGTCCCCCCAAAATCCATACCAGACCCTTATCTGAGGATGGAGCCCAGCAGGTCAGAAAAGGGAGGGGACGAGCGAGTACCCCCCCGAACCGTACCAGGCCACATGCCGTCAACATGGGGGGGTGCTTTGGGGCGATGGGGTACTGTCTAGGCCTCAACACCACCGTATTCCCATGCAAAAATAAATAAGGGTTCTTCGAAAGATAAGTCCGCCAGCTCAGATACTGTACATGTTTCACAATGTTGATTGCTACAAGGAACCGCGTCTAGCCACGGTTCCTACAAGCAACCCTTGACACAGTTGTTGATGGGGACAACCTATTAAGTCGTAATCTCCCCTTGTGGGGTTTGATTTTTTTTTTTCTTTTATCCCATCACGCAGTTTGACATTTACTGACATCTGAGCCTTGTCTGTCAGGATCCTTTGCACCCCCCCCCCCCCCCCCCACTTTGTCTTCTCTACTGTAATCCCTTTCTAGTCTTCCCTTTATCAGCTATACTTAATTCTTACTCTTCTTTTCTTCTTCTCATACAGATATAAGGCACCTCAGAACTGTATTCAATTCCACTAAAATATTGTTGCCTTGGGCCTCTACACCCAATGACGTTCACTTGTGCTATTGTCTGCATTATGAGACTTAATGTTTGAGTTCCTTTATTGTATTCTCCCACATTTTATACAGTATTAGTATGTGGAAAAACTCTTCATGCCAACCTAGTGTATTTCTCCTCTTGAGGTCTCATGCACATGTATGTTTACACAAGTATGTTTTACGTGGTATTTGTTTTCTATACTGACTTCTATCCCTGCTTTATGCTGTAAACTTCAAAATTCATTAAAATCCTGTTTAACTTTAAAAGAAGCACAGAGAGAATCAGATTACATCTTAATCAAGGAGCCTCTGAAACAACATGGAAAAGAGTGGAAACCTGACCTTTAATAGTGCTGAAAAACAAATACAGGTCCAGACCTATCCATTTTCCCACCTACCATCACTATTTTTTAAACATTATTTACATATGCATTTTATTAGATTTTTTTATTTTTACAGTTTTTATTTATTTTTTATTTTTTTGGCAAGCTGTTGCTGCTCTGGTCAAGAAAACATGGGCATGTTTGGCAAATCTGTAACTAAAATGCTTAGAAGCAATCTTATCCATGAACAACTATATACTACTGACTGGAGGTGGCCAATATGCTCTTGAGGTACTAGCCTGCCCTGTTGCATGTGTCTTGTCACAGCGGGCCTTCAGTGCAACAGGAGAGATTTGTGAATCGAGAAGCTGATTTTTAGAGTGAGTGGATGCAGTGTTTTTGGTGCTAAGCTCACATTGCCAACATGGCTGTTGGGAACCTTTTATAATGAAGGGGCTGGCTTATCCAGGTGCCCCTTTTTTGTCCCTTCTAAGCTATATGACCTAAGTTAAAAGACCAGGATGTGCATTATTGTTAACTGATTGCTATGCTGTCCAAATCACACATTAGTTCGCTGTGTTGGGTTTTCCACGAACCATGTTGTTCTGAAGTCAAATTTAATCCAGTGTTTTTAATAGTAACAGCAAGGCAGGTCCAACATTAAAGTTAGACTTCTTCTTTGCCTCAAGGTATTAAAGACAGTTCTTTCTTTAACCACTTCCCGCCCGGCCTATAGCAAAATGATGGCCACGCAGTGGTTCAGTTATCCTGAGTGGGCGTCATATGACATCCTTCAGGATAACAGCCGCCGCACCCGTAGGGGCGCGCATCTTGGCGATCGGTGGTGCAATGTGTCAGTCACACCGCTACACCGATCTCGGTAAAAAGCCTCCGGTGGAGGCTCTTTACCACGTGATCAGCTGTGTCCAATCACGGATGATCACGATGTAAACAGGAAAAGCTGTTGATTGGCTTTTCCTCACTTGCATCGGACAGACGCGAGTAGAGGAGAGCCGATCGGTGGCTCTCCTGACGGGGGGGGTCTGCGCTGATTGTTTATCAGAGCAGCCCCCCCTCGGATGCCCACACTGGACCACCAGGGAAGCCGCCAGGACCACCAGGGAAGCCCCCAACATGTGGATGGCCAGGTACATCCCCCATGGCCATCCACATGTGCCCAATCTGTGCCAATCAGTACCCACAAATGGGCACTGACTGGCACCATAGAGTAATAGATGAACTGAGTAATGCCCAGCAATGCCACCCATCAGAGTCATCAGTGCCACCCATCAGTGCCACCTATCAGTGCCCATCTGTGCCCACCTATCAGTGCCCATCCGTGCCACCCATAAGTACCCACCAATACCACCAAAAAAAAGCTCTATTTGTGGGAACAAAATGGTAAAAATTTGGTTTGGGTACAGTGTAGCATGACCGCGCAATTGTCATTCAAATTGCAACAGCGCTGAAAGCTGAAATGTCGAGCCCATACTGCACTTCCTGCTGCATTTGCCAATCCTAATTGGGAGCCCACCACTTCTGCAGCACCCATACTACCCCCAGGGGGAGTTTTATTTGCTGTTTTTCACGGAAGACCTCTATAGATCTATTGTGGACCAAAGCGATTTGTATACTGGTCAATTCATCGCCGCTAATCCCCATTTGACCCTTGCCAGAGATTGGAAACCTATTACAAATTTAAGACCTTCCTGGGCCTATCCCTTCTCATGGGCTTAACTAAAAAGAGTGGGTTGCGGTCATATTGATCCACTGACCCAATTCATGCCCCTGTTCTCTGCATCCATGGCCAGGGCTAGATATGAGCAGATCTTGCGGTTCATTCATTTTAATGGCAATCGTCCTCGGGGTGACCCTGAATACGATCGGCTCCACAAAATTTGGCCCCTCGTAAACCACTCCAACCAACAGTTTGCAGCCTTGTTTACTCCCGATCAAGTTGTCTATGCTAATGAGTTCCTGATTACGTTTTCTGGCTGTTTATCTTTCAAACAGTAAGCGTGCCAGATATGAGGTCAAGATGTATAAGCTCTGTGACAGGGCCACAGGCTATACATATAGTTTTATGGTTTACAAGGGAAAATATAATCACGTGGAGCCGGAGAACTGCCGGAGTGCTGGTAACATTGTGTGGGCTTGGTGTCACCCTTATTCGAAAAGGGGTACCACTTGTATGTGGACAATTATTACACGAGGACGCCACTTTTTAGTCACTTGTTTGATCATGGAATTGGAGCATGTGGCACTGTGCGATCTAATCGCCCGGGCTTACCCCAACAGTTTGTAGATTCCCGTCTTAGGCTGGGGAAGAGAGCCCGCTTGAGAAGTATTAATATGCTCACAGTGAAGTGGAAGGATAATCGAAATGTTTTCGTCTTGTCCTCCCCTCAAGCAGACACCACAGTCCAAATTCAAATGGTGACTGGTGTTGTGGAGAAACCCATCTGTGTCCATGAATACAACTTTAATATGGGAGGGGCGGACCTCAAAGACCAGTTGATGGCGCTGTACTTAATTGCCCGTAAGACCGGACGCTTATACAAAAAAGTGTCTGTGTACTTATTCCAATTGGCTCTGCTGAACACTTATGTGCTATACAAAGTGTAAGGACGAACTAGATCCTTGCTTAAATTCCAGGAAGAGATTGTCACAGCCCTTCTGTTTCTGTTGCTGTGCCCCACCTTCCCAAAGCAAATGCAGTAAGCCGGCTGCATGAGAGGCATTTTACGTATGTCCTCCCTGGTACCCCTACCCAACGATCACCCCAAAGAAAATGTCCTGTCTGTAGGAAACGCAGATATAAGCATGATACCCGCTATTATTGTCCCTCCTGTCCTGAGTCCTGACCAACCTGGTCTTTGCATCGGTGAATGTTTTGAACGTTGCCACATACTAGTGGAGTATTAGCGTAGGGTACAGCACTGCACAGACTAGAACACACTTTCACAGGGTCTCCAAAGATGCCATCGCATTTTGAGAGACATGAACCTGGAACTGAACCGTTACAGTTACAGTTACAAATAAAAGTTTAAACAAAAAAAACAAAAAAAAAATACAATAAAAAAGCCAAAAATAGTTGTCGTTTTATTGTTCTCTCTCTTAAGCCCTTACAATCACTTTAACTGCAATGTTTTATTGTTACTATGTTTTATCATGTTTGCTTTTCAGGTATGTAATTCTTTTATACTTTACTGATTACTGTGTTTTATTGTTAACCATTTTTTTGTTTTCAGGAATGCCATTCAGCTACAGCACTGATTTATTTATCTTTATAACAACAGCATTTGCTCCCACGATACGTAAATCAGCAACTTCAGTGCTGTAGGAGATGATTTCACCATCACAGTTAAAAAAAAATTAACATATATGCCGAAGCATGGGGGCGGGAGTGGAGGGGCGATTTGCCCGTAACATTAAGGGTGGATTGCCCCCATGCTTCGGCATATATGTTTTACTCTTTTTTGGCACAGATTGTTGATTTATTTAGTTAATGTTTTATTGCTACCATTGTTTGCTTTTCAGATACACCATTCAACTGCAGCAATGATTTATTTATCTTGATAGCATTTGCTCCCACTATCCCACTATACGTAAATCAGCAACTCCAGCGCTGTAGGAGGTGTTTTCACCACCAAAGTTAAAAAAAAATGGTGCATGTATGCCCATCATTAGAAGTGAGTGGATGCAGGGCGGTATTCTAATGGTGGGCCAACCCACCGATCAATATCTTTTTTTCGTTCAGCCCACAGGCTGCATGAAAAAAAGAACATTACAATATATGCCCAACAAGGACCAGCAATGTACTGGTATGTTGCTGGACTTTGAGTGGTTATACCAGAATGATGACTGCAGGTTTAGGTATCATCTTGGTATCATTCTTTTCAGCCAGCCTTTCATGTAAAAGCAATCCTAGCAGCTATTTAGCCGCTAGACTGTTTTTACAAGCAGTGGGATTGAACGTCCCCACCTCCCCACCCCCTCCCGTCGTCTTCCTTGGTTTTCTCAGACTCTCCTGTCCCACCGGGGAATCTAATAAGGCAGCCGGTGGTTCCAACAGCTGATCATAGAGCTGATCGAAGATCAGAACAGCTCTAATCATCTCTATGGCCTAAGAAACCAGAAGCTACGAGCATTTCATCACTTTGAATTTTACTGGATATAAACAGTGCCATTGGGAAATTAGGAAAGCATCTTATCACACCGATCTTCATGTGGTCAGGTGCTTTGAGGGCAGAGGAGAGATCTAGAGTCTAATAGACCCCATTTTTAAGAGTACCTGTCACTACCTATTGCTATCATAGGGGATATTTACATTCTCTGTGATAACAATAAAAATGATTAAAAAAAAAAAAAGGAACCATGTAAAAATAAAATAAAAAAGCAAAATAAATAAGTAAAAAGAAACAAGAAGCATCCCTGTCCCCCTGTGCTCACACACAAATGTGAACGCAAGCTCGGTCTCATGTCAGATGTAAACAGCAATTACACCATGCATGTGAGGTATCACCACAAACGTCAGATCAAGGGCAGTACTTTTTGCAGTAGACCTCCTCTGCAAATCTAAAGTGGTAACCTGTAAAGGCATTTAAATGCTTTTAAAAATGTATGTAGTTTGTCGCCTCTGCACAGTTGTGCACAATTTTAATGCATATCGTGTTTGGTATCTATGTACTCGCCATAAGATCATCTTTTATATTATACCAAACATTTGGGCAATATAGTGTGTTTTAGTGCATTAAAATTAAAAAAAGTGTGCAAATACTGTGTGAATTTTTTTTTTTGCAACATCCACCATTTTAATCTGTGGGGGCCTTTGCTTTAAAAAAAATATATAATGTTTGGGGGTTTAGAGTCATTATCCAGCAATCATATTTTTTCATGTAAACAAAAAGTGTCAGAAAGGTCTTTGTCTTCAAGTGGTTCGAAGAGTGGGTGATGTGTGGCATAAGCTTCTAATGTTGTGCATAAAATACCAGGACAGGTCAACACTCCCCCCCTAAATTACCCCTTTTTGGAAAGTAGACACCCCAAGCTATTTGCTGATAGGCATGTTGAGTTCATGGAATATTTTAGACATTTTTATACATTCTGCCTGCTTCTCCTGAGTATGGGGATACCACATGCATGGGACTTTTTGGCAGTCTAGTCGTGTACAGGACCCCAAAAACCAAGCACCACCTTCAGGCTTTCTAAGGGCATAAATTTTTGATTTCACGCCTCACTCCTATCACAGTTTCGGAGGCCATGAAATGCCCAGATAGCGCAACCCCCCAAAATGACACAATTTTGGAAAGTAGACACCCCAAGCTATTTTCTGAGAGGCATGTTGAGTCCATGGAATATTTTATATTTTGTCACAAGTTTCGGGAAAGTTACAATAATTTTTTTTTCACAAAGTTGTCACTAAATGATATATTGCTCAAACATGTTATGGGAATATGTGAAATTACACTCCAAAATACATTCTGCATGTTCTCCTGAGTAAGGGGATACCACATGTGTAACACTTTTTGGTAGCCTAGCCGCTTACAGGACCCCGAAAATAAAGCACCGCCTTCAGGCTTTCTAATGGCGTAAAATGGTGATTTCACTCCGTACTACCTGTCACAGTTTCGAAAGCCCTAAAATGTCCAGATAGCACAAAACCCCCCAAATGACTCCATTTTGGAAGGTAGACACCCCAAGATATTTGCTAAGAGGCATGGTGAGTATTTTGCAGCTCTCATTTGTTTTGGAAAATGAAGAAAGGAAAGGAACCTCATTTTTTCTTTTTTTCAATTTTAAAAACTTTGTGACAAAAAACGAGATCTGCAAAATACTCAACATGCCTCTCAGCAAATAGCTTGGGGTGTATACTTTCCAAAATGGGGTCATATGGGGGGAGGGGGTTTGTGCTATCTAGGCATTTCATGGCCTCCAAAACTGTGATAGGTAGTGAGGAGTGAAATCAAGAATTTACGCCCTTAGAAAGCCTGAAGGCGGTGCTTGGTTTTTAGGGTGCTGTACATGACTAGACTGCCAAAAAGTCCCATAAATGTGATATGCCCGTACTCAAGAGAAGCAGCAGAATGTATTTTAGGGCATAATTTCACATATGCCCATGGCATGTTTGAGCAATATATCTATATATATTATATTTAGTGACAACTTTCTGAAAAAAAAAATTGTAATTTTTCAATCACTTGTGAGAAAAAATAAAATATTTAATGTGCTCAACATTCCACTCAGCAAATTCCTTGGGGTGTCTACATTCCAAAATGGGGTAATTTGGGGGTTTTGTACTGCCCTGCCAATTTAGCACCTCAAGAAATGAGATAGGCAGTCATAAACTAAAAGCTGCGTAAATTCCAGAAAATATACCCTAGTTTGTAGACGCTATAACTTTTGTGCAAACCAATAAATATTGATTTTTGAAACATGTGGCTGAATGCCTTTTGGCCTAAATTTATGACTAAAATTGAGGTTATTGTATTTTTTTTTATAGCAAAAAGTAGAAAATATCATTTGTTTTCAAAATCTTCGGTCTTTTTTTGTTTATGTTGCAAAAAATAAAAACCGCAGAGGTCATTAAATACCACCAAAAGAAAGCTCTATTTGTGGGAAAAAAAGGACGCAAATTTCATTTGGTTACAGCATTGCATGACCGCGCAATTACCAGTTAAAGCAGCACGGTGCCAAATTGTAAAAAGTGCTCTGGTCAGGAAGGGGGTAAATCCTTCCATGGCTGAAGTGGTTAAGCACTTAAGGACCAGCCTCATTTTGGAATTTAGGTGTTTACATGTTTAAAACAGTTTTTTTTTGCTAGAAAATTACTTAGAATACCAAACATTATATATTGTTTTTTTCTAACACCCTAGAGAATAAAATGGCGGTCATTGCAATACTTTTTTTCACACTGTATTTGCGCAGTGGTCTTACAAGCACACTTTTTTTGGAAAAATGTTTTTATATTGTGAAAGATAATGTTATGCCGAGTAAATTGATACCCAACATGTCACGCTTCAAAATTGCGCCCGCTCATGGAATGGCATCAAAGTTTTACCCTCAAAATTCTCCATAGGTGACGTTTAAAAAATTCTACAGGTTGCATGTTTTGCGTTACAGAGGAGGTCTAGGGCTAGAATTATTGCTCTCACTCTAACATGTGTGGTTTGACCACCGTTTTTATATGCGGGCGCTACTCACGTATGCGTTCGCTTCTGCGCGCAAGCTCGTAGGGACGGGAGGTTTTCAAAAACATTTTTTTTTATTTTTATTATTTTACATGATTTTATTTATTTTTACACTGTTTAAAAAAAAAAATTGTGTCACTTTTATTCCTATTACAAGGAATGTAAACATCCCTTGTAATAGAAAAAAGCATGACATGACCTCTTAAATATGAGATCTGGGGTCAAAAAGACCTCAGATCTCATATTTACACTAAAATGTAATAAAAAAAAAAAAGTCATTTAAAAAAATGACATTGAAAAAAAGTGCCTTCAAGACGTATGGGCGGAAGTGGCTTCCGCCCAGCAGTGTCATGGAGATGAGTGGGCACCATCTTAGCCTCACTCGTCTCCAGGGACAGCAGGGAGACAGACGCGATCGCCTCCGCCGCTACCGGTAAGCGGCGGAGGGCACCGGATCGCGGCGGAAGGGGGGGCCCTCTCCCGCCACCGATAAAAGTGATCTCACAGCTAATCCGCCACAGAGACCACTTTTATCTGAAAGCCGATACTGGGGTTATGGCAGCTAGCTGCTGCCATAACAACAATATCCGCCGCCAAACTTTGGACGTACATCAGCGTGCGGCGGTCGGCAAGTGGTTAAAAACTGCATTTTGTATTTACTCGGGCTATCTTTGTGTAATAATAAAATTTGATGATCTGAGTTATTTAAGTGTGACAAATATGCAAAAAAATAAAAAATTAGAAAGGGGGCAGATACTTTTTCACACAACTGTAGCAGATATTTTAAGGTGCTTGCACTTTGGTTCTGCTTTTCTGTAAAGCACCTGATAGCACTGAGCACTTAGGGGCTCTGTTAAGTAAATATCAGATGGTATAATTAAGTAGCGCTAAGGCTCGATTCACACCTATGCATGTTGCTTTTGAGCGTTTTTGGAGGTTTTTTTTTCATGCTTGCCACGTTTTTGAGCAGCGTTTTTGCTGCGTTTTTGCCGCGTTTTTGCCGCGATTTGCGTTTTGCGTTTTTTTTTTTACAGTTTTTTTTTACAGTCTAAAAAAAATTTTAAAAAAATTAAAAAAAAAAAAAAAAAACGGCAAAAACGCATCAAAAACGCATCAAAAACGCTGCAAAAAAGGTGCACTTGCGTTTTTGATGCTTGTCCATTGAAAACCATTACATGCAAAACGCTGCATTTTGCATGAGAAAAAGTCCCCGACCCTTTCCAAAAACGCGGAGATACAAAAAAGCATTGATGTGAACATGTTCCATAGGAACCCATGTTAAAAAATTCCCGTGCATTTCTGCAAAATGCAAAATGCATCAAAAAACGCGCTAGTGTGAATGGGGCCTTAGTCTGCCACAAAAGGTGCTGCAACTTACCAAGTCTGAATATTGGACTTAAATATTAAGCTTACATATAGCAAGTCTGTGTGTCTCTTTAAATCAATTGAATAGATAAATAAACGAAAATGTAAAATTCAATTGATATATCTAAAAAAAGTGAATATACAAAAATAAAAATATATAAACAATCGACAATTCATATATATACAATGGGGTCCCTTCACAAAGCTTTACCGCATGTGATAAGGGTATCTTATTACTCATTTGCATAACTAAGTCCAATTCACAAAAAAAAAAAAACATTATGCAGTATTTACTGAAAAAAAAATGTGCAGGTAAATACCGCATAAAAAGCTCTTATTTCCAATTTAAAAACAGAGCATTAAAAAGCATGCAATAATTACCACCAGGGTTTAGCTGGCGGTATCACATGCGGTATTTGTCATAAAACAGCCTGGGTTTATTTTTTTATATAAAAATAGCTGGTTGCTAAGCAGCGCCACGTCTTTAACAACCGATGACTCATCAGCAGTCAGCTGACTTCCCCGCTGATAGCTGATTCTAAAAAGAAAACAGCGTGGGGTCCCACAGGAAAGGGAGGGGACGAGCGAGTGCCCCCCTCCTAAACCATATCAGGTTGCATGCCCTCAGAATAGGGGGGGTGGGTGCTTTGGGGCAGGGGAGCTTAGCCCCTCCGCCCCAAAACACCTTGTCCCCATGTTGATGGAGACAAGGGCCTCTTCTCGGCAACGCTGGGTGGTGGTTGTGGGTGTCTGCGGGCAAGGGGCTTATCAAAATCTGGAAGCCCCCTTTAACAAGAATATTACGGCCCCCTCCTATGTGAATGAGTTTGGGGTACATTGTATACCTACCCAGTCACAAAAAAAAAAAAAGAAGTGTAGTGTTACAAAACACAAGAGACGTTTTTTGACAAGTCCTTCATCAGTGACCATCGCCCGTCACATCGCCATCACCTATCAGTGAACATCACCTGCCACCTGTCACACAGCCATCAGCGTCATAACCAAAAGTTTATATACTAGTGAGGAGGTGTTCCAGATCCTCTCCATGACTCATGAGAGCAGCGGGGAGTTCTCATCAGATTCCAATTCTGATTCCGAATCAAATTCGGCATTTGAACCGATTGAGAATTGTGAATCTGCAAATGATTCTGAGGAAAATGGGTCTCTCCAAAAAGGGCACGGCACTCTGGAAACCAGGCAGCCGCCAGCAATCAGGATTATATTCCCAGTACCGGCACTGCCGCCAGCAATAGGCCTCAAGAAAAATTCCCAGGCCCAGTACCAGCGCTGCCGCCAGCGATAGGCCCGAGGAAAAAATTCCCAGGCCCAGTACCAGTGCTGCCACATCACATCTGAGTACCAGCATAGCAAATTCAAATCCCCCAACTACTGGAGTGTCACATCCCCCAAGAGCCAGGGCCTCTACATACATGCCAGATAGTCTTGCCAACCCAACATGGCTGCCTTCCGTCTCGGGATCACCAATTATTCCCCCTTTCACAGCACAGCCAGGCGTGCAGGCCAACACCCAAAATTTCACAGAGATTGATTGTTTTTATCTGTTTTTGCCTGACACTTTGCTGCAATTCATTGTGGACCAGACAAATTAATATGCCCAGCAGTATATTGCCAACAACCTCCAATCATCATATGCCTGTCCGGATGTCCCCTCCCGCTCCTCCGGGATAACAATCGAGCGGCTTTTAGTACCATCCCGGTCTAACCCGCATACCTGTGTACGCTCGTCAGGAAGGGGTTAAATATGTAATTTATGCTCCTAGAACGCCTCATGGTGCTACTTGGATGTTGGGCTTCTGTATGTGGCCAGGCTGTGTAAAAGGCTCACACATGTGGTATCGCCATACTCAGGAGGAGTAGCAGAATGTATTTTGGGGTGTCATTTTTGCTATGTATTTGCTATGTGTTGGAAATATCTTATAAATGGACAACTTTGTGTAAAAAAAAAATGCGTTTTCCCCACATTTTCCCCAAACTTCTGGTTTATAGTCCCGATGTACGTGTTTTACGTCACCGCGTTCAGAATGATCGGATTTTCCGACAACTTTGTGTGACCGTGTGTATGCAAGACAAGTTTGAGCCAACATCCGTCGGAAAAAATCCTAGGATCTTGTTGTAGGAATGTCCGATCAATGTCCGACTGTGTGTATGGGGCATTAGTGTCACTGATGACGCTAGTTAGGGAGGTAAATATTTAGGTTCGCCGTCAGTGTTTTATAGCGTCAGGGACCCCCATATACTACCAATAAAGGTTTTAACCCCTTGATTGCCCCCTATTGAACCCTTTCACCAGTGATCACCGTATAACTGTTACGGGTGACGCTGGTTAGTTAGTTTATTTTTTATAGTGTCAGGGCACCCGCTGTTTATTACCTAATAAAGGTTTAGCCCCCTAATTGCCCGGCGGTGATATAACTTAGGTTTTTTTAGGGTCAGATAGGGTCTGCGTCACCCCAGACAGCGCCAGGTTAGCGCCAGTACCGCTAACACCCACGCATACACCTCCCTTAGTGGTATAGTATCTGAACGAATCAATATCTGATACGATCAGATCTATACTAGCGTCCCCAGCAGTTTAGGGTTCCCAAAAACGCATAACTGCAGCGTTCGCAGAGTCAGGCCTGGTCCCTGCAATCGCTAACAGTTTTTTTGGTAGCGTTTTGGTGAACTGGCAAGCACCAGCCCCAGGCAGCATCAGGTCAGTGCCAGTAGCGCTAACACCCATGCACGCACTGTACACCTCCCTTAGTGGTATAGTATCTGAACGGATCAATATCTGATCCGATCAGATTTATACTAGCGTCCCCAGCAGTTTAGAGTTCCCAAAAATGCAGTGTTAGCGGGATCGGCCCAGATACCTGCTAGCACCTGCGTTTTGCCCCTCCGCCCAGCCCAGCCCAGCCCACCCAAGTGCAGTATCGATCGATCACTGTCACTTACAAAACACTAAACGCATAACTGCAGCGTTCGCAGAGTCAGGCCTGAACCCTGCGATCACTAACAGTTTTTATGGTAGCGTTTTGGTGAACTGGCAAGCACCAGCGGCCTAGTACACCCTGGTCATAGTCAAACCAGCACTGCAGTAACACTTGGTGACGTGGCAAGTCCCATAAGTGCAGTTCAAGCTGGTGAGGTGGCAAGCACAAGTAGTGTCCCGCTGCCAGCAAGAAGACAAACACAGGCCCGTCGTGCCCATAATGCCCTTCCTGCTGCATTCGCCAATCCTAATTGGGAACCCACCACTTCTGCAGCACCCGTACTTCCCCCATTCACATCTCCAAAATGCAGTCGGCTGCATGAGAGGCATTTTCTTTATGTCCTCCCGAGTACCCCTACCCAACGAACCCCCCCAAAAAAGATGTCGTGTCTGCAGCAAGCGCGGATATAGGTGTGACACCCGCTATTATTGTCCCTCCTGTCCTGACAATCCTGGTCTTTGCATTGGTGAATGTTTTGAATGCTACCATACACTAGTTGAGTATTAGCGTAGGATACAGCATTGCACAGACTAGGTACACTTTCACAGGGTCTCCCAAGATGCAATCGCATTTTGAGAGACCCGAACCTGGAACCGGTTACAGTTATAAAAGTTACAGTTACAAAAAAAAGTGTAAAAAAAAAACACAAAAAAATATATAGAATAAAAAAAAACAAAAATAGTTGTTGTTTTATTGTTCTCTCTCTCTCTATCCTCTCTCTATTGTTCTGCTCTTTTTTTACTGTATTCTATTCTGCAATGGTTTATTGTTATTATGTTTTATCATGTTTGCTTTTCAGGTATGCAATTTTTTATACTTTACTGTTTACTGTGTTTTATTGTTAACCATTTTTTTGTTTTCCGGTACGCCATTCAGCTGCAGCGCTGATTTATTTATCTTGACAGCAACAGCGTTTGCTCCCATGATATATAAAGCCGTGACTCCAGCAGAGGTGATATATGCCGAAGCATGGGGGCAGCAGGGGCGGAGGAGCGATTTGCTATTAACTTTTGGGGTGGATGCCCTCATGCTTCGGCATATATAAATGGTGCATGTATGCCCATCATTAGAAGTGGGTGGATGAAGGGAGGTATTCTAATGGTGGGCATACCCACCAATCAATCTCTTTTTTCGTTCAGCCCACAGGCTGCATGAAAAAAAAAGATTACAATATAGGCCCAACAAGGACCAGCAATGTACTGGTATGTTGCTGGACTTTGAGTGGTTATACCAGAATGATGCCTGCAGGTTTAGGTATCATCTTGGTATCATTCTTTTCAGCCAGCGGTCGGCTTTCATGTAAAAGCAATCCTAGTGACTAATTAGCCTCTAGACTGCTTTTACAAGCAGTGGGAGGGAATGTCCCCCCTCCCACCGTCTTCCATGTTTTTCTCTAGCTCTCCTGTCCCAACAGGGAACCTGAAAATGCAGCCGGTGATTCCACCAGCTGACCATAGAGCTGATCAGAGACCAGAATGGCTCCAATCATCTCTATGGCCTAAGAAACCGGAAGCTACAAGCATTTCATGACTAATGCCCCATACACACGGTCGGACATTAATCGGACATTCCGACAACAAAATCCTAGGATTTTTTCTGACAGATGTTGGCTCAAACTTGTTTTGCGTACACACGGTCGCACAAAGTTGTCGAAATTTCTGATCGCCAAGAACGCGGTGACGTAAACCACGTACAACGAGACTAGAAAAGGCCAGTTCAGAACCAAGCGCGGCACCCTTTGGGCTCCTTTTGCTAATCTCGTGTTAGTAAAAGTTTGGTGAGAGACGATTTGCGCTTTTTCAGACTCGTGGTTTTCAGATTGTTTTCTGCTGTTCAGTTTGTGCTTGTGGGTTTGTATCTGCTCTTCAGTGCGTGCAAGCAAGCTCCGCGTGACTTTGTCATTGTGTTCTTGTTTGTTCGTTACTGTTTTTCAGGTCGCTCTTCACAGGCCTTGCTGTTCTTCTGCGTTCTGTTACTTCGTTCTGAGCAGCCGACCGTTTTCTAGCCATGTTGCGTATACGTACTCCTCGTAGAGTTTGTGCTGTGCAGGGGCTTGGTGTTGGGGTCCTGACCTTGACCACAAGTCAAGTCCATGAACAGGCTGGGGAGGAGTTCATGGACCAAGAATTGGTTGCTTCAGCGTGACCAGTTCTGTCATATGCCTTTGCTCCGTGAGATCCGTGAGAATAATCCTGATGATTTCAGGAACTTTCTCCGGATGACGGACCCCGTATTTCACCGTTTGTTGGCTTTGCTGACCCCCTATATCAGCAGGCAGGATACCTGCATGAGGCAAGCCATCACTCCGGAGCAGAGGCTCGTCGCCACCCTGCGGTACTTGGAGATGGGGAGAAGTCTGCAGGACTTGAAGTTCTCAACAGGCATCTCCCCCCAGGCTCTGGGGATCATTATCCCAGAGACCTGTTCTGCCATCATCCAGGTCCTGCAGAAGGAGTATATTAAGGTAA
Source organism: Aquarana catesbeiana (assembly GCF_042186555.1). Taxonomy (NCBI): domain Eukaryota; kingdom Metazoa; phylum Chordata; class Amphibia; order Anura; family Ranidae; genus Aquarana; species Aquarana catesbeiana. Next base: position 236,453,638 of record NC_133326.1, on the reverse strand, counting down.
GATTTGTATCCTTTAATATCACATTTTATTGTATATAATGTTTGCTAATATATTGTATTTCTTTCCTCATTCCCTAATTACCATGATTGGAATATGCTGTGAATGTCCCCTTTGTTCTCATGCATGCTGGATTTTTATGTAATTTTTTTTTTTGGTCCTTCATACTTATTTGCCTTCACTTACTTCCCCAATTCTCTATCTATCCTCAATCATCTATCTGCTGACTTTGCCAAACCCATACACACTATACCCATCTCTTTTGTGGTCAGATGTATGGATGAATTCCCCAAAGCATGTAGTGCAAGGGCCTGCCTGTATGCTTTCAAATGGTACTGTTTCAAGTTTTTGTATCCTATTATTATCTTGATAGGTAATAGCAGAATTTCCAAATGTGCTCAAATGTGTACAGTGTGTATTTATATCTTTGTATTATGACACTTCTTACCTGTCCAGTGGGCTGCCAATAGTGTAACTAAGGAGGGGCTGTTCCAAGTAATACACATTATTTAGGCATTCATCTCTCAATGAAGTGGAGAGGGTTACCTGTCCAAGAGCTCCCCCCCTATAATGTTAGAAATGGCCCATGGGGGGAGGGGGAATATGATAGGTGTACCTTATACTTTAAAAAATTCCCATAAATCAATGTTATCTTGATGTTGGCCAAGAATGTTTGTGTCTAATCTGCTTTCCATGTTTATGTGCAAAAAAGCCTATTTTTTTTTGTTTTCCTCAACAGTTTCCTTCCACGCCACAGGAATGGCAGACTGTGGCCTCCCACTTTGCCCAGCAGTGGGACTTTCCTAACTGCGGAGGGGCAATTGATGGGAAACACGTTCACATCGTCCCACCACCCAACTCGGGGTCGTACTATTATAATTATAAGGGGTTCAATAGTATTGTGATGTTGGCGGTGGTGTCGGCTACTTATGAGTTCCTGTATGTGGACGTGGGGAAGAATGGCATCGGATGTCCGATGGTGGAGTCATCGCCCAGACCGAGTTCTAGAGGCATCTCCAGAATGGCAGCTTGGACTTGCCACCTCCAGAAGACAATGTGGAAGGACTCCCATTCGTCTTCATTGCGGATGAAGCCTTTGCGCTGGGGGATCATCTTATGCGGCCATTCCCGATGAGGACCCTCACCCCGGACCAGAGGGTTTTTAATTACCGGCTGGCCAGAGCCAGAAGAGTGGTGGAAAACACGTTTGGAATCATGGCCAGCCAGTTCCGCCTATTTCTTACACCCATACATATGGCGGAGTACAAACTAAATCACATTATCCTGGCGTGCTGTGTTCTACACAACTTTTTACAGCAACATTCTGCCAACTATGCTGGCTCAGTTGGGCCTGAAGCCGGAATTCGAAATGAACCAACCCTGACGGCGCTTTAAAGTGGCCGTCCTGGCTTGCCCTCCCTGAATGCCCGTGATGTCCGGCTAAGATACCTTGAATTCTTTGCGGGTAGGGGGGCTATCAATATGCCAAACAATGTGTGAAACCTTTATCAAATAAAAAAAACATTAAGAAAATCTTTGGTGACATTTACTGCTTGTGTTTGTTTTAGCTTCCCTGACAGAAATGTGTGGAGTCCTGAAAATGGCATGATTGTGTAACCTTACAAAGCACTGTTGGGTGTTATTTACTAAAGGCAAAGACACTTTGCACTACAAGTGCAGTTGAAACTGCACTTGTAGTGCAAAGTGGATTTGCCCTTTTAGGAAATAACCCCCATTGTCACAGAAAGCAGCAATTAGAGCACCACAAAAGTGTTGGAGCGTTGAGACAATTATCCACACATTCTTGATTAACAATCTTTTTAATACCTGCACAATCACATGTGCATTTAGAAAAGGTTTTTAAAACAAAACAACATGTTTGTTGTATAACAATTTTTGGGGTGGCATTAGAAAAAGTAGAAATGTCCATTTAAGATAAAACAGGCATGTTTCAAACCAACAAGAAAGACACAAATCTTGAACTTACAAAGTTCACTTTTGGTAGAACTTGAAGGCAATATCAGACATGAGTATTTAGGAACTGTGTTTGATATTGAGTTCAGATGGGGTGAAGTCACCCCAGGAAAAGCCAAATTTTGAAGATGCACACAAATTTACGAATGTCAACATGTGGTACCTGCCATCACGGGGGATCAAGGGACGTGTTTTGGGGGAGCAATCCCTTCCTCTCAGCTACTTTATTATTGAGGAAGGGGTTGCACCCCCAAAATGCATCCATTGATCTCCCGTGATGGCAGACACATTGTGTGCCTCTTCAATTGGCGTTTCTACAATTCGACAAAAAATTTAAAAATTGTAGCACACCATAAAAGAAAGGGATTTGGAGGGGTTTTAAACTCTCCCCAAAACATCAATGATGTTCTTATTTTTTTGAATAACATCATTGATGTTTTTCTTGATGTTTTCCAATGCAACATTACACCCCATGATCTCCCCAATCAGGATCTGTGCACTTTCCGAGGTGAAATGCCCTGGATCCACAACATCACGATCACCTAAAAAGATAGAAACCAAAAAAAAACATGTATTATAAATATGCCTGCATCCATCTCTTACCTGAGCCTGTGGTCGCAGACACTCACCTGTTGTGGTGACTAGTTCCACCACGTCTTCTTCCTCCTCCTGCTCTTCTTGTCTTTGGGGGATTTCCCCTTCTTCCAGAGGTGGGGGGTCTCTGGTCTCCTCGGATGAGGGTGTCCTCCGAGTCTTTTTTCCCCTATGTAAAAAAAAATGGTATACTTAGCACACAGGTATTTGATGGCAGAACTATAAATATGAAACATTGCTTGGAAGTGGGGTACAATTGTCTATTTTGGCAGAGTTCCAAGATGTAGAATTTTTAGTGTCCTTTGTCAAGCTTCAATACTTTACCTGTTTTGTCCAAGCTTCACAGATGGAGACACCCCTATAGTATACACTGGAGCACATGTGTGGGACCCATAATAAAAAGGGTGTTCTTGTGTCCCACACTAGTGCTCCAGCGTCCAGATGTGAAAACTGCTGCTGAGTGTCCTCTCCTTACACAGAATCGAGTTTGCATTTCATTCTAGTAACAAAGCCATCTACACAACCAAATTATTTTCATACAAGTAGGCCCTAAAAAATGTGGTCAAATGCATATGGCCAAAACAATGGTGTTTTATAGGCCGAAAGAAAAATGTTTGATACGAACGAATAATGTGCCCATGAACATGAAAGTTGCCATTTTAAACTGTACAACAGTTAAGAAAAGCATATGGAGCAGCACGAACGTAATAAACACAAAAAGAATAGGAACACAGCACAACTACTTACTTTTTTGCAGCACTCTCCAGATCTTTCTGTACTGCTTGTGTTCTCTTAATTTGAGGTCCGACCACCGCTTCCTGAGCTGATCTTTCGATCGTCTTACCCCGAAATTCCGGTGCAGGCTCTTGACCACTTTCGCCATGATCTTTGCCTTTCGGACATTGGGGTTGAGGTAAGGTCCATACTTTCCATCATAGTCGGCCCTCTCCCCAAAGGACATATTTGAGGCCTTAAATCTTCTCCTTCTGGATCCAGACGTTTCCAGCTCCGGGCTTTCCTCCTCCTCCTCCTCGTTGCTGTAATTAGCACGCACCTGTTGTGTCTCCGCCATGTGCTCTTCCCCCACTGCGCCGAATGAAAAGGGGCGTGGAATAGACTAGAAAGAACGTCAGGGGCAGGCGGAGTTACACGCATGCGCAGTGTGTATAAAGCGTAACATGCGTGCGTAGTACGTACAATCTGTGAGCGGAGGAAGGAGTATCGGAGGCGCCGATCGTGATAACGAAGGTAAGATCTAAACTTGGGCCTATACTGCTTCTAGATTGAGGCCTATATTGTAACAAGATTAGGAGAGTTTTGCCTGACATTAGGGTTTGTCTTGTGTTGTGTCTTGCAGATAAAATGGATGGCTTCAATGACCACAACTTCCTCCCCCTGTTCATAGACAAGTACAGGGAGCTGCCCTGTCTGTGGCAAGTGAAACATCCACATTATAATAATAAACAAAAGAGGCAGACAGCGCTGGAGAAACTGCTGGAGTTGGTGAAGCCGGTGGTCCCCACAGCAACCATCCCCTATTTAAAAACCAAAATTGGTGGCCTGAGGAGCATTTATCTTAGGGAGCGCAAGAAGGTCACAGATTCCCAGAGATCAGGAGCTGCAGCAGATGACATTTATGTCCCCAGGCTGTGGTACTATGAGAGACTGCGATTTCTGTCAGACCAGACTGGAGTCAGGGAATCCCTCTCCACTCTTCCTTCCACTCTTCCTTCCACCCCAGCTGAGACTTCCGATGTCCAACCTGGGACTTCCAGCCAGGAAGAAGTGGAGGAGCCCAGATGGAGTCAGGTATAGCATTGTTCTACAGATTTCTGGTCAAGAAATTAATTATGATCTTTACTAGATGTTATTATTGATCACTAATTGCTGATTTATTAAAGTGTTTTACATATCAATAGACAGTAGTGGGCAAAAATATTTGGGACAAGAATGAAAAATGCTCGGCTCAGAATGATCATCAGTTATATTTCTTAATATTCAATTTGCAACAGTCATGAGGTGACAATTGTGTGTGATTGATGAATCAAAAACTCAAACTATGTCCCTTTTTCATACACAGGAAGACCTCAGCCAGGACGAGGCTCTGGAATGTGGCACACAGTAGGAGGCTGTGGAATGTGGCAGCCAGGAGGAGGCGGGGTTAGTGGCAGCCAGGAGGAGGCGGGGCTAAGTTGCAGCCAGAAGAAGCCTGGGACCAGTCGGAGCCTGACCGAATCGCAGGTTCCTCCCCTCCGCCTTCCATACAAAAGACCCAGGAAGGGGAGTCACGTGCAGGATTCAGCGCTCAGGCTCATTCAGGAGGCCTCTGTGTCCCTCAGAGCCTTACCCACTCCTGAATAGGCCTTTGCCTGCATGGCTGCCACCAAACTGAAGGGCATGCAGGAGGGCCAACACCTCATGTGTGAGAAACTTATTTATAAAGTCCTAACTAAGGGGGTGAGTGGCGAAATCACACCCAAGACCGACGTGATTGAGTTGGACCATCCTCCTCCTCCTGCTGCCACAACTCCACCACCACAGCCACAGCGTGGAAGGAAGTGTGGAAGGAAGACCAGAGAGTGATGACCCTGGGTTCAGTCTGGTCTGGCAAAAGATGCAGGCTCTTGTATGACCACAGCCTGGGGACACAGATGTCATCTGCTGCTTTCAGGATCTCTGGGACTTCTGGACCAGACTGCACTCCCTTAGATATGGACTCCTCAGGCCACCAATTTTGCAGTAAAATAATTGATGTGTGCCCTGGGGGCCGAAGGCTTCGCCAATTTCAGCTGTTTCTCCAGTGTTGCCTCCCTCTTTGTTTGGTTGTGAGCCCTTAATAAAGGAATTTTTGGTTCAATTATACTCGCCTATGTGTGTTTTCCCTCAAAAAAAACAGTTTGTTTGTGAGGAGGCAGGTACATTTCAAAATACAATGTGAAATTAACAAGAGACACCAACACCAAACAATCTCATTGAGATTAAATAATACAAGATAATAATGGTGTTGTGGTAACTTGACACACAAAACACACCCAAAAATATTCTTGATTAAAAAGCAAACAAAATTACAAAAAAAACAGCCTTGAAAAAAAAATGTTTACAATTAAAAACAAACAAAAAAAAATTGGTCAGATCTGACAAATCAAAATATATTGAGGGAATCACAATAAATAATAAAGAAAGAAGTTTGTGAGAAGTCTGTGTGAATATAAGCAGCAAAACTACTTCATTCTTCTCACATTATAAAGAAGAGAGTATACTGTATTAAACCATTTTTTACATTGCAGCGTGACGAAAGTGCTCTATCCATTCCGAACGTTAATTTTACCAGACCGAGCTGTTCCGTCTCGGAATTTCTTCTGAGCATGCGTGGCACTTTGTGCGTCGGAACTGGCCACACACTGTCGGAATTGACGCGATCGGATTTTGTTGTCGGAAAATTTTATAGCCTGTTCTCAAACTTTGTGTGTCGGAAAATCCGATGGAAAATGTCCGATGGAGCCCACACATGGTCGGAATGTCTGACAACACGCTTCGATCGGACATTTTCGATCGGAAAATCCGACCGCGTGTACGGGGCGTTAGATTTCGCCGGATGTAAACAGCGCCATTGGGAAATTGGGAAAGCATTTTATCACACCGATCTTGGTGTGGTCAGATGCTTTGAGGGCAGAGGAGAGATCTAGGGTCTAATAGACCCCATTTTCTTCAAAAAAGAGTACCTGTCACTACCTATTGCTATCATAGGGGATATTTACATTCCCTGACATAACTATAAAAATGATTTTAAAAAAATGAAAGGAACAGTTTAAAAAAATAAGATAAAAAAGCAAAAAAAAAATTAAGAAAAAAAAAAAAAAAAGCACCCCTGTCCCCCCCTGCTCTTGCGCAAAGGCGAACGCAAGCGTTGGTCTGGCGTCAAATGTAAACAGCAATTGCACCATGCATGTGAGGTATCACTGTGAAGGTCAGATCGAGGGCAGTAATTTTAGCAGTAGACCTCCTCTGTAAATCTAAAGTGGTAACCTGTAAAGGCTTTTAAAGGCTTTTAAAAATGTATGTAGTTTGTCGCCACTGCACGTTTGTGTGTAATTTTAAAGTATGTCATGTTTGGTATCCATGTACTCGGCCTAAGATCATCTTTTTTATTTAATCAAACATTTGAGCAATAAAGTGTGTTTTAGTGCATTAAAATTAAAAAAAGTGTGTTTTTTCCCAAAAAAATGGGTTTGAAAAATCGCTGCGCAAATACTGTGTGAAAAAAAAAAAGACACACCCACCATTTTAATCTGTAGGGCCTTTGCTTTAAAAAAATATATAATGTAATTTTCTTGCAAAAAAAAAATGGAAAGTAGACACCTCAAGCTATTTGCTGAGAGGTATGGTGAGTATTTTGCAGACCTCGCTTTTTGTCACAAAGTTTTGAAAATTGAAAAAAGAGAAAAAAAAATACATTTTTCTTTTCTTTCTTAATTTTCAAAAACAAATGAGAGCTGCAAAATACTCACCATGCCTCTCAGCAAATACCTTGGGGTGTCTACTTTCAAAAATGGGGTCATTTGGGGTGGGGGTTCTGCCATATTGGCATTTTATGGCCTTGGAAACTGTGATAGGTAGTGAGGAGTAAAATCTAAAATTTACGCCCTTAGAAATCCTGAAGGCGGTGCTTGGTTTTCGGGGCTCCGTACGCAGCTAGGCTCCCAAAAAGTCCCACACATGTGGTATCCCCATACTCAGGAGAAGCAGCAGAATGTATTTTAGAGTGTAATTCCACATATGCCCATGGCATGTTTGAGCAATATATCATTTAGTGACAACTTTGTGCAAAAAAAAAAAAAAAAAAAAAGTTTGTCATTTTACCGCAACTTGTGGCAAAATATAAAATATTCCATGGACTCAACATGCCTCTCAGCAAATAGCTTTGGATGTCTACTTTCCAAAATGGGGTCATTTGGGGGGGGGGGGGGTTGAACTGTCCTGGCATTTTATGGCCTTCAAAACTGTGATAGGTAGTGAGGAGTGAAATCAAAAATTTACGCCCTTAGAAATCCTGAAGGCGGTGCTTGGTTTTCGGGGCCCCGTACGCGGCTAGGCTCCCAAAAAGTTCCATACATGTGGTATTCCCGTACTCAGGAGAAGCAGCAGAATGTATTTTGGGGTGCAATTCCACATATGCCCATGGCCTGTGTGAGCAATA